>NC_089761.1:23615643-23623143 GCF_040412425.1 Macrobrachium rosenbergii | reverse complement strand
ATGAAGTTATAGATTTATCACTCCCCCGGAGTCTTTTGTCAAAGAGGTTTCTCCCCTTTTGTTCCGCGTGAAAGGGGGAATGAAGAAGAGTTATCGGAGTGTTATTGAATTCTTTCGGGGAGGGCGACATGGGGACCGGTTGGTGCATGACTTATGGGGTTTCGTCTCTCCCGTGGGATCATCTCCTTGATATAACTACCCCCTCCCCTCCCCTCCCAACTCACACAAGCCCAAAATTGGCCTTTTTTCAAAAATGACACATTTTTGCTTTCCGTTCTGTGGAATTTTGGGCGGCTCTCCGATCCTGGCGGAAGTGGCTGTTATTCGATGGTGCTGGCTATTGTTCATTCGAATTTATGATTTCACACACACACACACACACACACACACACATATATATATATATATATATATATATATATATATATATATATATATATATATATATATATGTATATATATATGTGTGTGTGTGTGTGTGTGTAATGTGTGTGTAGTATAATAATATATATATATATATATATATATATATATATATATATATATATATATATATATATATATATATATATTTTTTTTTTTTTTTTTTTTTTTTTTTTTTTTTAGTTGACGAGGGCGAGGTTCAGTTCTGTTAGTATCTGGGCGTGGATGCCAGGTCTGATTTTATTTCATTGGTAGTTGATGACTCGCCATATACATTCTGTTTGGTAATTTATTTCTTGGGGTGTATGATCTAGTGCTTGAAAATTTTTTTTATTATATATCCAATACTGATGTTCACATTAAAATACTGTTAAAGAACTTCTTTTGAATACATCCTGAGCAGTTGACCATATCTATTCTTATGCTTGTGTTCGTAATCAGTTTTCTTGTGCGTGTATTCTCTGCTACTAGCAGAAGAAAGTCGTTATTGTAAGTAGCCCAACCATTTATTTCTAGTTTCTGATTGACCCTTGAATTTCGTTAAAAGTTTCGGTCTTTCCTTAGTCTGTACTATGTTAGGTGTATAGATTTCATCATGTAATAATTTTTTTTTTTTTTTTTTTTTGTGCTCACGAATAAATTTAAATGAAGTGAGTAGATTTCATCACGTAATAAGTTTTTTTGTGCTCACCAATAAATTTCATCTATTTTTCATGTACCAGTTCTACATGATTATTCAGGCTGCATATTCATGTCAAATTGAGATGAGTTTTGAGTTCATTTTTAGTGAAAATATTGCATATGTTGAAAATAATTTGAATATACTCATTTCCTTATTGATTACGTTGCGCTGGTACCGATCATTTTTTTTTTAATGAATAATTCTTTTATTTTATATTATGTGTTTAAATACTGACCGGTACAGAGATTCAAATGAAAGATAAATATTCAGTATTTATAAATCTCTTGCATCTTGATTAAAAGATGTTTAGAGACAGCCTGAAGATTTTTGTTTCCCTCCATGTTGTTACAGTTGCCCTAGTATTACAAATTTTCTTAAATATTTGACAATCGCTACAGTCAGTATGCTGGCCTAAAGTGGAAAACTGCAGTATCTGCAAAATTTTCGAAATTGAGATATGCCACCTGTTGGGGGCTCGTGAAACAATAATAAGCAAGTTACTGCAGTTTCAGAAGGATTCTTCAATGCTTTATTTAGGTTGTCCCATTTGCAGTATCTGCAAAATCAGTAGTAAGGCAAGTGAACACTGCAGTGTCTATCATTTTTCTCAGCTTTGTATTTTTGCAGATACTGCAATCATCCATTTAGGGCGGTATGGATAAGAACTCATCGACACTTACAGAATGTAGTACAGAAAATAAAAGAATATCTCCGAAGAGCTTACACAATCACATCCATTCTAATCTAAGGAAAATTAACATTTCAGTATTTTCAATCGTTACATTCCACACTCCCCGACATTAGAGAAAGAAATTAAAAAACTACGCGCGGACATTTTAGCGAATTCGTAAAAATGTCCATTTTGTGCGGGGCCACGGAAGGTCTTCAATAATTCGGCCCCACCCCCTCGCAGTGACACCTGGACACGCGAGCCGTATTTCAACACCTGGATCACGCAATGCGATCTTGTTTTGGCCCGCCCGGAATATGCACCGGACGCTCCACGCGAGAAGAAATTTCTTCTCCCTCCCACGTGCATTTTCTATTTTTTTTTTTTTTTTTTTTGGGTGGCGTTTGGTTTCATCTTTGCTTCAGTTAGTCAGGTTCTATGACAACTCTTGAAGATATTGCAGAATGTGGGTATGTTTGATTGTGTATGGATGTATGGGTTTGCTTAGCATTTGTGAATATAAAAAGTTACGCGTGTTTGCGACGAAAATTCATGTATGTATGTATGTATGTATGTATGTATGTATGTACGTATGTATATATATATATATATATATATATATATATATATATATATATATATATGATTATTATCACATTAATACCTAGTATATATATGACATACATACATATATATATATATATATATACTGTATATATATATATGTATATATGTATATGCATATATACAGTACATGTATGTATGTATGAATATAGAATCTGTTGGTCACTTTTTACCAGATACGTTTGTAATCATAATAGCCACAATTCCCTCCTAACTTCTGGTATCCTCCACACTTTTAGGAAACGTTTGGCACTACAAAGCCTTGGATCCAAATGCAAGATATATGAAGCAATTCTGATGTCCGGTAGAGGGAATTGAACCTGCCGCATCCCTCTCTCAACTTATTGCTTTTTCGGTTAGGAATAGCTCAAGGATATCATTCTTTACCCCCAAACCTCAGATAAAGTTCGAATTTGCCGTGTTATCCAGGAAATTTATAAATAACCCTCAACCGACAGAATCTTATATCATCTGAAATTGTCTTTAAGGGAGAAAACGTCTCATGATTTATGTGTACAATATTTATTCATTTCAAATTCACTCAAGTTCTTTATTTGTTTTGAGAGTTGAACCATATTTTTATTTATTAGTGATAGAATTATTAGTATAAGGAGAAGCAAGAACAACCTCAACGACAAAAACAGCAATAATAATAATAATAATAATGTGTAAGAAGAAGACTCTCATTTAAGTATGTAGTATTAAAAGTGATAGCTGCATCAGCTGCATTCAGTAAAAATTGAATGCAGTTGATGCAGCTGTCGCTTTATAAAACAATAATAATAATAATAATAATAATAATAATAATAATAATAACAATAATAATAATAATGATGTATAGGTAGAAGACTCTCATTTAAGTATGTAGTATTGAAAGTGGTAGCTGTATCAGCTGCATTCAATAATACCTGCTGCAGCTATCACCTTATGAAATAATAATAATAATAATAATAATAATAATAATAATAATAATAATAATAATAATAATTCGCTTCCGTTATACTCGTACATTTTGAACTTCGTGCAAACCAAACATTGAATGATTATTTGCAGTTTCGGTAATAATAATAATAATAATAATAATAATAATAATAATAATAATAATAATAATAATAAACAAATTCGCTCAAATACCTAACTTCCGTCTATATTTAGAACCTTCGTGCGGAAATCCTTGGTTTGCAAACATTAAATGATTGTTTGCAGTTTCGGGAATTTCAAATAAACCTTCGGCAAACAGTCGGCCATTATTTTGCGCCCCAGGTCGTAATGGATTTTGCTGGTATATAACACTCCACTCGAAGCGTTGATTTTGGAAAATGTTTTTAGAAAATGTTTTCGAAGGGATTTTCAGCTTGAGGTTTAATGGAGTTTATGGATTTTGTTGTTGTTGTTGTTTTGGAAATGATGTTTTTTTGTTGTTGATGTTTACGTGTTTGTTGTTTTTGAATATTGTAATAATCTTATGTTCTTGTTTCCTGTGTTGTATATCCGCGCTTGTGCCTCTCTGATGTTTAGATTAAACTTCCTTTATTTTTAATATTGTTTTAGATTTTTGGTGTTTTTGTTTTTTGCAGTCATGCAACAATGTTGTACAGTAAATACGTTTGATCACATATTGTGAAAAATTATCTGATTTATTCAAATTTTTATCCATAAACATTACGTAATTGTATTTTGTATGCGAAAACTAAGTAGAAACCGATGGAAGTTAAATCAGCTCAAGAAATTAGACCGTCCGTTATTATGAACTTTTGGATTAAATAGTTTATAATTGAATGTTGGGAAAATTTCCTAATACCAGATTTAGCTTGCATTACAGCCCTTCCCCCCACCCAACCCAACCCCTCTACACAACAAATTACACTATTGCTTTTATAATGTTACCTGATATATTCCACATTACCAGATTTTTTCATTTCTTACATTTATGATGTAAGTAGCATATTACATAGACGATTTCTTAATCATAATTGTGTCAGTTGGTTCTTACCTTCGTTCGCCACTATTTATCAAAGGAGACGGAATAGTCTCGCCTTGTGATGACCCATTAGGAAGTCATTGTGAATAGTTTTAAGAAATAGTCAACTGCCTACCAAAGGTATTTTGCCTTTGGGTACCTAAAGTGCCTTCTTACATTTAGGGTATTAAGACATTTCTGATACTTTCTTTTCAAGTAGTTTCTCATTGCAGATTCCACTTTTATTGCTTGCTTTAGTTGTGAGAAAGGCATTGCATTATAACTTGTTTTAGTTATGAGAATGCATTGCACGAATAGCTCTTAAATTCTAGATCTGAAAGTGAAACGTGATGATTATTTCTTTATATATATATATATATATATATATATATATATATATATATATATATATATATATATATACATATATATATATATATATATATACATATATATATATATATATATATATATATATATATATAGATATATATATATATAATATATGTAGATGTTACTTTTTTCCAGCAATGAAATAAGTAATTTCTGAAATGGTACTGGATCTGGTAGTAGGGTTGTTAATTTCCTTGTAACTAATGAAAAAGAAGTGTGTGACAATACAGAATCATCTTTAAAGCATATATATTTGTGTACGCATGTATGTATGTTGTACATATGTATTTATGTACGGATGTATGTACGTGTATGCATGTATGGAAACAGATGGGTCATAAGAGATAGGACAAAGTGCATTCACATAACTTCACTAGTTAAAAGAAAGAAAACGCTCAAAGGTCGCATGCCTCCGCCAGCGTATAGGACACCGATGAGCGCATCTTTTCATAGATTAAACAAAAAAATACGCAGAAGTTTCTTCGACGCAATCGAGTTTTCTGTACAGCGCATAATCAAGGCCACCGAAAAAAAATCTATCTGTCGGTGGTCTCGGTATAATGCCGTATGAGCCGCGGTCCATGAAACTCGCGCCCGATGGTGGCCTGGCCTATATCGTTGCTAGAAGCACGATTATGGCCAACTTTAACCTTAAATAAAATAAAAAGCAATGAGGCTAGAGGGCTGCAATTTATGTTTGATGATTGGAGGGTGGATGATCAACATGCCAATTTGCAGGCCTCTAGCCTCTGTAGTTTTTAAGATCTGAGGGCGGACGGACAGACAAATCCGGCACAATAGTTTCCTTTTCAGAAAACTAAAAACGGCCATTTGTCGGAATCTAAAGGAAATCTTGCAGGGTAAGAACATTCGTAACCCTCAGTTAGGTTTCATCTGCAGATGTGGTGATTAAATTTGGTTACTAAATCTACGGTAATGGTGCGAATGTTTTCGGTTTCTTCAGGCGGGAGCATTTGAAACATGTTGAAACATATAAAAGATTCAGTATCTCAGAATGTAATGTTAAAACCTCTCCCGAAATCTAATCACTTCTTGCTAGTCACGGGGCCCACCTTTGGTCAAATTCTCATAAAATTCCAGTTATAATATCATGCATAATCGTGCTGACAAAAGTACTTACAAACAAACCGAACCAAAAAGATGTGTGATAAAAATGGGATTCTCTCTCTCTCTCTCTCTCTCTCTCTCTCTCTCTCTCTCTCTCTCTGCTACAGAGATAGATGATAAGGCACCTGGAGTCAATTAACGGAATGCACGTACTCCACAAATCGGATCCAGGTCCCAGTGACCAGCGTAAAATTGCCGAAATGGATGGGGCCGACGAGGCTCCGGGAGTCATCAAAGCTACCGACAAGTCTCTGGCCGAATATGTGTCCGCCGCCGTGTGCTCTGCGATCTATGGGTAGGAAGGAACGGGGGACTCTGGAAAGATGGGTTGGGCTTTGGAGAGAGGCGGTTTGAAAGGTCATAGAAGAAGAAGAAGAGGAGGAGGGGGGAGGAGGAGGAGGAGGAGGAGGAGGAGGAGAAGAAGGATGAATGTCCTAGCAGGAGGGAGGAGTTAGGAATGTGTGAGAGAGAGAGAGACTGGAATTGCGTAAATTGTATCTGGTTGGAACACACTGAATTAAGATCTTAGTGGCCCTTATAATAGAATTTTATGAAGCTCTCATATTTCAGTTTGTTATTCCCAGGTATTTTTCAGCATTACAAGACGTTGTAAATCCTCCACCTTCTCTCTCTCTCTCTCTCTCTCTCTCTCTCTCTCTCTCTCTCTCTCTCATGTGTGATTTATCAATTTTGTATGGGGTTCTCATGCAATTTACTTCACGCGATATATCTTTAAGCAACATTTTTTTTTGTCGTTAGTTTTTACTCATACTGAGTGACAAATTGATTTGATAAGCATCCTTTCACTTTACAGCTGTCAGGTATATATAAGTTTTCTTTTTTGCCAATGCTTTTCATAATGTGGTTCTGATTCCACAATAAGCTGTAGGTCCCGTTGCTAGGTAGCCAGTTGGTTCTTAGCCACGTAAAATAAATCTAATCCTTCGGGCCAGCCCTAGGAGAGCTGTTAATCAGCTCAGTGGTCTGGTTAAACTAAGGTATTCTTACTTTTTCCTCTCGGCCCTTTTTATTTATTCACGTAAGATCATTATTTTCTCATACATTTTTCTGAATGTTTTCAGATCACTTATTACAAAATAGATTTTTAACATTTTTTCTCTCTGATTTTTGTTTTTTTAGGTAATGTCAGTATCTGTGTACTTTTCTTTTAGGATTTGTATGGCTTTCGTTTCCGTAGAAAGCTCTCTCTAATTTCCAATGTTTTCATTTACATTAAAGATATCTTCTATTGTTTTTTCTGTCATGTTATTTGTTTACAATTACAGGTAATATTCTGCGCCGTCCGCACATTGCTTCTAATTTAGATCTCCATATAAAACTGAAAATTATGAAGTTCTTTGGCGGAAAAATTTTTTTTCCAAATAATCTTGAAATGGGATGCGAGCGTGAGTTAACAGGAAACTATGACTTTCTAGAATGAGTTAATATTGAAAGAACACCGTTGTAATATCTGTTTTGATATTAATTATTATCACGGCGCGTATAGAGTGAGAAATAGTATTTTATGGCAGCCTTGCGAGCAATTAAAAACGTTCCGGTATTAATGTTTTGTTTACTTTTTTATTCTTGTTTCTGATAGTCGTATGAAAGTGTTTCAGG
>NC_089761.1:23575643-23610643 GCF_040412425.1 Macrobrachium rosenbergii | reverse complement strand
AAGGTCTAGTACACAAATCCAAATATCCCACTGAATCTAGAAATAGAGAATAGTGCAAGGACTGGCTGACGAGTATTTCCACGTTCTGTTGGTTTAGAACAGTTCCGCAACAGTTTATGGATGTAAGTTATGAAATATAAATGTTTTATGAAGAATTCTTTGTGCGTCATCTTTTTCTCTTTAGTTCAAATTTATCATGACAATCACTTATTAATATCTATTATAGCCATCATGATGTGACCCCAATTTAGGTCAACCAGTCAGTCAGTCTTTTCTTTATTTTATCTTCATGATATCCTGTTACTTTCATGTTACACCAATATTATTTTCTTCTTCCAAGTGGAGTTTAACCTGGGTCGGAAATTCTCTGTGTGGGATCTCTGATTTACGAAATCAGTAAAAACAGGTATTTTTTCACACTAGTCTTTGTGTTTGCTCAGATTAAAATATTATTTTTATTGCTGATTATTTTTTAACACACTGGATATAACGGTTTATTCTTTTCCAGTTTTTAGTTAATTATTATTGTACTTGCATAATTATTTTTATTGCACTTTGCTTATTAATATTATGGCTACCATATTAATAATAATATTCACTGGAAACAGACGATGTTTTCTTCTAACGCTGCCCTTATGAAAGATACATATTATAAAGTATGTCTGAATTTTAACAAAATTCTATGGCAGCCGGAAGATGGGTAGAGAGAGGTATTTCGTGTTCCTTTAACCACAAACAGTTGTCATCGGCTTGACGTTTCCTGGTGGATGCCTCATTAAATCTCAATAATAACAATATCCCCTGCTTTCATTCATGTCTAATGTGCCTCCCAGTTAGAAACCCCTTATTGCAAGGCATCCCAAGAACTAAATTCGAAAACACGTCTGTATTTTAGATTATACTCGCCTTAGTCCTTGTGTCCTCGGTGTCTAGAGCCCAGATTTCATCAAGGCACGGCTGCCTTACAAGAGCGCCAATCATAAATCTGTATGTTTGATCGACAGGCAATACCCGGGTGTGTAGTTTGTGCCCAGGTAATTATCCTGAGAGTGTGGTAATTGTCAGTCAGGGTTGTTAATAGGTGGTTAAGGTGTTAGGCTAAGGATGGTTTCAAAGGGAAGGTCGACATCCTGTGTTCTTAGTTAGCAAGAAGAAGAAGAAGAAGAGAAAGGAATAAAAGGAGGAGGAAAAATAGAAGAAGAAGGAGACCTTGGGCTGAGTTCGAAGAGGGTATATAGTGAAGACAATGGAAGACACAGAGAAGAAAGATGATGTGAACAAGAGACCTCTGGAACAAAGTAACTAGATAAGAAAATATAATGCTTAATATTGCAAGCTTATTGATAGTCAGTGGATTGCCTTGTTGTGGTCATTGTTCGCTATACTGGTATACCTGGCAAAATCTAAATAATATTACGTTGCAACTACTTACAGTATATTGGGTACATTAAGTACATTCTTGTTCAAGTAAAGTGTTCCTTAAATATTAGTAAATGAATGTAGAACAATAAGTAGAGGTAAAAATGATCCTTCGTCATCACACGTGTTAAAAATGAAAAGAATTACCGGTATATTAATTTAAAGTTATTTTAATTATTACATTTTAAACATGGCAGTATGCTCTACTGCGCAATGGTTGACATAAATAACAAGAAAATTTATATCGCTGGAAAGGTATAGTAGACTCGTAGGGTGCAGAAAATTTACATACCTATTACTGCATTTTTGACATTTTTTTACTTCAAAGTACAGAAATTATTTTTTTTTTCTGTTTATTGCACGTCATTTTGTTATTTTAACTCTTGAAAGTGCTGCAATAATGTACAACCATTCATCTGCAAATGGCACCAAAATCATTATCCAAGAAAGGGAATTTAGTATACAGAGAACGATCAAAGAGAAATGTCGCTAAACACAAGATTATGAATATTACAGATCCACATTGTATTTTATATAATTTAATTTTTTGCCCATGTTTATCTTTCTGACACATTGACGTATGTCACACTGTCGGTCAGATTCAAAGTAATTAGTTGGAAAATATTTATATGTTTTTATTATAACATTTAGTTGTTTGTAATTATTATAAACCATTTTTTTTATCGAGCAAAGATGTATTGCAAGTATGAATATTATAATTTAATGTACATTCATCTTTAGCTTCCTTCTTCACCAAAGACCCACCCACTAGACCTGTAGCACATTCACCCCTTTGTAAGAATAAGAGATTTCACAGAAATATTAATTTTATGCATAAAACAATTCACATTATAAATATCCGAAAACGTCGGTTTCGTATCTTTTTATTTATTTTCTATTTGAAACGTCAATCGACTTTCACTTTCTGCACAATTACCCCTGACTAGATCTGTTCTAAAAACACTGGCCTCACAAATGTGTTTATATATAAAAACACCTCATTGAATCTCGGGGAGGTTATTTGCATAGCATACCAACTTGATGGCGGTCACAGTTTTTTGTGACGCCTTAAAACAAAAGTGGACAAGGGAGTGAGACGAGCTTGAGCCTCTCTCCGGCCGAAGACAAACACAGGATGTGGCGTTAACACAGATATTGTAAATAAGCAAAGTAATTAAAGATGACGGATGGGGGAGAGGTTACTTGGCATAATGATTGATGGGTGTACGGTTAGACCATCAGGGCGGCTTCCTTTCATCTCTTCGGAGAGGTAGAGAGTAAAATAGAGGGCGAGTAGACTATCAAACAAAGCGGTTATGTATTTCAAACTCATCAGGGAGAGAGAGAGAGAGAGAGAGAGAGCGAGAGAGAGAGAGAGAGAGAGAGAGAGAGAGAGAGAAAGCAGTTATGTATTTAAAACCATTGAGAGAGATAGAGAGAGAGAGAGCAGAATATCAAACAAAGCAGTCATGTATTTCAGACTATTCAAAGAGAGAGAGAGAGAGAGAGAGAAGAGTATCAGACAACACAGTTATGTATTTCAGACTATTCAGAGAGAGAGAGCAGAATATCAAACAAAGCATTTATGTATTTCAGACTGTTCAGAGAGAGGGCAGAATATCAAACAAAGCAGTTATGTATTTCAGACTGTTCAGAGAGAGAGAGAGAGAGAGAGAGAGAGAGAGAGGAATATCAAACAAAGCAATTATGTATTTCAAACCAGTGAGAGAGAGAGAGAGCAGAATATCAAACAAAGCAGTTATGTATTTCAGACTGTTCAGAGAGAGAGAGAGAGAGAGAGACTATCAAACAAAACAGTTATGTATTTCGAAGTATGTAGAAGGAGAGAGAGTGATAGAGAAATAAATTAGGAAGTCATTTCGTGCTCCAGTCTCTGGCTGGACCTAGCAAGCAACGGCTTTTAGGGAGCTTCGTCGCATGCTGTTGTATTGTATCGTGTATTGTAGATGTAGTATATATTTAACGAGGTAATATATTCTTTTATTAACATTCGTCACAATATATACTCAATTTTCTTCCCGAGTTTTGAGAATACTATTCATTATTTATTTTACCCCCGAAGAAATCTACAACTTTCATCAAAAGAAGATTATGCTTTAATGCCAAGGGTTCCAGTGTACACGTTATGTTAATTTATGGAAAAGATGGTTTTGAAAGTTGTATACACTTGATCACAATAATTCAACAACTTCGATGTGACAAAATAGCGGCCAGGATGATGTACCGTAACCTCGCGAGAAGGGCACAAAAGATTCTCGGAAAAGAATTATGCGCGGTTCATGATTCTTTAATCATTTCGACGATAAGAATCGAATAGCGACGAAGATGCATTACCTTTGCCCAAAGGAGAATTCTTCTCGGTAGATTTCATCACCTGGTTCTCGTTTTATGACAGACAGTCAGACGACTTCTGTTACACGGAGTTTCACGTGCGTAATATCTGTCTTATGAATGTATTTATGGGTTCGTGTCATCTCTTTTCCGTAGTCTCTTGCGTAGAGAAGAGGAACTAGGCTCTTTCTGCATAAAACATTATGTACGTGTTCAGTGTCTGTTTTTTTTTTTCTGGTCGTGCAACATACCGTTTCCTTTTGAGCAGCGTCTCAACAATCACTTCGATTTACAGTTGTGGTATGTAAACTATCAGATAACTTTATCAAAGCTCTAGATTTCCGTTGATATTTAGTTGCAGAATGAAAAACTTGGTAAAGTAGATGTAGGCATTTAGCTCAAGCTAGTTTCAAGCCAATTTCAACCCTAGTTGGGCCCCACAGCCAACTAACCATCTATTACAAAATTCATTGTTGTCTTGAAGATGTCGGGTTAGAGAGAAAAGGCGTGAGTTTATTCACATATGCGGGAACTAAGCCAAAGGAGAGAGAGAGAGAGAGAGAGAGAGAGAGAGAGAGAGAGAGAGAGAGAGAGAGAAATCAGTTGCTGAATACGTGCACTCTTCATGATAGCTCAATCAGAGGCTGATCCTAGACGAAGGATCAGCCTAGGATGTGAAACGGAACATATATTGGAACCGATTTCCCCAAAAGGATGTTTTGTCTCGCATCAGTTTCGTAATGGAAAAGAAAGCTTCAGATTGAAGTTGCTGCAAATTTTATGAAGGTATGTTGCTTAATGGTGGGTGAGATATTATTGCAGGCCCTCGTTTTATTATTATTATTATTATTATTATTATTATGATTATTATTATTATTACGAAGGAGCAGTAGCAGAAATAACTTGTACGGATTATCATGGTTGATTTATGCAAGGAGCTTAACACAGATTTATGAAATTGTAAAGGCCTGGCCACACTAGAAAACATTGTTTGGAAAGAGTTTCCAAGCTGTTTGCAAACTGTTTGCAGACAGTTTACAAACTTTGTTTCCAAACAGTGTTTCCTAGTGTGGACAGACCTTTAGAGAGCTTGACCGAGATCGAACCCAATTCACTTAATCACTGAGCTACCCTGATGAACAATGGAAGTAGATATTTTAAAACACGACCAGTTTCCAAATCTCAATATAGAAGTTGGCCATATAATCTAATCTTCAAAATTAGTTCATGGGTCACAATTCTGAAAAACATTTGGCAAACCTATTCAGTTTAGGAGATCGTTAAATATGAGATGACTTTATTTAATGGCGGTAAATTCTCGATTCTTCACGCCGAATACTGATATTATTATTATTATTATTATTATTATTATTATTATTATTATTTCAGCAGATGAAACCTATTCGCATAGAACAAGCACACCAAAGGGGCCACTGACATGAAATTCAAGCTTCCAAAGAATGTTGGTTTCAACCTCCCACCGCAGCAGACCACCCCACACTGCAGCAGTAACTGATCATGACACAGAGTCAGTGATTTTTCATCTCCCTGGGGGAGACGCGAACCAGCGACATCTGATTCCACGACACGAACCACTGTACCAGCGAACCAGTAAGCGCTATATCTATTAAAACAAGTCGTAGGTGTGTGAGAGAACTCCTCAGCTCTCTCTCTCTCTCTCTCTCTCTCATACAGGTATAGCATAAGAGGTCTGGATACCGACGGCATGTGTAGCGCTTCTCGCATACCGGAGAAACGCCAAAGTTAATTAGCAAAGTTGTCAGAACGGTTGAAAGAAACGGCAGGTCACTGCAGTGGGTGGTTAAATGTTATCCAACCATATCCTACCATAAACTTCCTTCTTTCTTTGTGGTGACCTTCCTCTCTCATTCGTTCTCTTTTTTTTCTTATGTTATTTCGTCTTTGTAGTTTTTCTCGGTCGAACACATGATTCCATTTTGTGACGGTGATGATAATTCACCCGGGTTGGGCCTCATACCGGTAGGGGGTTTGTTTTATGTTGTCTTTTTCTAAATGGAATTAGATGGGTAAGGGCAGGATATATATATATATATATATATATATATATATATATATATATATATATATATATATATATATATATATATATATATATATATATATATATATATATTATATATATATTACTATATATATAAATGTGTATGTGTATATATATATTATATATATATATATATATATATATATATATATATATATATATATATATATATATATATCTTGCTTTTGTTGACGAACAAGTATGCGCTTCCCTACCCATTAAATTTTCGTATGCAGATATTTTAGGTTATGAAAATCATTGAAACAAGGAATTGTAACTGATGCATCAGTATCAACTGGCACTGCACACAGCTTGGAAAACGCATTACGAAGCACAGTTTTTCATTTTCCGATTTCCACGTGTACTGTGGCAATACTTGACATTAGATCTGAATTCCAAACATGTTTCCAAGATGCGGTGTTCATGGTATATTGATAACACGTGATAATAAACTTAGAATTACTTTAAAATAGTTTTTAAAGCATTGTTTATATTTTTTTTTTTTACTTTTGAGTTTTATATGATTATTTTTAGAGTTAGCAGGTGATGTTCCGGCATTTGACACTGCATTCTTGGCTTGCCATAGAGTATGCTTAACCACAAATGTTTGTTCCGTGATTTTTTATTCCTTTAAATGTAAATGAAAGCCTAAATTCATATACCAATAATGTCGTTTGAAATTACAGATTTTTTCTTATTATTCTAGTTATTTTATTATGCATATCGCGCTTGCGCGCGATACTTTCAACCATAAACTTCTCAAAGGAAATTCCAATTGAATGCTGATGATCTTATGCATTCAGTAATACATTTAATGCATATATACAGGGGAACCTGTATACACTACTTCTGGATTCATACTGGCTGCTCACACTTGTTGCATCTACAAGAAATATTTTTCATTCATTGTATTTAGATAGTTGACAAGTCAGCAACCTGGAAAATATTTCCGGATGAGAATCATTTAAACAATTGAATTCAGTCGTAACTTGAAATTTTCTGTATAAATTCTGTCGCTGATTTAAGTAAACTTGTAAACTTTGTTAGTTCTTACCTTCTGTTACTTCTTCCGAATGAACACCATACTCTTTGGAAGCTTGAATTTCAAGTCAGTGGCCCCTGTGGGCTTGTTTCATAAGATTAAGGTTCATCTTCTAGATAATAATACTAATGATAATGATGAAGTTTTAATAATGGAAATGATAACCTAAGGTCATCACCACCAGCAGATGTCCTAAACGACCATCAGCAGCGACCTCTTCCAAACACAGGAAGCGTTTAATCTTTCTATATCCACACAACAATTATCACACCAAAGGCTCATCTTTTAGTGGCTTTCCTCACAGCCGCCAGCCGCAGTTCGGGCTAAGGGGCTGGGGGAAGGGAGGTGTTCAGCCGAGTGATAGACCTGGTTAAAACCCCTCCGACTCGCTTGATTTGTTCTCCTAAATAAACTGTTATTCGCATCTTTTGTCTCCCTCTCTCTCCCTATGTATCCCTCCCTATCCCTCTCTGTACCCATCCTGAGAGTCCTGTACCTCCCCCCCCCCGCCCCGCCCTTGCCGAAATATTATTGACCATCGGGCAATTTCATTTCACACCGGACGGGTTTTCATGGTTGAGTTACGAATAACCCCCTCATGGGTTGTTAAGAATTGACTGACTCTCTCTTTCTGTGTGTATGTGTGTGTTTATGTACGTATGTATGTATGTATGTATGTATGTATGTATGGAAAGTGGTGTAATTCCTAAACGTTCCTTCCCTTATGCCTACGATAGTAGATAGAACATTATCAATAAGTTTGCGCTTTTTCTGTTATATATATATATATATATATATATATATATATATATATATATATATATATATATATATATATATATATATTTATATATATATATTGAAAAGGGAATAGCGATAAGGCTGTATTTTCCAAAGTCCAAAGTAGCGTCTCGCATCTTATTATGCAGAAGTATATGGGGTGGAAGCATGCTTTTTTTGCATTCTTTAGCTGACGATTCCTGATCTCGTTGCGTGAGTGGAAAATAGATTCAAAGAAGTACTGTGGTTATGTGGCGTTTGCATACTATAATGTGAGCAGAGTTTTTCTTCGCATTGAGAATCTAGATTTTCTAGTACTTCTGAAGATGCCAGATTTCTAAAAGTAGTTCATAATCGATTCGGTATACATCTAATTCCCAGATGACTAGTACTGAAAAACTGTAAAGGGAAGTTTTCTTATAGATATACATCTTTGATTTTAAACGATTTACGTATAGCGCAAGCTTCTAATTGGCTTTATTGTTTAATCTGTGTTAGGAAAAGCTCAAAATAGTGTCATGAAAATAAAGTGGACAGATAATAGAAACTGAATAAAAATGGTTGGGTAGAGGCAGTAATCTGAATTAGAATGAAATGAGGGGAAGTCATGAGATTGTTATCCGTGCCCTATCTTAGAGATGGCCAGTTTGTTTCATTTGCATTTGGTTAATGTGTTTATTTTTTAGAGAGAGCAAAATCACATGGGCAAGTGCATGCCACTAATGCTTACAGTAGTGTCGGTGAAATCAGTGAAGTTTCCACTTTGATAAGTCCAGACAATTTAAATCCCAGAGTATTGTCAGTGAAGTTTTTACGCTGGCAAGAGCAAGCAACTGAAGTCCACAGTATTGTCAAAGAAGTTTCCTCTTTGGCTAGTGTGGGCAACTTAAGCTTACAGCAGTATCAATGAAGTTTTCACTTTGGCAAGTGCAGGCAACTGAAGCTTAAAGTATTGCCAATTAAGTTTAGAAAAATTACTTTTTTTGTATGTCAGATATCTGCCTTTGATTTTACTTGAGGGTAAATTTAGAGAATTAGGAAATCAAGACATATACATTAGCAATGCAGTATTCCAAAAGTCGTTATGTTAGCAGGAAACATAATTTTGGTGTAAACATGGGAATCGATGTTGAAAAGTATATGGACTTTGGACTTTTTTTAAACAGAAAGTTGATTATTAGGTAGCTAAGGGTTTCGTTTCTGAAAAAAAGAAAAACTGGAAGCTAACTTTTTCCAGCCAACACTTAGAGATAGCATAAACAAATCCTGGTCTGATATTTCATTATTATCTGTTTGCAGGTTTTCATGAAGCCTTGTAGTAAAACTGGGTTTTTACTACGATTTACTACATTCAAATCGTTATTAAACTGTCATAAATAACTCTAACGAAGTGCAGATGCTGTAGATATATCGATAATTCTCTGTGTGCAACAATAAACTCCTGAAGATTACATATATTATTTGTGAGCTCTTCGTTATAGGACCGTTTCCACGCGCATGTCTCCCTGATAAAACAAAAATGTTACCACAGCCCCGGCAATAATTTTCTCCTTCTCCATCCGTCATGCACACTTTTTCACCAGCTAATGAACGACCGCGTAATTTTTGGCTAAATTATACATCCTCGAATGAGGGGCCCCGGATCTTCAAGTACCCATTATTCTATTAGGAGTAATTAAAAAATATCCGATAATTTATCCCCGCATAACGTATAAGCTCGCCTTCAATTTTTGGCTAAGAGATTGCCCGTGATTCCGGATGGGGAGTCGGGGCGAGGGGGTGGAGGGGGTCCTTGATTCCCGGCGATTATCCGAGGAAGAAGAAGAAGAACCGGGGGAGGAAGCTCGAGTGTTTATAAACAACGCCAAAGAGTTGCTCATTAGCTTATTTATCCCGCGGCGGAGAGAGGGGAATTTCCTTCCTCTTCTTAGGGGAATCTCATTTTAAGCTGGTATTTTTATCCTTAATGTCTCAGGGGGGAGAGCGAGGGAGATTTGCTCCAAGGCAAATATTTTTTCGTACGTCGATGGCTGAAGGAGGTTTGGGCCATCGTTCGGGATTTCGAAGTGAAGGGTTTAGCCTCTGCCGTGAGTGGTGGTGTGTTTTACGGTCAGAGTATTCTTTTAAAGTCAGTCTTAAATGCTTGTGACTGAAGAAGATTATGTAATGTTAATATATTGTAATATGTCCGTCAAATGAAGATCCCAAATTTTCACTGATCTGGAATGGCGACAGAAATTGTTTAAAAGAAATGGTAATGTGTAATCACGGTTCAAACTCATTAATCTTGCTTGAGCAATGCTGTACCAGCAGCTTTTTATATGGCGAATTATACGACAAACAAAATTACCGTATAGGTTATCAGTATCATTTGCCACAATTAGCCTGTCTTAGAAGTTTAATTATTCATTTTCAGTTTCTCCAAATGGGATAACATACAGGGATGCTTTGATGGTATATCTACGCCTTTCTATAAAATTCCAGACTAGGCTCTCTTATTATCTCAAGAATAGCTAGGTGAATCGTTATTGGAAATTATTAAATTGTATGTTAATAATAATTATCTTCTTAAATACCGGAGCTCTATGCCTTAAGGTAATGTGTCTGTGTTAAATATCCTTATAAATAATTTATACTCCCGTCACTTGGATTTGGTTAATTTGTCCAGCATAAGTTAATATTTATGTAAATATTTATTTATGTTAATATTTATGTAAAACCTGATGTTTTAGAAGCTGTTGAATAGTTGATTTTGAAAATGTTTATATTATCAACATTTCACTGACCCCTCTTGTGATGTGTAGGTGAAATAATTTAGGATATTGTTATTATATTTATTATTATTGTTATTTTTCTTCAACATTAAATTCGTTTCCCCTAATAAGAGATGGCCCTGAAAACAAAAAAACCAACATAAGAGTCACCTCCACCTTCACGCTTCAACAGCTGAGTTGTAAATGAACTCCTAGACCTAGTTCCGAAAACTGCGGTATCATACCAAAACATTAGACCTATCTGAATATTGAGCCCTACCCTTGTAATACCTCTTCCACTCATCTATTCAACACGTTCTGGGTCTTCTGCTTCTCATTCCTAATGCCTGCGCATTATGCATTCTTTTCACTAGCTTTTCATCATCCGTTCTTTCCACTTGACCAAACCATCTCAAAACACCTTGACCCATCCTTTCACCTACTCTGACTTCTTTATGGCTTATACGTATCTCCTCATTTCTCACCCCTTTCAGTTCTTCGTACGCCACATATAGTATGCCACCATTTTATCTCGACAATCAAGTTTTTTCTTTAATTTGCATCCGGAATCCACACCTCTTATCCTACCATTATCCCTAATAGCCCTTCACATATATGAATCAACTGCATCAATTCTTCCATCAACCATATCAACACATATTACTCCGTGGTTTCCATTTTCCCCCATAGCCTTGGTCTTGCCGACATTCACTTTCGACTTTTTAGTTTTCTGTAAAAGAAAACTATTGTGCCGGCTTTGTCTGTCCGTCCGCCCTCAGACCTTAAAAAACTACTGAGGCTAGAGGGCTGCAAAGTGGTATGTTGATCATCCACCCTCCAATCATCAAACATACCAAATTGCAGCCCTCTAGCCTCAGTAGTTTTTTATTTTATGTAAGGTTAAAGTTCGTCATAATCGTGCATCTGGCAACTATATAGGAGAGACCACCACCGGGCCGTGGTTAAAGATTCGTGGGTCGCGGCTCATACAGCATTATACTGAGACCACCGAAAGATAGATCTATTTTCGGTGGCCTGGATTGTTCGGTGTACAGAAAACTCGATTGCGCTGAAGAAACTGCGGCGCATTTTTTACTTGCACTTCTTTTTAAAGACTTTCAAATTCTTTTACCATTTTATGCAATTTATTTTCTCTGTCCACAGTCAGTACCCTATAATCTGAATAACAAAAAACGTTCCGCACCAATCACGAACCATTTTCTTATCCCACAACTTCGCACCTATGTCTAATTTCCTTTCTCTGACTTTTCACGTCGGTCCATCCATACAAGATATTAGATCATTATAGCGACTTAAAACACCTTGTGTCAGATTCAAGCTCTCCAGACGACATATTCATTTATATAATCAAAGCTCTACACACACAGTATGTTCTACATGTTCTTCGTATTCCTAATCCTCACAGACCTTTGACTGAATGACTTCGGCCATTTCAACTCCATAGGCAGACCACTTACAGTTTGCCTTTTGGTAAACTGTAGACAGTAATAAAGGTTATTTGCAAGCCTAGGAAAATCTAGAATTGGGATTTTGTCGGTGCCTAAACTGATCTGTATAATAATAATAATAATAATAATAATAATAATAATCGACTATTGCAAAAATAAACCTTCAGTACGGAAAACGCAATAGGAACATGAATGGGAAATGAAGGTAGATCCAAGGCAACATTTATATCACAGCAGTCTCTACATTCAGTAGGGTTCATATTACATCTTTGTTGTTACTATACGATCACACACAATTCAGGTCGTAATATGTTTATGGTGTTGACGTAGGTCGGTCCTTACGTTTGTCTTCTTGCCAGCTCCATCTTGTCAAGGCTTCTTCCGCTTCACTGCAGCTTCAGAGGATTGCGCGGTCCCATGTGTATGGCTGTGGTCTGTAATTAGTCATGCAGGAGCTTTAAAGAGGCTCATGCAATCTCTCTCTCTCTCTCTCTCTCTCTCTCTCTCTCTCTCTCTCTCTCTCTCTCTCTCTCTCTCTCTCCACGCCACCGAGTCGTATGGTGCATGAGTCTATAGTGGCTTATTTTTCTCAAGAGCACCTGTCTCAGGATATTTCGATATGCCCAATGTTTTGATTAATATTTTCCTGTGATTCAGTGAAAAAATCTTCTTTTTAACGGGAATTTAGGTTTTTTCTCCACTAGAGTAAATATCTGTAGATAACCACGATGGGTAGGTCTATCGCAGTCATGAATAATTTAAGCACAAGATCGTCTGAAATCGGTGTGGTTTATGTCGCTTGAAGAATAATGTATTTATTTTGATACATTTTATTTAAATATCTTTCTAGGCTGAGGCAGTGGCTACTTCAGGGAGCATTAGAGTCTGATTACGTATGAATAATTTAACCTTGCCCTGGGCAATTGCATTTGTGGTGTTTTAAAATTGATCGAAGTTACCCAGAGTTAGTCATGAGAAGGATAAGAATAATATGAGTAAAAAAGCTTAACCAAGCAGTGATGATAATAAAAATACAAATGTCTTATAATTATTTGGAACTATGTGGAATTGCGACTTTTTAATTTTGTGAAAGTGTAAGCTAATTTAACCAGAACGAAGCCTGGGGGCCTCAAAGCCTTAGTGCGATATTTACGGCTAGGTGCTGTTTGGCCCTTAATTCTAGCCTTCGCTCCCCTTCCCCCCGCTCCCGGAGCCTTCGCCCTCCACCCCCACCCCCCTCCCCCAGCACCGGAAAAATCCTTTTTATTCCTTATAGTTTAAGGGTTTAGTTTTTGCCCTTTTGCCTCCCCATCCATATTGGTTGTTGGTACTTAACGATTAAGTGTGAACTCCTAATTACCTGTTCGGCGCACGTTAATTGCAGGCCTCCTTAATTGGCAGAATCTAAAGAAACAGAGTCAAAAAGGCTCGTGGGATGGGGGAGGGGGCAGTGCTCGAACGTGATATAATTGTATGTACTGTTAATTGGTTAGTCAAAGAAACAAGAGCCTGATTGCTACCTTCGGCCGCGTGAATGGGAAGTTTCGGACGGATTAATGACCCTCTGTTGGTTATAAATGACAATAAATAAGATTCGAAACAGACGATGCGAATCAAGTCGATCTGGACGCCCCGCGCCGACCCGTGTATGATTTCGTTTGTATACACAAGTGCGCACTTGTAAATACATTTTCTATAAGTACGTGTATATCTCTCGGCTACAGGCGGGCAATTACGACTTGCAACCGTGTGTTTAAAGTGCGTTGCACCTGACCAGTACTGCAATAATGTTCTGCAGAGATTGGCCAAGTCGGGTTTCAGCTGCTTCCAGTCAAGATTAGCATCGTCTCAGATGCACTAAATCGTAAGCACAAGAATGGTAGGAAATAATGAAGCCCTTTGCTGGTAATTGTTGTTTATATAGCTTATATTTGATTTTAGTAACTTGGAGGTTTAGTGGTAATGTGGGTGTTTAACTGTAAGAGTCAGGAAGAGTGATATTTTAGAATTAAAGAGAATATAGAGGAATATTTGCCGCAAGGAGTTTACAGTATTTTATAAACTTTCCGATGCACTTACGTAGTGATTGTAAGTTTCATTATCATTTTCAACTATGAATTTTGTGGAACAGTTCTCAAAGTTCTCAGAAAAGGCTTTGGTCTTCACGGTAGGTGTTACTGCATTGCCAGGTATACAATTTTATTTTTTTTTTATCAGAGATTTAAGAGTTGCATATCAACTAAACCTGGAGAATGTGGAGAGCGCAGAGTCTGGTGAAAAAGATTCTACATCACCAAGTGATTGCCGGTAACTAAATTTAGAAAGTCTGAAAGAATATTTTAAATTTTATTATATATATATATATATATATATATATATATATATATATATATATTATGTATACTTTTGTGTCTTAGTCTAATAGGTACTGTAAGCAGTGGCGTCTGTTTGTCTTCGTATAGAGCACTGGAAACAATTTACGTTTAACATGAAAGGCTCAGTTTAGCTTCTCTGTAAAAGATAGATCCAACAGTGACACATTTAGATTTTTTCTGAAACCATCCTTATAAAATAGCCTTGGTAGGGAGGTTTATAAAGATGAGAAGACTCTTTCCACTCTGCTGTTTACCTTCGTTCGCAGATTGCTGTCACATAATCGAGCGATTATGAGCAACGGGGCTTTGTTAATCTATGTCTGTGATGCAAGGGTGTGATTGCGTCAGTCTTGCGGAAGGAATTTGAACTACGTAAATCAAAGAGGAAATAACGAGCAGCGGATTACTTATGCAACTGGAAAATGTGCGTTGTGAGTGCAGTATTATGCTTACTCGTACACACACACACACACACAGATTCACACACACACACACACACAGACACACATACAGACAAACACACACACGTATATATACTGCATATATACAGTATATGTGTGTGTTTTGTTTTGTTTTGTTTTGTTTTGTTTTGTTTTGTTTTAAGTGTTTTGTACAAGTATTCTATATATCTATGTATATATTTATCATTCTTATGAATAAAATAAAAATTCGTATTTAAGGAGAATAATGAATATTATGAAAAAACATAATGTTACCGAATGAGAATACATATATACTTGCAGTCATACTTAAAAGTCTTTATTAATAGATGCAGAAAATAAACGTGCATTTACAAGCACTTTGTAAGAATAGAAACGATACTAGAACGGGTAAAGACGCCTGGCATTGCATCTAATTATCAAGCACCCATCACTCAACCTCCTTGCGCCCACTCAGGCAAACATCGATCTCTATCTGTTTATAAAAGAGCTACGTCTTTGACAAAGTAAAACGTTGCTTTGCGCACACCGATGATTTACGGAGATCGTTAATCTGAGAGAAGATATATTAAAAAGCAAGCTTCATAATGAGTATCCTCTCGGGTGAGTTATGGGACCGATTTTGTAATGAAATTGGAGATTTATGGCCGCGTTCTTCGGGGGACCTGCCTGCTGCGCCGGGTTAATATTTGTTCGGAGCTATTAAGGCGAATGAAAGGTCCTCATTTATTACAGCATAACGCCCATTTAGTGCTTATCAATTTCAAGGTTCCTGCAAAGTCTTCGGTGATTTATGCTGTTCTCTCTTGTAAGTGTTTCCCTCTGATGGCTTCTTTGTCAATAGTGCAAGTTCCTTGCTCCTTAAGTGACTTAAGTTTGACAAATTCTTTTATGTTCGTAATTTGCCAGAATCTTATCCGTAGTGTCTGGCTAGATTCTTGACACAGTGCTGTTTAAACTCTCTCTCTCTCTCTCTCTCTCTCTCTCTCTCTCTCTCTCTCTCTCTCTCTCTCTCTCTCAAGCTAACTTCACCCTATGAAAATATTTTCTAAATTCAGCCCCCACCAGAAACATGTATTATGATTCCAAATGTCTTATTTTGGCCCACAATGACCCGTAGGCGTCAGCCTTCGGAGACATAACTCGCGTTAATAGTAATAAAAGGTCTCTGAACATAACCAACGAGGGCAACATGACCTCTGATTGGCCCAAGGAACCGTGTCGTGAGCGCTGATTGGCCCGTGAGTTTGTCATAGTAGGGAAATGTGTCATTAGATGGGCGTGGCTTGCAGCTCACGTTCTCACGCTCAGTTGCATTGCGTTAATTTTTTTTTTCCCACGGGATCTGGACGTTTCTGATATATTTCGACTCCTTGGTTTTTCGTGCCATGAAAATGCTGCGCTCTCTCTCTCTCTCTCTCTCTCTCTCTCTCTCTCTCTCTCTCTCTCTCTCTCTCTCTCTCTCTCCCCGTAACAGGCTTATCGCGTGTAACGAGGTATTCCCTTGCATAGGCTTAAAATAGCCTGATTTATGGGACCTTATCAAGCGAGACTTGACGGGTTTACCTGCCAAATTATCTCCTTCAACCTGTCAGTGAATTTCGTTCACTCTTTTGATTACTCGTTCGTTGTGCGTCCGTCATTGCTCGCGGATTGCACGGTTGTGTGTTTACACGCATTCTCGACCGGATGTCCACTGGGCGTAAGGCTCACTTCCCCTTGTCCTATTTAGTCTTCCAGTAAGAGGCTTTAGTCAAAAGAAATATGAATACAGGTTCCTAATAAGTAGTCTGAGGTCTTGATTTATAGGCGATGAGGGAACGCGGCTATACAATGCCTCACTCGCTCTCCCTCCTCATCCTCCCCCCTCCCTCCCTCTCCCTCTCATTCAACCCCTCATCTCTACTTAGGAACTCCTCAGGAGGAAAGGATACGAGGGAAATGACGTGGGTTGTTTGTGCCATTTGGATACGACCCGTAACATCACTCTCGTCAAAATGATTATGAGCTCGATAATGTAGTGTCGTGTTCGTCGTCGGCTCCGTGACGACAAAGGCTCTCTTTTTCGTCCGTGTGTGTTCACGTAACTCATTCTGTAATGTTTCTCTTTCTCTCTCTTTCTTTCTTTCTGCGGAGGAAATGGGATGACGGTGAAGTATTGCCTCTCGTCACTCAGTTTCTTTTATTGGAAAATGCTTTGTACTCTCTCTCTCTCTCTCTCTCTCTCTCTCTCTCTCTCTCTCTCTCTCTCACACACACACACACACATCTCTCTCTCTCTCTCTCTCTCTCTCTCTCTCTCTCTCTCTCTCTCTCTCTCTCACACACACACACACACACACACACAATCTCTCTCTCTCTCTCTCTCTCTCTCTCTCTCTCTCTCTCTCTCTCACACATATACATACACACAACCACTCTCTTTCTCTCTCACACACACACACAACCACTCTCTCTCTCTCTCTCTCTCTCATACACACACACACAACCTCTCTCTCTCTCTCTCTCTCTCTCATATACATACACACAACCACTCTCTTTCTCTCACACACACACACACAACCACTCTCTCTCTCTCTCTCTCTCTCTCTCTCTCTCTCTCTCTCTCTCTCTCTCTCTCTCATAACCACACACACAACCACACATGTAGATGCAGAGAGAGAGAAGTAGAATTTAACTTGATGTTTGGAAACTCGGACTGTTTTGGCCTTCTGGATTTAAGCTACGCCAAGTTTTAATTGTTTCTGTAGGGTCTTTTTCACCTTCGTTTATGTCACTAAACGCTGATTAAAATATGCAAAGAAAACTTGCCACTGATATGAAAAACAATTTATCAAAAAAGTATATTTTAAAACAGTTAATCAAAAAAAAGTTATATTTTAAAACAATTTATCAAAAAAGTTATATTTTAAAACAATGTGTCAAAAAAGGTATATTTTAAAACAATTGATCAAAAAAGGTGTATTTTATAACAATTTATCGAAAAAGGTATATTTTAAAACTTTATTTTCAGTTTATGTTTTTCTTTCTTTTTAAACAGCAAAAAACACGTTTCCATGGTCATCTCCAAACGAAATCTTGTCTCCAAGGAAAGATTCTTGTAGTTTTTTTTTTTTTATTTTAATAAAATTCAAATATTACCTGCAGCTGGCACACCATGTTTCTAGTCCACTACTTGCTTAAAATATAAGAATGAGTTTATCCCATGCGTTATGTGATGGCCGCCAAGATTCGGAATATAAAGTTAAAAGGTAATTAACTTCATTTCCTCACATTAACTCGCAAAAAAGACAATTTCACTTGTCCATTAAATTAGGATCAGCTGCTTTTGATATTTAAACAAGCGAGCAGTTAAATCGACTTTACTTTTGCATTTTTATCTGTAAAACCGTTTCAAATTTAAATCGTCATATTTTATGAAAAAGGCTTCGTTATGAGAGAAAGTAATTTGGCAACCTGCTCTCAAAACGTCCAATCAGTGCCAAAGGAATCATGCTAATCCGACAATAATCGGCAAATTATTTTAGAGGAAGAATAAAGACATGCAATTACATCTCTTTGCAAAGCCTCTCTAATTGCACCCCTTTATGATACAAATCCAGGCGTTTAATTGTTCCCTAACTTGTGATTACATTCACGAAAGTGACACAGGTTAGAAAAAATGTCTTGTCTGCCCGCGATGCTAATGGCCACATCTTAATTAAATTCAAGTGAATCTGGTTAGAGATAACGTCTCCTTGTTATTTTGTGAATATGCCATGTCTTAGAAATATATGAAATTCAAGGATTTTTTTTTTTTTTTTTTTGCGATTTCGCTTTCTGTGCGTTTTTGCATTTTGAGAATCACATTATTCTTCAAGGAGGGTTTGCTTGTAACTTTTAATGTTGCTTATTTCCGTCTTCCTGTAATACCTGTCAGTTCTTATACGTCTCCCTGTGCCATGTCTTGTAAAGATAGGAAATTCAGGGAATTATCTTGGCTTTTAATTTCCTGGTTTTGCTTTTTAGACGTTTTTGCATTCTAGAATGGTCATATTCTTCAAGGAGGCAAAGCTTGTAACTGTTATTGTTTTTTTTTTTCTCCGTCATCCTTTATTATCAGTTATTTCCTGTTCGTCTCTCTAATAGAGTTTCAAAATGTTCAGGACCAACTTACTGACCTGGACTTAAAAATTCCTGCGACGTTCATGTAAAAATGTCAAAGTTCTGGCATTTCCATTCGTCTAAAATCAATAAGTTTATAAATCTATGTTTTTCATAAATGGGTATGTTTTATGTTATTCCCGGAAAGTGTTCCGTGTAGAGTTTAGAGCTAAAAAAAACAGTGTGCTATGTTTTCGATAATGGTCAAAGGTTAACTGTAGGATATATTTCGAATTAATTTGAGAAAACGGTCCCGTGTGGAATTTTAGAATATTTTCTCTTAATATCGGAAGATGTTTGTTTAATTTTTATGCATTTCTTTGGACGATGATTTCCAGACACTCCTAGATTTTATTTTTCGGTATTTTTAAGGTTTTCCAGGTAATGTCGGGAAATATATTTTAATTCTCTTCGCTAAACGTTCATCAAGATCGTTATTGTTATAATTACGTTTAGTATTGTTAAATCAGTCAATTCAGCAGAAAATTTTTTCATTGTTTTCATCGAATATAGAAACAAAACACTATTAAATTCAAGTTTTACAATAGGATATCAAGAATATCTATTTCATTATATAGGGAATTTTTTTCATTTTTATCGTCCATTTTTCATGAGGTTTTTATCCCGGAAAATTTTTTTCCAAGAAACAGGTATCAATCCAGTTTAAATGCGCTTTAGATAATCCACGTAATTTCTTTATTTGAATTTAATTTTATCCGGAAAATACGCCAGACATTGGATAATTACCAATTTTTTCTTTATGTGGAAAAAATGTTTCCAAATTATTAAGAAACAGTTTTCCGTTCAGTTTCAGTATGCTTTATTTTGCATGTAATTTTACTTGGGAAATACGTCAGACATTACATCATTACCAAATTTTTATTAAGAAAAACTCGAATCAAATTCTGAAAATAAAGTGTAAGGACCCACTGAAGAGAAATAAGCCCTCGTTTCCTAACTGCTTAAAATCTCAACCCTGTGTTGTGCAAGAAATAATTGAATCCATGCAACATGCTTTAGTCGAATTTGAAGCCCTTTCTTTTTGGGGGACAATCAGTAAATCATAAATTTGATATGTTCTAAGTTTGGCGTCAACCTATTGCGTATCAGGGAAACTTCTAATTCTTCACTTGAATAATACATTCACGTGCACTCTCCGGTTATGAATATATAATCATGCGTAGGGTAAAACGTGGAGGTTGATTTGCAATTTATAGTTTCTTTTATTCTGCCATTAAGATGAAGGGAAAGGTGCTTGACAGTCTTCACCAGAGAATGGAAAAAATCGGTCGAAACGAAAGAGAGAGCCATGCATTAACGCAGAGGCAATAATAAGCACTAGACAGAGTGGCCTATTCAATATTGTAAGCGATCATTGCGAGGGATCCTTGCCCCTTGGTAAAAAAAAAAATCGAAGTAGTGCTTCTCATGTGACAATCAATTGAAAATAATAATGTAAGTTACGGAGGACCAAAGTAATAAATAGCACAATGACCACAAGGAGACGGCTGGTGACAGCTGTCATCTGCCATTTTTTTTTTCCCTGTAAGGGAGACCGCCCCCCTCTCCGCCCCCACCCCAACAACCCCGATGGCCAAACTAATTGGAAATTTATGATTTGCAGAAGAGCCCCGCATGTGCGAAAGATAATGTCACGCGTAACAAAGAAAGAAATGGGTAGATACAGAGAGCAGAAAAGGGGAGGGGAAGGGTTGATAAAGAAAGTATTGCATTTCATACTGTTCTCAAAAAGAGGTGACATTTTGCGTGTGCATTATCAATCTTGCACCTGTCAACCCAGGTATTATGACTGTCTTTGTCTGGTGGCCATGTTTTCAACGTGACAGACAAAATGGCCTTTATTTTTTTTTTTTTTTCGAGAAAGGCCTCGTAGGCGACGTTCTTCATTATCCCTAAAATATGTCTATTATAGAGGCTTTGTTAAGGTGTCAGGACTTTTGCTGTAAATTCAGGGAGGACGATAACGATATAGAACGTTTCCCTCGCTCAGTTAAAACTGGATGAACTTAGTGATTTAATCATTGTTATGTGGCGTTGCACTAAACCCCGACGTTAGTATATTTATTGCTGGGTCTTGGGGTCTTTAGTGTTCCGGGAAGTTAGTTTAAAATAGTTAAAAGGTACAATTTATTAATAAATATTTTTTAATTATTGCTCTGTCTCTAAACTTTACTGGCAATATTTTTAAAAATAATTAGGTAGTTATGATATATCATATGAGTTTAGCAAGAGAGAAATTATATCTTTTTAGCAGAAATGGGTACAGTTCTCAGAAAAACGTCCATTTTGTATGTCGCAATTTATTTCTTTCAGTAACGCAGTTTGATAATTGGAAGAAAAAGTTTGCAGCCATGTTCATATAAATGATATACATTCGACGAAATGTTTTCATTAATATCGATATCGTGTTTTGGACGCATGCGTATATCATCTGCCGTTGACGAAGAATCCATATGAAAAAACGAGCATGCCGTGTTCATAAAAATGTACTTTATGGAGCTGTTATGATGGGAGTTTCTCTCTCTCTCTGGATCTCTCTCTCATTCTGGATTTATCTATATATGTATATGCATATGTACATATATATATATATATATATATATATATATATATATATATATATATATATATATATATATATATATATATATATATATATATATATGTATGTATGTATGTATGTAAAAAATATATATACACGCACACACACATATATATATACATACGCATATACACACACAAATATATATATATATATATATATATATATATATATATATATATATATATATATATATATATATATATATATATATATATATATATTAAAAAGTATTCAACTGCTCCGTAATCAAATGCTGCAAATTAATTCAATCTTCACTAAGAAAATTCTTCGTATTGCTTTTGGCTTTTGGAAGTATAAAAACGGAAATATGAATTATCAAAAAGGTAACCTGGCCTCATGTAATTCATTCCTGGTGAAATATCCATTATGTATGCATTTCCTCACAGGAAACCATTGTCCTTCGCTCTTGATGAAGTCTTAACCCGGTAGGCTAACCTATATATATTTTTCTTTATTCACAGACCCGAACGATAAAACAATATGCCGGTGTAATCGCTTTCATTTTCCATCTGACTCCAATTAGTCACTCGTTTCTGAATCTTGTAATTAACCGTTTTTTAATGAAAGGTCCATTGAGCTGATCATGATTACGTTCTGGAAGGGTTTATCATCCTCGCCCTATACTTAGGCGCAGACATCAAAGCGTGCAGCTGTCAACAGGAACCATAGATTAGGTTGCCAGTTAATAACTTCTGTCCCTCGTCATCTCTCTCTCTCTCTCTCTCTCTCTCTCTCTCTCTCTCTCTCTCTCTCTCTCTCTCTCTCTCTCTCTCTCTCTCCACGAGGGAAAGTATATCCGCTGGTCGTCAAGGTGAAGATGTAGGAGAAATGTATTCCTTTTATTAATGTGTGCTCATTTCCATTAGGTATTATGTGTCATTACGATATTTAGTCTCGGCATTGTGATTTTTACTGGGTCTTGGCTTTTGTCGTTTAGTTGCTTTATCATCTTCCATATTTAATTTTCCGTTTTAGTATACATGAGTTATTTTATGTGTTTTTATACTGTTTTGTTGCATTACCATCTTCGCCCTCAGCGCCGTGTGACAGATATTCCAACACTCCTGCATTACCTGTGCTTTTATACCCACATACTTCCCCTCATACCCCGCCATTCAAGTCTTCCCTGCGCTTTCATGCCCACATACTTCCCCTCATATCCCACCATTCATATCTTCCCTGTGCTTTCATGCCCACATACTTCCCCTCATACCCCAACATTCAAGCCTTCCCTGTGCTTTCATGCCCACATACTTCCCCTCATACCCCTCCATTCAAGTCTTCCCTGTGCTTTCATGCCCACATACTTCTCCTCATACCCCACCATTCAAGTCTTCCCTGTGCTTTCATGCCCACATACTTCCCCTCATACCCCGCCATTCAAGTCTTCCCTGTGCTTTCATGTCCACATACTTCCCCTCATACCCCGCCATTCAAGTCTTTCCTGTGCTTTCATGCCCACATCCCCTCATACCCCACCATTCAAGTCTTCCCTGTGCTTTCATGCCCACATACTTCCCCTCATACCCCACCATTTAAGTCTTCCCTGTGCTTTCATGCCCAAATACTTCCCCTCATACCCCGCCATTCAAGTCATTCCTGAGCTGTCATGCCCAAATATTTCCCATCGTACCCTGCCACTCATGTGTTTCCTATGCTTTCATGCCCACATACTTCCCCCTTCTCGTACCCAGCCTCCCGCCTCCAAGTAGGTCTGGGTGTTCCAGTTCCTCTGATGCCCGCAGGAGGCCAGCTGTCACTATGACGCGCTATCCTCAGTGGGGTGATGCAAAGGCCAGGCCCACCTCATCTCCATCTGCCACTTCGTCCTTATCTGACCTACATATGGAAACGCCGTCATTTTCTCGTGGAATCATTTCTTTTCGTGTGGCTGTTAAATAGTTACGTAGATTAATTAATCAGTAAATACCTGGTAGAATTTTTAAGGGAACTGAAGTATAAGTTTAGCTTTTTCGGTTGGTGTTCCGAAATTGATTAGTTAATCAGTAAATACCTGGTAGAATTTTTAGGAGAGCTGAAATATAAGTTTTAATTTTTTGGTTGGCGTTCCAACATAGATTGATTAATCAGTATATACCTGGTAGAATTTTTAAGAGGACTGAAATATCAGTTTTGCTTTTTTTGGTTGGCGTTCCAACATAGATTAATTAATCAGGAAATACCAGGTAGAATTTTCAAGGAGACTGAAATATAAGTTTTGTTTTTTTGGTTGGCGTTCCAACATAGATTAATTAATCAGTAAATACCTGGTAGAATTTTTAAGAGAATTGAAATATAAGTTTTGCTTTTTTGGTTGGCGTTCCAACAAAGAATAATTAATCAGTAAATACCTGGTAGAATTTTTAAAAGAATTGAAATATAAGTTTTGCTTTTGTGGTTGGCGTTCCAACATAGAATAATTAATCAGTAAATACCTGGTAGAATTTTTAAGGGAACTGATATATAAGTTTTGTTTTTGTGGTTGGCGTTCCAACATAGATTAATTAATCAGTAAATACCTGGCAGAATTTTTAAGAGAACTGAATTATAAGTTTTGCTTTTTTGGCTGGCGTTCCAACCCTTTGCATTGAAAATTAGGTTGAGATGTACAGAAATATATATATATATATATATATATATATATATATATATATATATATATATATATATATATATATATATATATATATATATATATATATATAATATATATATATGTATATATTTCCTTCTCTCTTTCAGTTTTTAGGGTAACATGCTTTCACTCACTTGTTTTAAATTTGTAATTTTAATTTCACATGTTATTGACAAATATTATTTTTACATTTTATTTTATATTCATATAAAAAGTATTGAAAAGAACAGCTATATTCCCGTATTGCTTCTCGTTATGTAGAGTCAGTACTAATTTCTAGTTGTTTTAAGTCAATTCCGTATAATTCACATTACCCCCCATCTATCTTATTGGTAAACTTAATAATAACTTAAGTTCCAGAATGAGTAATTAACTAAAATTATTTTCTAAAAAGTGCCTAAATTAAGCTAACAAAATTTCGATTTAATGTGATGAGGGAAAAAGACCAAGAAAAATTTAACCAGAAGCCTATCTCATGTCGAATCGGAGAAATTATTGGCCTTTTAAAATTTCGAATCCTAAACGTTTTAAAATGATAAAATTAGTCCCTTTTCAGGTTTTGAAGACAAATTGTAGATCCTAAACTTGATTTTTATTTTTTATCCATACCTGTAATTTTGGAGACAAACCTTTTTATGAAATTAGGATGTTGAATCTGTATCAGATTCGTAGGTCAACCTTTTTAAATTCTAAAAAGGTTCTTTCTATAAAAGAAAACTATTGTGCCGGCTTCATCTGTCCGTCCGCCCTCAGATCTTAAAAACTGCAGAAGCTAGAGGGCTGCAAATTGGTATGTTGATCATCCACCCTCCAACCATCAAACATACCAAATTGCAGCCCTCTAGCCTCATTAATTTTGATTTTATTTAAGGTTAAAGTCAGCCGTAATCGTCTGCCTGGCAGCGCTGTAGGTACCAACATGGCCAACACCGGACCGTGGCTGAGTTTCGTGTGCCGCGACTAAAGAGTTTTATGGGCCGTGGCTGAGGCCAATCACCGGACAGAAAACTCGATTGCGCCGAAGAAACTTCGGCGCATTTTTTTTACTTGTTTTATATAGAATTCAAAACCGATTCTTTAGTAAGTTCTGGGGCTAAATTTTCATCAAATTGCCAATCCAAATCGTATTCAGATCTTAAAACTCCTAAAGTCTTAATCAAAACCTTTTTAGTGTTTGAAGCAAGTTAAGTAGTGAGATCTGAGGATCTTAAGCTCACATATTTTCAGATTTTTAAAAGATTTTGGGAAGGCAAACAATTATTAACATGTTTTCTTATGAGATTCGTGACTGGTAAAGTGTTAAAACATTTTGTTTGCCAAATTTTACCTTTTAAAACAAATATACCATTTTAGATTATAAAAAAAAAAAATTATGGTAGATATCGGGATCCTACAAAAAAAAATACTTTAAGATGTTCTTGTTTCCACTGGAAAAATTTAAGATTTACGCCTTGTGTTTTGGCCTCTTCTGCTCTGGGTATTAATAACTCAGTCAGGGTCGATACAGGAGCTCTGTATTAGCCTATAGGAACTCGGGAAGCTTCACTCGTCACAGGGTAATTTGTTTCGAAAATTAAGACGAAGAAAATACTTTTCCATATAAATAATTTGCCCAAGAAATCTATGATTCCTTATGTAGTATTTAAAATTACACGCAGATAACTTGACTGCAGCAAAACCCAAATTATGATGCAGTCAAGGATATTCGTCTTTTAAATAATACGGATAAAAATGCGTTAGATAAAATTGGACTAAGCTTAAAATTATAATCCCATGATATGAATTATGTTTTGTTAAGCGAAAATGAGATCATTATAATAATATATTTCTTAAGGCTCCAGTCGTCGATGACGCGAATGATTTTTTTGTTTTTGTCTTTATAGTCTTATTTTACGAGATGAAGCTGTTTTCAGTACGTCAGGTATTTTATTAGCAAGCTTATTGATTACCCATTTAGTTCTTTACATAGTAGAGAGAGAGAGAGAGAGAGAGCAGAGCAGGTACTCACGGCTGAAAAAAAGCAGTTTTTTAAAACATAATCTATATAAACCTTTCATTGCGGTGAGGTATACTTTTAGGCAATTTTTGGTTCTCGCGTTAGTGAGGTCAGTGTCTTAACCACTAGACCACGAGGCTGCATAAGTTGTTCAAACCCCAAGCGAGGACGAATCGTTATGGGCACGCTCTGTTATAACCCACAGGACTTACGTTGACCTAAGCAGTGAAATGCGAAACAGCCGTCAGTTTAGAGAGGGAGATGGTCCTTGCAGCTTCATCCTGAAATACTAGAAGAGGAACGGAGCCACCCCATTTTGGAAGTTAGAAAATTACCGTCAATGTGTTTTGCAATACTTGGAATAAGAACTGAAGATTAATTAACATTCTTGTATCTTGTAGAGTAATCTTTGTCATCACTGAATGTATGATTTGAGTCACTGGCAAGTTTATATCAACCTGCCTTGTTAACAAAGATCCGTTGGCTTTCATAAATCAGAGATTAATCTGTTGAGTTTTGCTTTAACTCTATGGGGTTAATGTATGATCGAATCATTTCTTTCAGTAATATTAACACATGCATGCCAACACACACACACACACACACACACACACACACACATATATATATATATATATATATGTATATATATATATATATATATATATATATATATATATATATATATATATATGTATATATATATATATATATATATATATATATATATATATATATTTTAGTGGGTGGGTGTATGATGTATGTATAATGTGAGTGAATTCTTATGTTAGTCCACAAATTTAGCATTATTCGTGATATTATAGTGATATTGCAAGTAAAAAATCTCCATTAAATTTTAAAACAAGTTAATCTTCGGTGTTGAATTTCCATTATTTGAAACAGAAATTTAGGATTCTTTCTCTTGACAGTTTCAGTTATTTTCATTATTTTTATCTTTATTGTTGTTGCTTTTTTGATTTCATTATTATTTTGGCTAATATTTCATGGCATTGGAGATGTTCTTGTTTTGTCTGTTCTTTAATTGTTGCTGTTTTTTTATTTACCGTTGTTGTTAGTATTACTGACTTTTGTTATGGCAATATTATTAGTACAGATGTTCCAAGTAGTTGTGAAATCAGTATTAAATATGATTTTTTGATGCAGCAGATCGACGTTTTTTATTGTTACTAGCGTTTATGAGATTATTATTATTTTTTTTATTATTATTATTATTATTATTATAATTATTATTATTATTATTATTATTATAATTATTATTATTATTATCATTATTATTATTATTATTATTATTATTATTATTATTATTATATTAGTATTAGTATTATTATATTATTATTATTATTATTAGTAGTAGTAGTAGTAGTAGTAGTAGTAGTAGTAGTAGTAGTAATAATAGTAGTAGCAGTGTTATTATTATTAGTATTATTATATATTATTATTATTATTATTATTAGTAGTAGTAGTAGTAATAGCAGCAGTAGTATTAGCAGTGTTATTATTATTATTATTATTATTATTATTATTATTATTATTATTATTATTATTATTATTATGATAAACAAGTAAGGAAAGAGAGGAATGGGAGGGGCCTCCTTCTGCGTTTAGTGGAAGTGGCTCCAAGGGTCGTTTCTTGAGGTTTATAGTTTCCTCGGCGGAAAGATAATGATGTAATGAGCATATAATGAACCCCTCTAATGACCCCATAATGAGCAGGCTTTTGATCAACGTCCAAACTCCATCATTTAATAAGGGATCAACTTTCAATGTTTATATCCTGATGCACACAAACGCTCCTCTCTCTCTCTCTCTCTCTCTCTCTCTCTCTCTCTCTCTCTCTCTCTCTCTCTCTCTCTCTCTCTCTCTCTCTCTCTCTCTCTGGTATCTTATAAGTCAATGGACTTTGTATATATTTTCCAAATATGGCATGTAGGTAGAATAACCATTGTAAAATGGAAATATAGTTTGGATTTAACTTTCTCTCTCTCTCTCTCTCTCTCTCTCTCTCTCTCTCTCTCTCTCTCTCTCTCTCTCTCTCTCTGTGTATGCGTGTGTGTGTGTGTGTATCTGGTATCTTACAAGTCAGTGACGTTGTATATATTTTCAAAATATGACTTGTAGAATAACAATTGTAAAATGGAAATAAAGTTTGGATTTGACTCTCTCTCTCTCTCTCTCTGTGTGTGCGTGTGTGTGTGTGTGTGTGTGTGTGTATCTGGTATCTTATAAGTTAATGGACGCTGTATTTATTTTCAAAATATGGCATGTAGAATAACCATTGTCAAATGGAAATAGTTTGAATTTGACTCTCTCTCTCTCTCTCTCTCTCTCTCTCTCTCTCTCTCTCTCTCTCTCTCTCTCTCTCTCTCTCTCTCTCTCTCTCTCTCATGTAATCTATATAAAAGCAGAATAACAATATAAACAAAATGATTACCGTAACGGTAATGTCAGATGGTTACGATGATCATCTTAATATTTGGTACAGTGCTAATTGCAATAATATAAAAAATGGGGAATATTTTAGACGGTCGTGAAAGTGATGATGATTAGGTAGAGACAAATGAGGTAAATAATCTTGACCATTTTAGCAACTTAGAAAGTGATGATGATGCTTTTCGGCTCATTGAACTTAAGAAAAATCCGGAATGTTGGAAATTTCATAGTTTTCCAAACTGTGCTTGATATTGCCCATAAATAACTGGTTATGGAATTTACAAGATCCAAAGAATAAGATAAAAAATTTATATTCCATGAAAATTCTACAGTCGTGTCCTTTTCGTAAAAACTATTACACAGAAGGACACACACACACACACACACACACACACACACACACACACACACACAGATTTATGTGACCATTTCTAACTCCCCACTCGTTTAATAGACTTTTCTTGGAATGAAAAATTGACAGTGAAAAGTTTCAAAGTCTGACGGAATATTATTATCATTTCTGGCAAAGAACAAAGAAAAAAAGACAGTTTGAAAGTTTCACATATTTTCCCTTGATTTCCCACAAACCTTTGGAAACTCTGGGAGTAATTTGCACCCAGAGGTAATTATAATTATTAACTAAATTTGCCCTGGCCGGAATTCGAACCTGTGCCTTCTTGATTAGATACAGAAGTTGACTGACTTTGGTTCGAAGGTTACATTTTAAGTTTCATCTTTTATAATTGATATATGAAAGCCTTTTTAGCTGTACTCAGATCAAATATAGAACGCCTCCACAATATAGAGATAGGCTGTAGTATGAAACTAACCTGAAATGGCGAAAAATGTAGAATTCCTCCGACATTTTCAGAAACAAAGGAACATTTCCTGAGCACTGAAAAATGCTCTGGAATTCCCCTTTACGTCTGGAAAAGTCGAAGAAAAATTCCATAGGTAGTCAAATGTTGAGCCAGCTCCGTTGCACGGTAAAATACGTTGAGGGAAATATTCCCTAGATAATGAGGATATTTTCCCTAAATAATGACAAGTGTCTTGGGAATTCCCTTATACATTACAAAAACACTGAATAAAATTCCATAGGTTATGGAGGTAACAGAGTGCTGAAAATTCATTTTTATGTTTAAGGAAAAAGCTGAAGAAACCTCGTCAAGAATAAAAGGTGTCATGTGAATCACCTTTGTATATTACGAAATGATTAATCAGATTCCCTTGAATACTGACAACGGGAAGTTCTTCGCCAGGTTAAGGAACGTTGAGGAAAATCCCCTAAAATGGAAGATGGAAATTGCCCAGATCTTTATCCTGGAATATATGGATCCGGTGATAAATTCCCTCACCTCTTGAAGCCGTGCATGTGTGGCTGTTTCTTCCCCGTCCCTTGTCACGGCAGGGGTTGCAAACCCCACGCAACCTCACCCCGCCCCCCCCCCGTGGTAGGAGGCATAATTCAACCCCCCAAATTCTTCGTAATTACGACCGTGGCGCCATTATCGTTAAAGGCGCCTTAATTAGAACTAGATTTCTGTGGAAAAGGAGACACACGTCTTTAAAAAAGAAAGAAATTAGGAGAGAGTAAAAAAAAAAAAAAAATATTCGTACGTAAATATTTGGAAGGAAACTGTGGAATTAGAAACGGCTGTAAAGGTTGATCGCATTATAAATAGCCCCTAATCACATCTTATTAGTATGCAACAAATTATATCGCTGGTTGAGGCGGGGAGCGGAGGCCACGTTAATTTAGACCTTATTCTGTCGCGAAAGATGGCTGACAGAGAAGATTTGCCGCTCCCTATATCATTCTAGTGGCGTATGAGAGAGAGAGAGAGAGAGAGAGAGAGAGAGAGAGAGAGAGAGAAAGGGGTGGAGACGCGTAAGGCGATGATCATTGGTGTATGGTAGTTGAAGGAAGTTCAGAGGCGACGTAAAATAATGTATGAAAATGTATGAATTTACATTGCATGTAAATTAATTAGCATCCTTACCTACAGGCATACTATTGAATTCCACAAGCGTTAGAATAAAGGTATTTAAGGAAAAGTAACATTTCCTTGGTATTTTCAGACTTGCAGTGTGAGGAACGGAACTGTAATAGACAAGAAAAAAGAAAACACGCTGGTAGAAAATGACTGACCGAAAAACAAGATAGTTGGTAAGTATTAATATTTTGTTATATTACTTGAATAAATTTAATTAGGGTAAAATAAAATTCCCTCGTATTTCCAGACTTGAAGTAAAAGGATTGAAAACTGTAATACATGAGAAAAAAAGTCACTCACGTTGCGTACCTGAAAAACAAGGAAATCGGTAAATGTTACTGTTTGTTATATTATCGTTACTTTAAAAAATTTTGTGTTACTTTTCACTTACACTACTTAGCTATAAAGGTCATGTACTTCACACTTCCATCAAATTACTCTTTATTCTCTCCAACACAGCCTGCTCCTCATACAAAGTGTCGATTGTAAAGAAATTAATCTTTGTTCCTCATTCTGCTTGTTTTTTATTTTATTTGATCGTTTTTGTTTCTTTGGTCCATTTGAAATTAACGTTTCTTTATATCAGTCACAAGGAACTTTAATCTTTAAACAGACAAACGTTGAAGGTGGTAAAGAACGTTATTGGACTCGGAATAGACAGTTTAGGCTGAAGGCCAAGCACTGGGACCTGTGAGGTCATTCAGCGCTGGAAAGGAAATTGAGAGCAGGTAGGTTTGAAAGGTGTAAGAGGAGGAAAACCTCGCAGTTGCACAATGAAATGATTGCAAGGAGAGGGTGGATAGCAAGATGGAAGAAAGGTAATATGAATGTAGGCACAGTAAAAGGAATGAAGGGGGTTGCAGCTAGGGGCCGAAGAGACGCTGCAAAGAACCTTAAGGAATGCATACAGTGCATCCAGTGAGGTGCACTGACGACACTACCCCTCTACGGGTTAGAACGTTATTGAAGATGCACTTATTTTGGATGTATGATGCCACATGAAGTTCCTGCCGTTTTAATTGTTTATTAGTTTGATTTACAAATAGGTTACTGTCTCATTTGTTGACAGATGTAAAGCTCTTATCTACAGCACTTGTTATTTCAGAGATTCGAAAAAATATGTTGTCAGTAGTTGGTTCGTGGGAGTGAGAAAACTGGAAATTAATGTGTATTTATATATATATATGTATATATATGTGTGTGTATGTATGTATGTGTGGTGTAAGTGTCTCTCACACTAAGCGCTACTTCACCTCATGAGGATATTATTAACCTCACATTTCATTTACTTGTCTATTTCTGCGCAGGTCAAGAAGAGAGAGAGAGAGAGAGAAAACATTCGTAACAAACTTGAATCACTGCAGTCGACCACCTGTCTTTAGTTGGTATCCACTAACTAATTTTGCATTGCCAAGTCACTTGCATCATATTTCTTCAAAATACCGAGGAGCATAAGAACTGATTTCAGTTAATCCTATATTATCGGCCGAACTGAGTCGTTTGTCTGTGGCGAATGGGCAAATCATGAGTTCTTTTTAGAGGGGTCTCATTAACATCGTTGCCAATGCTGCAAAATAATTCTTGCTCTAGATGTTAGTGTCATTACAGGGAGAGTATTGTGTGTGTATGTATATATATATATATATATATATATATATATATATATATATATATATATATATATATATATATATATATATATATATATATATATATATATATATATATATATATATATATATATATATATATAATTATATTTGCTGTTGTCTAATTCATGTTCTCAGTACTGTTAATTTTTATCGCAGGTTTTATTCAGTTTAATGAATTTTTTTGTTGCTGTAGAAAGTTTCACTTTTTAAAAAGTGTTTGACCTCCAAACAAAAAATTGGCAACACTGAATCTATAAATAGTGTACAGATTCTTCACCTAAGCTTCATGAATTAGCCCCCTAACTCCATTTTGGCTCTAAGAGCTGTTCTTATTATAACGATTCTCTCGTCCCGGAACTTTACGAGAATCCCCTTTGTTTAGTTCTTAAATGAGAATCAATATCCAAATGCTGATTGCTTTCAATTGATTCTGACGACGGGTAATATCTGCTGCAATGAACGTCAAATAACGGTCATTTCTGAAGATTCGATTTAGATCGAATCCTAGAAGAGATTATATCTGTCATTTAAACCGTCTGGGTGGCATTGTAGGAAAGAAAAGGACCTTATTTTCTTTGTGGGTCTTTGAAAATGGTTGTTTCTTTTTTGCGCTAAGATTTTACTAAAGGTACCTTTTCATGTGTGCAAAGTTTTATGACTAGTATATGAATATATATATTTGTATAAATAATATAATATACATATATGTACATATGTATATAATATATATATTTGTATATATATATATATATATATATATATATATATATATATATATATATATATATATATATATATATATATATATATATATATATATATATATATATATATATATATATATACATATATATATATATATATATATATATATATATATATACTATATATATATATATATACATACATACATACACACACACACACACACACATATATATATATATATATATATATATATATATATATATATATATATATATATATATATATATATATATATATATCATGGGGGAGATCGGTCGATATCTAGCCTTAAGTATAGAACCTCGATGGCAGGTGCACAAACTGTCTACTATTTGTGACTATCTCAACATGTATCTCGCTTGATAGCTGGGATGTCAAAAACCACAGTTTATCGTTGTTTCTTAACCAGGCAACGGTTCGAATCCTGCCGGGGACAAGGCAGTTATTAATGGCAGTTCTCTTTGGGTGTAAGCTACTCTCAAATTATTGTGAATTGGATATTAAACTATATTTGGGGCTTAGTAAGTGACAAAAATTCACAACTATCTATATATATAATATGTGTGTGTGGTTGTCTGTGTGTTTATATATATATATATATATATATATATATATATATATATATATATATATATATATATATATATATATATATATAGGATATATTATATCCACAAGATAAATGTAAATACAACGGCTACACGCAATGGTGAAATTGGAGATGAAATGTTGGACCTCTCCTTCACGCCATAACATTATATAAGCTAGGTCCTGCCTGTTGATGTAGTTATTCTCCCATTGTTAATTTTACTGGAGAACTCATGTTATTCATACCTTCTCTTTTACAATCTTTTCTGTATAGATTTATTAATTAGCTCAGTTATCTTTTGCCTTGTGCCCAAAGAGTGAATGCACAACGAATAATGTCAATTGTTTATTTACTTCTGAATCTGGACTTTCAACTTATTTTTTATCCTTCGTGCCCTGAAAGATCTGAATAACTGAAAATTTCAATCACCCAGCGTTTGCCCAGGCTCTCGGAAACACAATCAGCTTTTAATTGTTGTGCTCGTGTTTCTTATGGTGATTGCATTGCTGGAAGGCTTTTCGTCTGCTAAAATATTCTAACATCTGTTTAGTAAATGCCATTCTGTAAGTTACGGCAGCTCACTGCGTTGGGAAATGCTTTCATTAGTGAGGACTGTGTGTGAGGTTGCCGGTGGGCCAAGATAATTTATTCGGGGCCCCATCGAAAAGAGATCATACGATTATCTTGTTATTGAATCAGATTCCAGAGGGGGAATAAAGTAGGTGTTTTATTGCAGTTATTATTGGATTACCCCTCCCCCCTCTCTCTCTCTCTCTCTCTCCTACACACACACACACTTAGCTATACACGTAATTTTTTGCTTATTTTTTTTTATTTCAGCGTTACATAAGCTGTTTAGTAACAATACTCCGTATAAAGATCACTTGTTTTTAAATTTTTCTATTTTATCTCATTTTAATTTATTTCTGAAATCGAAAATCAAGTTTATTACTGAGTTACTAATTTGTGCTTTGTATCATTTTACGTCATTTTTCGACGGCAGTGCATAAGATGTGGAAAGTTTTAGCATTTGAGAACTCTCTAGTAATAACAAAACGCGGGAGTTATTCAATCCCATGCGTAACATTAAAGACCCTTCTCAGGCATCATTTTAGATTTGATTTCGCCACAGACAAATGAAAAAGACTTCAAAATGATTTACAATTACGAAAGGAATTTAAAACCAGGCATTTCTGACAAGTAAATGGCTCTTGTGCACTGTCCATTTCAGCTAGGAATCCGCCCAGAGCAAGCGCTGCTTTATGCCTGTCGGAGTTTCTGCAATTGATAAACACCGTAGCAATGAAATCATGTGGGTAATGGCCTCTCTCAAATGATTTTTGCAGGAAGAATTGATGGTCCGCCCGAGGTGAGAGCCGCTCTTTCTCTCTTTCTGCCTTCCCCCCCCCCCCCTCTTTCTCTCTCTTTCG
>NC_089761.1:23568143-23570643 GCF_040412425.1 Macrobrachium rosenbergii | reverse complement strand
CCCTTCCTCCTCGCCTTCCTCCCTACCTTCCATCTCCCCTCTTCCCCACCCTCCTCCTCCTCCTCCTCCCCTACCCTTCCTCCTCCTTCTCCCCTACCCCTTCCTCCTGCCTTCCTCCCCTACCCCCCCTACCCTTCCACCTCCCCCTCTTCCCCTACCCTTCCTCCTCCTCCTCCTCCTCCAACCCTACCCTTCCTCCTCGCCTTCCTCCCCCTACCCTTCCACCTCCCCCTCTTCCCCTACCCTTCCTCCTCCTCCTCCTCCCCTACCCTTCCTCCTCGCCTTCCTCCCCCTACCCTTCCACCTCCCCTCCTCCTCCCCTCTTCCTCCTCCTCCTCCCCTACCCTTCTTCCTTCTCCTCCTCCCTTTACCCTTCCTCCTCCCCTTGCTCCTCTCCTCCTACCCCTACTCTTCCCCCTCCTCCCCCACCTCCTCATTTTATTCATTCCTCGCGTGTCCCAGTCCGTGGTCACCAGCACTCACACCTTCGCGACCCAATGTGATAATCGTAATTGCGCATTAAGGACTTGCCCGCCGGATGCTGACCAGTTCCCCTCCCCACCCCCTCTTAATATCTTGTCCTTAGAAGCCGTGTAATTATCAAATGATATCTCCATCGCTGCTCCTAGGGCTTGGGTCCTCGTCGTTTCCTGTTGGACCAGATAAGGGCAAAGAAGTGGCAGAAGGAATCCTAGGACCTCAGCGAAATTCTCTTGGTAATGAACGTGTCACTGATATTCATCGGTAATCACATTCAGTATGTGATAAGTCAGTAATATTTGTAATCAGATCTCTCTCTCTCTCTCTCTCTCTCTCTCTCTCTCTCTCTCTCTCTCTCTCTCGCTCATTTCCACTTAAGTATCACTATTCATATGCATGATAATTCTGCCTGTTCATAATTGAGTCGGTATTGAATTTGCATAAAACCTGTCTTTTAGGTATTATTTTCATCATCATCATCTCTCTCTCTCTCTCTCTCTCTCTCTCTCTCTCATCCTCTCTACATCCGCATCATAATCCATTTGCATTCAGCCTGTTCATAATTGTGTCGGTACTGAATTTGCATAAAGCTTGTCTTTTAGCTATTATTTTCATCTCTCTCTCTCTCTCTCTCTCTCTCTCTCTCTCTCTCTCTCTCTCTCTCTCTCTCTCTCTCTCTCTCTTTCATTTCTACTTACGCTTCACTATTCATTTGCATGCTAATTCTGCCTGTTCATAATTGTGTCGGTATTGAATTTGCATAAAAAGTGTCTTTTAGTTATTATTTTCATCTCTCTCTCTCTCTCTCTCTCTCTCTCTCTCTCTCTCTCTCTCTCATATATATATATATATATATATATTTATATATATATATATATATATATATATATATATATATATATATATATATATATATATATATATATATATATATATAATTATTGTACACATACATACACATATACCCACAGGCGTTCGCATTTCTCTGTTATACACCAAATGTTCACCGCTCAACCCAACCTCCGCTCGAGCGTTCAAGTGAATAATGACATTTATGACAGGGCAACGCCGTGATAATGATAATGATGATGATGATGATGAGGCCATGTCATTTCTTTAACTGTGACTCGCCAGCGTTACTGTGCGCTACAGTTTTTTTCAAAACTGATTAGGTTCGTAAATCTAAATTCCTCTTTTAATGTAATGATGAATATTTTGCAGACAAAATTTACATGAACAACTTGAATTACAGAGAAAAGGAAAAGAGAGACAGAAGGGAGAAACTGCTCAAATCAAATGGTTCCCACAGGATTTTTAAGGATCCCGTAATAGATTTCGTCCTATAGGATGCTCCAGATGATATCCCTATGAATCCTGATGCAGTGCAGAGAGAGAGAGAGAGAGAGAGAGAGAGAGGAACCCCACTTATAAGGAAAATATACAAATAAATAAAATGATTTAGAAAAATCTTTTGGGGCAATAATTCCTCTAGTTTTTTTTATAAATGTGTTTTATTTATTACATTAATATGTGGTTCTTATTTTTGTTCTAACTTCTTGACGATGATTTGATATTTTATTTCCACGACCTGTGTTGACAAAATGAGTCGTGAAGTTAAGTTGGTTTGATTTCAAATATGACGAAAAAAAAATAACATTTGAATTCAAATATGATGAAGCATTTGACATCTGAATTCAAATATGATGAAGAAAATAACATTTGAATTCAAATATCTCAAAGAAATAACATTTGATTTCAAATATGGCGGAGAAAATAACATTTGAATCTAAATATGACGAAGAAAATATTTGAATTGAAATATGACTAAAAAATATTTAACTTCAGATATGACGCAAAAAGATATCATTTAAATTCAAATATAACCCCCAAAAATAGCAAAATAACTGTAAAATGATCTTCATTCATTTCTGAATAATCTAAACTGACACATCTCGTCTGAAATATTTTTAACAGGCTACCTATTTAAAGCGCATAAAATGTATAAACATATATCGTGTGC
>NC_089761.1:23533143-23558143 GCF_040412425.1 Macrobrachium rosenbergii | reverse complement strand
TATAATTTCTTTACTTCTCTGTGTTTAGGTAATAGCTAGTCATTGGTATTACTTTCTTCTTCTTTTCTTAATATCTTAATTTGACACAGTATCTCCATGATTCACTCTGACGTATTCTTGCACAATTTTCCTATTTTATCAGATTTCTTGATTTTGCTTCGCACAAGGCACACAGGCACATGTGCACAGACATTCATTCCCACGGACATACTTCCAAGAATGAAATCTAACGTAACAGTGCACGCACTTAGAATTAACGGTTCAGTCTACACCAAATTTGGCAGGTCTGGAATCGCTCCAACAGTATCTTGTAGGGAATCGGGGGACCTCATTGGACACGCCTAATGTCCGTGTTCAGGTGCAGTAAGTCAATAATCTCAGGTGTGATTACGGATGGAGAGGCTCTGCACAGGCATCACTTAGTGCGGCTTCTCTCTCTCTCTCTCCTCTCTCTCTCTCTCTCTCTCTCTCTCTCTCTCTCGTCCATATTTACACGAGGAAGAAAGGCCAGGGTTTGAGTATCAATTTATTTTCTTGTTTATCGATAAATTTGTTAGTCTCCAGGTGTTTTTGTATATATAAACCTTCTTGTTTTAGGCCTATATTTCTTCTAAGTACTTAATCAACGTGTAAATTCACACGCTTCCTTTATTCATTTTTTTTTTTTTTTTTTTGGCGGGTTGATCTCTGTTTTTTACATCTACATTTCTAAAGTTACCAGGTTTGTGTTATATTTCCCGCTGTATAACTAACTGTTAAATATACGAACAAACGCAGAGGCACTCATTTACATACGCTTGCGTTCCCGCAACAATTATGCGCGCTTAAACTATCCATTGCTAATATACACTGTACACAGAGTCAAAAGATAAGGGCTTTCGCTCTCTCTACGAAGACCAGATTCTAGACCGAGACGAATCGCCAGCACGAAGCCGTATGGAAATTGTTCCTCGATAAAATTCCTTAAAAAAAAAAAAAAAAAAAAAAAGGCCGGTTAACGCGCGGGAAAGAATTGCCGCTCTGGCTGGTTACGTGATGTACACGAGGAGGTTACATACCTTCGGCAGGAAGGTCCTCAAATGAAAGGTGAGAAACTTAACCTAATTAATATAAGATCGTGGTCAGTTCTCGACCGGAGGGGGAGGAACCAAGAAGGTCTCCTTTAGGAATTCCACTAAAGAGAAACATTATATTTTTTTTTCTCTCGGAATCAGAATTTATGGAAAAGGCTTACGTCAGGGGTTTTGGGTGATGGGGGTTTTAACTGCATATTGGCATTTTATCGTCTTTTTACCTGCAATTTTATAAACTGATAATATCAACATTTCCATTTAATGCTGATATATTGTCGTTGATAATTTTGGTCTTGAATTTATTCTCTCTCTCTCTCTCTCTCTCTCTCTCTCTCTCTCTCTCTCTCTCTCTCTCTCTCTCTCTCTCTCTCTCTCCTGTTTATCGTCTTTTTGACGCCAATTTTGTAAACTGATAATATCAACATTTTCATTTAATACTGATACAGTGTCGTTGATAACTTTGGTCTTGACTTTATTCTCTCTCTCTCTCTCTCTCTCTCTCTCTCTCTCTCTCTCTCTCTCTCTCTCCCCTCCGCCTGACTCTACACAAAATATTTTCTGTGCTTTTAACACTCCTCCTTGAGCTATTTGGAAGTGGAAATGAAAGATTTAGACGAGAGTAACCGTAATTACCTAGACCCAGGTGATGCCCCTCCACCTAACAGGTGTATATTTTCACAGGTAAACGAATCATTGGCTGTGTCTACGTCGAGATTTATACGGGGTTTGACTATAGATAAGAAAATAGTGGGCTGTGGATAGCATCATGAAAGGCGCCGACCGGACTCCAGGTAAATTCCAGTTGATATTAATCACGCGCCGAGATTACACACAGCCCCTTCCTTCGCTCCTCAACACCCACGTTGATATCACCTCAGGTGATGTTTTTCTTGACGTCCAGAGCCTCTCGGCGACTTGTATGAGTGTGGTGGATGGTGTAGGCTGAACTGACGAGGTTGGAGCTTTCTGTTCATTCATTTATACTGTTTTTTTTTTTTTTTTACTTTCTGTAGTTTGTTTGGTGTTGTTTGATGGCTTTCTTTGCCTTGTTTTGTTCCGTCAACAATCAGATTTGCTAGGATTGTTATTTTCTTGGTTGGGTCTAGTTCTTCATACGGATTTCGGTATTCAAGAATGCAAAAGTCCAGGGGATTTTCCTTACTAATAAGACTGTGTAAATAGTATATTTATTTATTTGCTTATTTTTCCAGAGGAGGGACTTTTCCAATTTTACATTCGTTTTGTCATACCAGTTTGTAACGTAAATAATTCTTCTATGCACTGGTCTGTGTACATCAGCAAAATATATCAAGAAATCTCTCTCGCCCTCTATCTCTCTCTTTCTCTCGTATAGGTACCTCCTCCATCGGCCATCTGCCTAATCCTCTCTTCTGTCACTTTGCGGACTACTATTAACCCCTTCTTTACGATCCTCTTCCCCTCTCTATTTACCTTCCCGGCTGCCTTGTTATCTGGGGCCGTATCTGGTCATTCTCGACACCTCTCTTGTAATTTAGAGTGACCAAATCACCCTCATTTGAAGAGTGTTTACTCTCTCTTACCGGACATTGTTTGCATTCTTGGGGCCCCCTCTCTTCACACCTATCGGGCGGCCTTTATGGGAGGACGAGGCGGTATTGTGCGTCAGTCTCGGCTGTTAAGTGCAGTGCTTTTAAGAGTTTATGTAAGACTGAAGTAGTAGCTGTTATTATATCTGGCTTCTTAAGTGCTTAGAAGAGCTCGTATAAAGTTGAAGTAATGGCTGTTAATTTTTTTTTTTTTTTTTTTTGGCTATTTGATGACTTGAAGGGTTCGTGTAAGACTGAAGTAATAGATGGTGTTCGTTCTGGCTCAATAAATAAGTGGAAGAGCTCATGTAAGGTTGAGGCAATAGTTGTTATTTTTTGTGGCTCTTTGATGACTTTAAGAGTTCATATAAGAGCTTGGGGAGTTCATGTAAGACTGAATTAATAGTTCTTATTCCTTTAGGCATTTTGAGAATTTAAAAACTTCATAAAAGGCTGAAGAATTCTTATATGTTATTCTTTCTGCTTCTTTAAAAGTTAAAAGTTCACATAAATCTAAAAAAAAAACTGTTATTCTTTCTAGTCGTTTACGAACCTAAACAGATTTGGCAGAAGTGACTGCTGTTATTCACTGTGGCTCTTTAACAGTTTACTTAGTTCATATCAGGGTGAATTTGTATCTGTTAGTCTCTCTGGCTCTTCAAGAACTCACAGAGTTCTTATTAGACTTAAGTAGTAGCTGTTATTGTTTCTAGTTTGGTAAAAACTTAAAAATAAATTATATTAGACTGAAGTAATAGTTGAGAACATAAGAGCATAATTAATTCATGGTATTCTAGAGTAATAGCTATTATTCTTTCTTATGCTTTACGCACTTGAAAGAGTTCTTATTAGGCTGAATCCCGTAGGTGGGTAGTGCAGTCAGCGCATCTCACGTGGTGCACTGTAGACATTACTTAAGGGCCTTTGCAGCGTCCCTTCGGCCGCTGGATGCAACCTCTTTCATTCCTTTTACTGTACCTCCGTTCATACCCTCTTTCTTCCATCTGACTTTCCACTCTAACAGTTGTTTCATTGTGCAACTGCGAGGTTTTCCTCCTGTTGCACCTTTCAAAACTTCTTACTGTCAGTATCCCTTTCAGCGCTGAATGACCTCATAGGTCCCAGCGCTTGGCCTTTGGCCTAAATTCTATGTTCATCTATTAGGCTCAAGTAGTAGTTGTTATTACCGCTGGGTTTTGTCATTCATTTGCTGTTATTTGTTGCGTCGCAAACGTTATAAAGGTTTCTTTACCCCATCTGCTCGATTAAGGTGCTCAAGATTTTACACAGTATAGAAATAATGTCTGTTAATATAATTTTATTGTTATTAGCTTGTTATTTGTTTTAGTGAAAGTTATGGTTTGTGTCAACTTACTGGACTAGAGAATGCAAAAGTTCTTATACTAAGTCCAGTCAGTGTAACGTCGATTATTCCCTTTGGAATTTTACATTCAGTAGTTTTTTTTTTTGTCGAGTGGTAAAAGTTATTTCTTTATCGTACTTACTCTAGTTAAGCATTCAAAGATTATATATATATATATATATATATATATATATATATATATATATATATATATATATATATATATATATATATATATATATATTTATTTATTTATATTTGTTTTGGCAGTTATAGTTATATTACCAGCTTTTTTATCTATTTATTAATGAGATTCCCTTTTACTCTGCCTCCGTTCCCTCTTCCTTTCCTCAGTCCTGCTGTCCAACACCTCTAATTATTAACTCTTTATGCAAATGTGGAGTTTTCTCCTAGTCTCACTTTTAGATCTTCGTACTTCATATCCTTTAATTTTTGGATCTCTTTACCTTTCTGTTTAACCACTTCAACTTCTTTTCACTGTCTTAGGCCCCGAACGGCCGAAAGTGCCCCAGCGCTTGGCATGACAGCCTAAATTACAATAATCAAATCAAATCATTGATGAGGCTCAAATACCAGAATGTCAGTATGTGACAAAACCACTTTTTTGAGGAACAGAGTACGATTCACAGGAAGTTTCGAGATATCTTGTGTCCTCCAGAGCTTGGGTAATACAACATGGTTGTATTACTGTATTCATTACATGTTGACGTTGAGCTTCTGACAACTTAAGAACTTGTGTGGTCGAAGTAAATCTTTTATGCCTCTGGGTTCATTTTTCCACAAATTACTTCGGTTAGTCAGAAAAAAATCGCGTTTTATTCATCTTTCGTCCTTTCATTTTTGAGCTAGGCGTGAAGGTCATAGACAGGCGTGTTGATTTTTAGATAGCCGTCACAGCCAGGGCACATTGTAGATCCTCAAGGTATATCTTTGGAAATCAGGGATATGGAGATAACAGACGCGAATTTAGGGAGAAAGAAAGAGAGACCAAGTCGATGATAATGAAACATTAGTGTTGCAAAGCGAAGAGAAACGTCCCTTGTAATAAAAACAATATATCGATAAAGGGAGGGACTTTGTTTAGGAATGAGAGAGAGAGAGAGAGAGAGAGAGAGAGAGAGAGAGAGAGAGAGAGAGAAGAGGGCAAATTGGGAGTGGAGGGGGGCAGGGCAAGAAGGGATAGGTGGAGTCCCCTCACTTTCCATGGCTGACGGAGCACCGAAATTGGGTCATTTCTCTGAAGACTCGGCTGTTTCTGTCTCCTTCCCTCCACCCCCCTCCCCCATCCCCCTCTCCCTACTCCCCACTCCCTACCATTTGACTTGGCACTTGGTGGTTGCGGCACTTTGCTTTGCTTGGAGAGAGAGAGAGAAAAGTGAAGAGAGAGCGAGAGAAAAGAAAGAGAGAGAGAGAGAGAGACCAAAGACACATATATATACAGCCACATCTATACAACAGCTGCGAACACAAACACAGTACGAGCGAAGTCACTGAGATAACCAACCCCTTCCACCATGTAACTTGTATATTTCACGGTTGCTAGCAGTCGTGGTCAGACCTGTCATTGTTTGAAAGGACAGAGAGGCCGGGCAGTTTGTAACAAGTCGGGGGCGCGCGCCCCCGAGTGGGTTTTGCCTAGATAAACGCATGACTCTTGCCTCGGACGCACTGTGTGTCATTCTGGCCCGAGCTGAACATGTCAGCGTTGATTCATGACAAAGATGGCGGATCCTTGTTCATACATATGAGAAGTATCGGTTAATCTTGCTCGTTTGTCTCCGAATGATGACATTGTTAGTGAAGTTAAATATTGATAATGTTGGTATATATATATATATATATATATATATATATATATATATATATATATATATATATATATATGTGTGTGTGTGTGTGTATGAAACATGTGTGCTTGCATATTATGTCTTTATTTCGACATATTCTCTCTCTCTTTCCTGGAATTATGCGTCCACTATTTAGCATGAAATCGGTAGAATAAGATACCAGAGCCTTGTAATATGTTCCCTATGTTGCGGTGCCTGTGGAAGAAGAGATATACTTTGTTATATTAAATGCGTGTTTCTCCACATGTGCAAATATTACTATTGTCATTATTATTATTACTTATATATATATATATATATATATATATATATATATATATATATATATATATATATATATATATATATATATATATATTTTTTTTTTTTTTTTTTTTTTTTTGTCTATCACAGTCATCCTATTCGACTGGGTGGTTTTTATATAGTGTGGGGTTCAGGTTGCACCCTGTCTCATAGGGAGTCCATCACTTTTTCACTATGTGTGCGCTGTTTCTAGTAGCACACTCTTCTGCACGAGTCCTGGGCTACTTCGGCTTCTAGTTTTCCCAGGCTCCTTTTCAGGGGTCTTGGGATCATGCCTAGTGTCCCTATGATTATGGGTGCAATTTCCACGGGCATATCCCATATCTTTCTTATTTCTATTTCAGGTCTTGATACTTATCAGTTTTTTCTCTTTCTTTCTCCTCTACTCTGGTGTCCCATGGTTATTATTATTATTATTATTATTATTATTATTATTATTATTATTATTATTATTATTATTATTATTATTAAAACAAGACCATATATTTGAAGAGAGGATAGCAATATGGCTAAATAAAGATACATAGTTGACATGAGCAAATAAAAAGCAATCAAAAGAGAGTGCGTGCTCAAAGAAGGGGATTCAAACCTCAAACGATGAAAGTGCAGCACAAGCCAAAGTTCGAGAATACTGTTTATATGGCTACCACCCGAGCGTGTGGCTTTCAATGAAGACGGTATATGCTTTAATAGCACTTCTTCTCTTTTCTCGCCTAATCTTTCTTCTTTTTCTCATCTTCTAATCCAACTGTCGACAGCGGGTATTTGATCATTCGTCCCGACGGCTTCTGTATAGATAAGTTTTCAAGGGAAACTTTGTGCCAATTTAAAGATATGCTTGAGATTTTTATTTTTCTGTTAATGTTCATGTTCATTTTCCTTTGGAGAAACTTCATTCAAGTTATGTCACTCTGGAACATCTTCAAATAGACTCAAAAGTGAAAGTATTGAAAACTGGCATATTATTAAAGATTTGAGAATGGGGTAAAGATATCGCTGCTTAAGTAGTTCCAATGAATTGAAAACTGATAAGCATTCTCGTTGTGCAAATTTACTCATAAATGATAATGATCTTATTTAAGACGTCTTTCATGAATGAAATTTTCTACCCAGCGTAAAAGTTTTATATTTAAATGCTTGAAGGGATCCTGAAATGGTCACTTTGTGTCGAAATTTAATTATTGCAGATGATTTTTTTAGGGGGTGGGGAGCGGGGGAGGTAGGGTGTGAAGGTTATGTTTATAATTTGTAAAATTTGATGCTAGGGGGGAATGAGAATATTGGTAGCTTGAGTCTTGGCAATAACACCAAGCCGAACTAGGTCTCTTGTATATGACATTCAGTACTTACCAACAGGTCGTGAATTTTGAATGGTGCTTAGTTTATTGAACTGGTATGAATTTTTGCACAGAAAACGAACACAGTTGTGAGCTGTTTTTATTTCACCATTTGTCTTCGTTCAGTGTTGAAAATACATATATATACACTAAGAAAGCTCCGTAAGTTGCTTTTGATATTATAAAATCATTTTTGGTTTTGACTGATCGCTAGAATAGCATATCATTTGATCTACCCTGACACAGCTATTCCACCTTGTTCCAAAATTGTCTAACAACCCTGATGTTGTCTGCTAGTGACTTTCGTATTGCAGTTAGCGTGATGTCTTACCTGTGTAATTTTGAACCCAACACTAACCCGATCAGATGCGTAGCTTAAGTTCTTATCTTCTATTCAGTTGTCACTAATGATGTCAGTTGATTTGGGGTCGTCGTCGTGAGTATTATGGAGATTTACTGGATATATTAAAAATTGCCCTTTACAATTCTCAGTTTTAGTTTCCTGGAAAGAAAACTATCGTGCCGGCCTTGTCTGTCCGTCCGCACTTTTTCTGTCCGCCCTCAGATCTTAAAACCTACGGAGGCTAGAGGACTGCAAATTGGTATATTGGTCATCCACCCTCCAATCATCAAACCTGGAAAATTGCAGCCCTCTAGCCTCAGTAGTTTTTTTTTTTATTTACGGTTAAAGTTAGCCAAAATCGTGCGTCTGGCAACGATATAGGCCAGGCCACCACCGGACCGTGGGTTAAAGTTTCATGGGCCACGGCTCATACAGCATTATACCAAGACCACCGAAAGATAACTCTATTTTCGGTGGCCTTGATTATACGATGTGTAGGAAACTCGATTGTGCCGAAGAAACTTTGGCGCATTTTTTACTTGATGAGATTATTGTCGTCAACGTTCTTCTTTGTAGGGTAAATCATTTTAATAATTTGCATGAATACCGTTTTATATCAATTTTTTCCATGAAAATTGACTGATATTTTTATTAAAACCCTTCATTGCGTTGTAAAATATAACGGTTTTAGAGAGAACTGTAATTTCACCTGATTGTAAAACACACATACAAGATATTGGAGAGAAAACACAAAATTAAACTTTTTACTTATCATTGCATTAGGAGGGACTTTAATTGGGTAATATTCTGTACTCTTAGCAAAAATTTGAAATAGAGGATAGCTTGCTAAACGTGAACATGCAAACAAGTAGAGAGTATTATTATTATTATTATTATTATTATTATTATTATTATTATTATTAGAGCCTCGATGGCCAAGTCGGTTAGAGCAGCAGCCTCACATTTCTTAGAGGTCTGTGGCGCGGGTTCAGATCTCCAGCCAACTGGTTAGAGAGGCGGACACTTTGCTAACCGTGTAGACACCCCGGGATTATGTATGTAATCAACGGATAGGTTTGCTTAAAAGCAAATGGGTGTTACAGACTAATACACACACAAACAAAGCCACTCCAACATCTTCTAAAAACATAATAGACACCTCACACGTCTCGACTGTCGACCTAACCGCGCAACGTCTCCTCGCTGCTGGTGACTGGTACAATACATGTACATATGCTACCGGGGTCTAAGCAATGACAGGCAGGGCAGCCAATCGAGACTACAGAGTCTACCCCAAAGCCAAATCAAAGTCCTTCAAAAAGAAGGCATCGTGCTTACCCGATACAAATGGGAAAAAAAGCACGTTAAAGAAGATTATTATTATTATTATTATTATTTATTATTATTATTATTATTATTATTATTTTTTATGGTTAAAATATTCTGCAGTATTATATATATATATATATATATATATATATATATATATTTTTTTTTTTTTTTTTTTAACATCACAAAAAGCAAGACATCTTGTAGATTTATCAGTATTGTAAAAATGTACAAAGCTATGGAAAATAAGTAAAATTTATGAATTACAAATGGAAAAATAATAGAAGTAACCATAAGGAACATAATGATTAATCTCTTGACTGACATGAACGTGCAGTGCAAAGATTAAGGCTATGCTGTGATAGGCCTGAGAAAGAAATAGATCAGAATTTGGGATTTTTTTTTTTTTCTACTGTGCGACCTTCGTCATTGTCGTAATTCGTCATAAACAATCAGTGTATAGTCAGTACCTAGTAACCTATAAATGTGGGCTTACCTGATCATGATCATAGTAAACAATCAGTGTATAGTCATTACCTCGTAACCTATAAATGTGGGCTTACCTGATCATAGTATACAATCAGTATATAGTCAGTACTTAGTAACCTTTAAAAATGGGCTTACCCGATCATAGATAAGATTGTTATTGGGAAATTAATGTTTTAACATTGATGGAGAGTTAAACGCCCTCTTTTAATGTTGCCACATTCGGTAGGTAAAATCTGGGAGAAATATTTGTTTATGCTCATCTGCCGCAAAAACTTTTTAAGATAGCTCGGTGGCCAAAGTCACTGCCTATCATTGTTTCAATACCAGGCAAAGGTTCGAATCCTGCCGGGGACGAAGCAGTTATCAATTCTAATTCCCCTTGGGCGTAGGTTATTCCATAGGTAAAGTTACTTCGATATTAAACGATATTTTCGGCGTAATATTTGTGAATGTGAAAACAGTCTTGGAAAGCTTGTAATTTTTCCTGAATAAATATCTCCGCTAGGTGCCATCAAGTTTAAATGAGGTCCTTTATATACTGTATATATATATATATATATATATATATATATATATATATATATATATATATATATATATATATATATGTATGTATAAATAAATTTATACAGTATATAAATATATACATATATATACATTTATATATGTAAATATATATACATGTGTGTGTGTGTGTATTTGAAGTGTGTGTGTAAGTGTATTTTCGGTGAACTGTAATCGTAGTTATTCAGCATCCGGCAACCCATTCTGCAGAATAAAACAGGGGACTTATATTCCGCTGCAGAAAAGATTTTTTGTCCGCTGTATTTTGCCACGCATTGTAGAACCAAGCTATATAGCGGCGTGGTATTATCCCATATAGCAAAGCCAAACACCATCTGGAGGCGAAACAACCACAAAAGTTCCCCCGAACAACAACAACAAACTCCTAAAATCCGATCATTCGTAAGCAGCCGCCGAGGCTTGCGCACTCCTCTCTCTCTCTCTCTCTCTCTCTCTCTCTCTCTCTCTCTCTCTCTCTCTCCGAATAGATTCATAAGTAGTCCCTGATGCTCTCTCACTTTCGTTCTCTCTCCCCTTTTCTCTCTGGATAAACTCATAAGCAGTCTCTCTCTCTCTCTCTCTCTCTCTCTCTCTCTCTCTCTCTCTCCAGTCTTCCCGGAGTTTCTCTCGTCCCCCCCCCTCACCCCCCCTTTCCCGGCTAATATTGGCTCTGTTCTATGTTTCTTTGGGCGATAAAACGTTTTGACAAATTAGATTATTAGAGTAGGCACCACTTGACTTGAATGGAGACGCCAAGTTCTGCTCTCCATATTGGAACAATTTATCATGGCTACCAAAGTGTCTCGACCCGCTCTCCTTGGCTGCGACTTGGGATTAGACAATTCTGTCAACGAGTATTTCAGTAGTTTTCGGAGATTTTCTTGCAAGGTTTGTGTACGGGGAAGGAAGTAGTGTCATTTCTATATGAAATTTACTGAAACTGAAATACTTAGAATGAGATAAAATGGAAATTTTCTCATTGAGGTCGCTGCCGACGCAATCGGATGCGACAAGTGTAGCTGGCCAAGCGCGCAGGGAACATGAAAACACAATCGGGCTGTACAATATCCGTGGCGCTGAGAATAAATTGAGCTAACTTTTTAAACGTTGCAATGGAAATGCTTCGGGGCTGTAGACTTCAGGAGCCCAATAAATCTGGGTAAATGGAGCGGTTTCAACTCGGCTGGAAGATGTCGGCGCGCAGAAAAATATGGTTCGCTCACTCCACTTTTGGGGGGAGAAATTGTTTTTAGAAGACTTGTTATTATGGTCTTAGATTCAAATGAGAAAGAGAGAGAGAAAAGGGGAAGGACTGAGAGAGAGAGAGAGAGAGAGAGAGAGAGAGAGTGCAAGTTGTACTCTAAATAGTTCTACTGGGATGCTGCATTCTAGTGTTGCCATATATGGAGCATAATCTGGTTCTGATGGCATGTGAGTATTGGAATGTCTTTCATTCCATTGGTTGAACTGACTGCAAGTATAAATTCAGTATGAATGAAAAATTAATAACTTGTTTTCAGTAAGGACATAAACACTGGGATTGGAAACTTATTCCCATATTTATCGTCTAAATAAGTCTAAATCATTATGGATTAGAGAAAGCTGTACGTTATAATAATGAAGACTAATCTTTTCATTCATCATAATACGAATCAAATCACCCCTCGGAATGGTTGCATAATTCCCCTCAGACCTGAGAAGCGAAGGAAGGAGAGAGAGAGAGAGAGAGAGAGAGAGAGAGAGAGAGAGAGGACTTAAATCACGACTAGCTGGTAAGCTCATTGAAACTTGGCCAAGAATTTTGGTCAAAGATTAATGTTATCGCGGCAGAGGTAAATATTTTCCAGCCGCCCGAATATATTTTCCGGACCGCTCGAAGAAGGAGGTTGAGAAGCAAGGAAGGAGGGGGAAGGGAACAGGGGAGGAAGCTACGTTTCCCGTGATATTTATTCATTTTATGCATTACACAACCTCATACATAATTCAGGGGACACTCCGCAAGGTATTTACGTTATGTTAGAAATGAAAGTAAACCAGGACTCGGGTTTAAGTATCCTTTATAGACCTTCGGTTGACGTCATGGGATTTTTACCTCCTGTTTATGAATTTTCCTGCGATGCCTTAGAAGACAGAACGTCACTGTTGTTATTTTTTACTATAACTGACAGGGTATGTTGTTATTCTAATCTTTATAACGTAGTAAATCGTTCTATGTGTTTAACTTTTTATGCAATTTAAAGATAACTTTTTGATGCCATATGAGGATGGACATTTTAAACACGAATCTCAAATTTCTTATCAGAATTCAAAAAGATTTCAGAATAACATTTCTTCAGCTCTTATGCATTTTCGTTTCAAGATTTTTAGTATACAACTTCCTAAGTATTCGGGCAAAAAGCATCCAACGCACAAAAAGGAAACAATAGGCAACTGTGCCATTTCAAGGGGCGTGGCTTGTGTCTTAGACTTAGTTAGAAGAGCCATTAACTTTGAAAATCAGAGTCCCCATTTATGTTCACAGAGTAGTTTAAAGCCTTTGTTGAATACGTCTTCATGTTATTTAAGTGGGTAAAGTTACTTGCATATTCTATATGGAAAACAGAAGTAAATTTATGTTGCTTCCACCACAATCTCCAGATTGCATTACTGCTTCATTTTGCTTTTCATGTAAGTCAGCGTAAGTAAATTAAAAGAAAGACAGTGCACTGAATCTTACGAAATACAATTCAGTTATTGAAGGTAAAAACGCAAGCACTTTTTTTACAGAAATTATTAAACCCAAACCAGATATAAACTCATTTTTTTTATGTCAGCTGACGCTGTGTAAATATGTTTGCAGTATCGTATACTGGTTACTTCTACCGCTTAAACTTTCATGATACTTTATTAGATATGCGGCACACTGTGCACAAAGCTTCTCTCTTGATTTTTTCCAAAGTTACAAACATTCCATGTCATCACACTATATAGTGCATTTTCACGGGTAAAGAGTTTTGAACGTAGTTTTGGATCTGGATATTTATCAGAGTTGGAACATACAAGTACATTTCATGCTTGAAGTGTATGGTATAAGAGGTAATTTTAGTTAGAAAGGATAGGTTCAGAATATGGTTAATGTGGCTGAAACAAGTTCGTCTGATATGAAGGAAGTGAGGATGACATATAGGGACAGATGAAAGGAAATAGGATAAAGTTAAAGATTCCAAAATGGAAGAGTTCATTAGGAAAATTCTCATTTCCGTGGTGGTGGAGGGACACTGTTTCATCAAGGTGTACTTGCAGCTCCTAGTCACATAGGAAGGAAGAATAAAAGAGGTGCGTGGTGAAGTGATGAAAGAATACTTTAAACGTTGTTGCAAGGCAGAGAAAATCACATAGAGGTATGAAGGTGGATGCCTAATCTGAAAGGCAAATCTGAAATAAGTAAGACTGGACGAGATGAGACTGATATCATATTGAGAGGGGAAGAACTGGATGGGTAGAGTCAAGGCGGGTTTCTGGATCAAGGTTTTTCTCAAACGTCTAGCCTTAGAAGAAGCTTATGATACATATGCGGTGTGCAGGAGACTGGAGATATACTGTACAGTATAAACAGTAATTTGTTGAGAATGATTAGACATTCTTATTTTTGAGATTGAAAATGTCGATAGGAAAGTGGCGAGATTGAAGATATACTGTTAGTATAAACAGTAATTTGTTGAGAATGATTAGACATTCTTATTTTGAGATTGAAAATGTCAATAGAAAGTATGAGATTAAAGATATACTGTACAGTATAAACAGTAATTTGTTGAGAATGATTAGACATTCTTATTTTAAGATTGAAAATGTCGATAGGAAAGTGGCGAGATTAGAAGATACTGTACAATATAAACAGTAATTTGTTGAAATGATTAGACATTCTTATTTTTGAGATTGAAAATGTCAATAGGAAAGTGGCGAGATTGAAGATATACTGTACAGTATAAACAGTAATTTGTTGAGAATGATTAGACATTCTTAATTTTAAGATTGAAAATGTCAATAGGAAAGTGGCGAGATTAAAGATATACTGTACAGTATAAACAGTAATTTGTTGAGAATGATTAGACATTCTTATTTTTAAGATTGAAAATGTCATTAGAAAAGTGGCGAGATTGGAAGATATACTGTACAGTATAAACAGTAATTTGTTGAGAAGATTAGACATTCTTATTTTTAAGATTGAAAATGTCAATAGGAAAGTGGCGAGATTGAAGATATACTGTACAGTATAAACAGTAATTTGTTGAGAATGATTAGACATTCTTATTTTTAAGATTGAAAATGTCAATAGGAAAGTGGCGAGATTGAAGATATACTGTACAGTATAAACAGTAATTTGTTGAGAATGATTAGACATTCTTAATTTTAAGATTGAAAATGTCAATAGAAAGTGGAGAGATTAAGATATACTGTACAGTATAAACAGTAATTTGTTGAGAGAATGATTAGACATTCTTATTTTTAAGATTGAAATGTCAATAGGAAAGTGGCGAGATTGAAGATATACTGTACAGTATAAACAGTAATTTGTTGAGAATGATTAGACATTCTTATTTTTTAAGATTGAAAATATCAATAGGAAAGTGGCATGAGATTGAAGATATACTGTACAGTATAAAACAGTAATTTGTTGAGAATGATTAGACATTTTAATTTTAAGATTGAAAATAATAGGAAAGTGGCGAGATTGAAGATATACTGTACAGTATAAAACAGTAATTTGTTGAGAATGATTAAACATTCTTATTTTTAAGATTGAAAATGTCAATAGGAAAGTGGCGAGATTGAAGATATACTGTACAGTATAAACAGTAATTTGTTGAGAATGATTGACATTCTTATTTTTAAGATTGAAAATGTCAATAGGAAGAGTGGCGAGATTGGAAGATATACTGTAACAGTATAAACAGTAATTTGTTGAGAATGATTAGACATTCTTATTTTTAAGATTAAAAATGTCAATAGGAAAGTGGCGAGATTGAAGATATACTGTACAGTATAAACAGTAATTTGTTGAAATGATTAGACATTCTTATTTTTAAGATTAAAATGTCAATAGGAAAGTGGCAGAGACTGAAGATATACTGCAGTATAAACAGTAAATTTGTTGAGAATGATTAGACATTCTTAATTTTAAGATTAAAAATGTCAATAGGAAAGTGGCGAGACTGAAGAGATATACTGTAGTATAAACAGTAATTTGGTTGAGAATGATTAGACATTCTTATTTTTAAGATTGAAAATGTCAATAGGAAAGTGGCGAGACTGAAGATATACTGTACAGTATAAACAGTAATTTGTTGAGAATGATTAGACATTCTTAATTTTAAGATTGAAAATGTCAATAGGAAAGTGGCGAGACTGAAGATATACTGTACAGTATAAAACAGTAATTTATTGAGAATGATTAGACATTCTAATTTTAAGATTGAAAATGTCAATAGGAAAGTGGCGAGATTGAAGATATACTGTACAGTATAAACAGTAATTTGTTGAGAATGATTAGACATTCTTATTTTTAAGATTGAAAATGTCAATAGGAAAGTGGCGAGATTGAAGATATACTGTACAGTATAAACAGTAATTTGTTGAGAATGATTAGACATTCTTAATTTTAAGACTGAAATGTCAACAGGGAAAGTGGCGAGATTGAAGATATACTGTACAGTATAAACAGTAATTTGTTGAGAATGATTAGACATTCTTTAATTTTAAGATTGAAAATGTCAATAGGAAAGTGTATGAGATTGAAGATATACCTGTACAGTATAAACAGTAATTTGTTGGAGAATGATTAGACATTTCTTATTTTTAAGATTGAAAATGTCAATAGGAAAGTATGAGACTGAAGATATACTGTACAGTATAAAACAGTAATTTGTTGAGAATGATTAGACATTCTTAATTTTAAGATTGAAAATGCCACAGGAAAGTGGCGAGACTGAGATATACTGTACAGTATAAACAGTAATTTGTTGAGAATGATTAGACATTCTAATTTTAAGATTGAAAATGTCAATAGGAAAGTGGCGAGACAGAATACTGTACAGTATAAACAGTAATTTGTTGGAGAATGATTAGACATTCTTTATTTTTGAGATTGAAAATGTCAATAGGAAAGTGGCGAGACTGGAAGATATACTGTACAGTATAAACAGTAATTTGTTGAGAATGATTAGACATTCTAATTTTAAGATTGAAAATGTCAATAGGAAAATGGAAGAGATTGAAGATATACTGTACAGTATAAACAGTAATTTGTTGAGAATGATTAGACATTCTTATTTTTAAGATTAAAAATGTCAATAGGAAAGTGGCGAGACTGAAGATATACTGTACAGTATAAACAGTAATTTGTTGAGAATGATTAGACATTCTTATTTTTAAGATTGAAAATGTCAATAGGAAAGTGGCGAGACTGAAGATATACTGTACAGTATAAACAGTAATTTGTTGAGAATGATTAGACATTCTTAATTTTAAGATTGAAAATGTCAATAGGAAAGTGGCGAGACTGAAGATATACTGTACAGTATAAACAGTAATTTGTTGAGAATGATTAGACATTTTAAGATTCAATTAATTTTAAGATTGAAAATTAGACATTCTTAATTTTAGATTGAAAATGTCAATAGAGACTGAAGATATACTGTACAGTATAAACAGTAATTTGTTGAGAATGATTAGACATTCTTAATTTTAAGATTTTAAAATGTCAATAGGAAAGTGGCGAGACTGAAGATATACTGTACAGTATAAACAGTAATTTGTTGAGAATGATTAGACATTCTTAATTTTAAGATTGAAAATGTCGATAGGAAAGTGGCGAGACTGAAGATATACTGTACAGTATAAACAGTAATTTGTTGAGAATGATTAGACATTCTTATTTTTGAGATTGAAAATGTCAATAGGAAAGTGGCGAGATTGAAGATATACTGTACAGTATAAACAGTAATTTGTTGAGAATGATTAGACATTCTTATTTTTAAGATTAAAAATGTCAATAGGAAAGTGGCGAGACTGAAGATATACTGTACAGTATAAACAGTAATTTGTTGAGAATGATTAGACATTCTTATTTTTAAGATTGAAAATGTCAATAGGAAAGTGGCGAGACTGAAGATATACTGTACAGTATAAACAGTAATTTGTTGAGAATGATTAGACATTCTTAATTTTAAGATTGAAAATGTCAATAGGAAAGTGGCGAGACTGAAGATATACTGTACAGTATAAACAGTAATTTGTTGAGAATGATTAGACATTCTTAATTTTAAGATTGAAAATGTCAATAGGAAAGTGGCGAGATTGAAGATATACTGTACAGTATAAACAGTAATTTGTTGAGAATGATTAGACATTCTTATTTTTAAGATTAAAAATGTCAATAGGAAAGTGGCTGAATTTATATAAAAGTCGAGTTGATACATAGGACCAATAAAAAGAGAGACCAAGGAAGGGATATATGTATATGTAAGGATAAATGTGTGGGATGAGAAAAGGGACTGGAAAAAATTGCTGGTATGAAAATAGATTGTGAAAAAAAGTGTATGAAGTAAGAAAGTGGTCTGTGAAAAAGTTTTTGGGATAAGTAAAGGCATGTGAAAAAAAAATTTATTTAAGAAAAAAGGGTCGTGAATGGAATGGGAAGTACGTGATGTTTACAGATGACGGTGTGTATGCATGTGTGTGTAAATTATCAAATATTTTATTTATGCACTCACGTATTATATCCTCTTTCTTTTACCTGGCTGCGAGTTACGGTATCTCAGTTTTTACGTGAGGCTCCATTCAAGAATATACATTACTTAACATTTTGTAGGCCATAAGAATTAAATTAAGGCTTAAGCTTATCTGGCTTAATTAAAACTATATCAAAGAAGCTGCAACAGGGACGATTACAATGGTTTGGACATGTTATGAGAAGAGAGGAGGATTCTGTATGTAAAAGAACCATGAATATGGAAGTGTCCGGAACAAGGAGGAGAGGTAGACCAAGAATGAGATGGAGAGTCACAGTTAACAGGGACATGCAGGAGAAGAACGTGAGTGAGGTAATGGTGCATGATCGCCGCAGAAGATGGAGAAGACTAATAACAAACAGCGACCCCATATAAAGATGGGAAAAGCTGAAGATAAAGAAGAAAATAAGCTGTTCACCATATGCCTAATGAAGCATCAAGATATTCAGGTGCTGTGCCAGTTATATTGTCTCGCACAAACACTTGTGATATTTTATCGTAATATGGAGATCCACATGTGCATTAAATCATGTGGATTTTTGAAAGATGCATATAGTATTTCACACTGTGTCTGGAGTCGAGTTCCTCTGACTATCCTGGAGAGATGGGAGGTATTGGTCAGTTAACTGCATATTTATCAAAAGTCAGAATTCAGAGACAGCTGGTAAACAGCCTTTGCAGTTGTGCAGCTACAGTATCACTGCGTAATTTTTACTTTGGCTATTCCTCAGACTGGTATATTAGTATTATTACATACATCGATCGCTGGATGTCAGGAAACATTTTTCATCTGATCGGATGAACAGGTGAATAAACAGCGAAACTGCAAATTGTTAATTTTTTTAATATATTAAAAGCTGTTTATTTGTTTTAATGCTATTTTTATTGTTTTATAATCCAATTAAGAATTTACAAGTTAGTCAGAATTGTTCAAGTGATTACTCATAGGTAATGAAACGGTTTATACTTGGCAAAAACTCCCAAGAGAAAATTGACTCCAAACCACAGAAAATAAAACGGTCATGAGAAATACAATGTCAGACTGGTTGATTGTCACCCGCCCCTAAAGATTGATTTTTTAAGATAAATATTTATTTTAATAACCAGCCAATAAAACTTGGAACGTCTCCAGTTACAACTTTCGTAGCTTCAGTTTCACATTAGAATGTAATGGAATGCTGTTTTTACTGCGGCAGTTATGCTTAGTGCGCAGATACTCTGACAATAGAAATCGCTCGCACATAATCAGGGTAGCTCAGTCTGTCATTGCGAGTTACGGATGCCTGCTGTTGCATTAAATGCACCGTGTAGCAAAGTAAGGAAATAGGATTTTCTTCTCTCTCTCTCTCTCTCTCTCTCTCTCTCTCTCTCTCTCTCTTTATATATATATATATATATATATATATATATATATATATATATATATATATATATATATATATACATATACTGTATATATATATATATATTACATATATACATACACGTGCATACACACACGAGCTTGTGTATGTATGTCGTTAAGGTTCAAGTAAGCCAAGAAAGAAGGGGAGGGCCGAGGTTAAAATCTTTTTTTTTTTAATATAGACGCGAGGGCAGTGGCTCTGTATGTATGTATGTTCCATAGGGTAATTCGTCTCGGCGTTTCTAAAATATTGACTGTGGTGGGCCTCACCTTCCCCCGGAATGTCAATGACGGTTCAAGTCGAGTAGCAGGAGGAGGGGGAGGAGGAGGAGGAGGAGGAGGAAGAATATAGACCTTTTGAAGGGTGAGCCGAGAAGGGGAGAAGAAGAAGAATATGAAGAAGAAGGAGAAGGAGGGGAGAGGAGGGGAGGGGAGGGGAGAAAGGGTCCTCGAGAGCCTGTCGAGAATGGGGATGAGAGTGCCAGAGGTCGCGCTGTGTTGAGCGAAAGGGGAAAGGAGAGAGAGAGAGAGAGAGAGGAAGGGGAAAGGTCGATAAATAATGGGGAAAGCGGAGAGGTTTGGAACAAGGGGAAAGTGTTTCGGGTTGTGGAGGGAAGAAAGGGGGAATAAGGAAAATGCCAATAGAGGTCATGGCAATAAAGAGGAGACTGAAGCGCACTTGAGGAATAAGCAAGTAAGTGAGTGAGGGAAAGAGAAAGAGAGAAAGAAGTAGAACTTGATTTTTCACAGGTTTCATTTTATTTTTTTTTTATTCATTATTTTTCGCACTCAGGTGTGTATGCGTGTGTTTGTGACAGAGGACATGATTTAACTGCTTAAGAAATTCTGAGAACTCTATATTTTTTCTTGATGTTCAGTCTTAGAAAAAATCTACCCAGATTTTTGCAGGATTCCAGTTTCTCTTTAAAAATCTACCCAGATTTGTGCAGAATTCCAGTTTCTTTTAAATTCTGAAATTTTGTTGTCAGTTTCAAGCCTTTTTTTCTAAAAGAAATCGAACTTATGAAAAAATCTAAATCAGGAAAAGAATAAGAAGTGTGGGATTTGTATACTAATAATAATAAGCAGTGAAGTATATATGTGTATGAAAGTATTCGTGTGTATACCAACAGAAAATTATATACCAGTACTAATTCACATCTGTTAATGTCTGTAGACAACGCACTTGGTAGTGCTTTATCCATCTTGAAACGTGTAGCACTTGATGAAAATATTGGATATCCTCTGGATTTTACACAACCCAGAAGTTGATATGTATGATTAATTTCCGATAAAAATATTAGCGTTTCCTTCGAACCTATTTTTTTTTTTTCAGAAATGTTCTCTGATGTAGATATGTAGAGGATTGTGCCCGCTGGGAGGGAGTTAATGAATATTTAGATCGTTCAGCCTCAGCTGAGATGTCCGTAAGGGGTCAGTGCCGTCAGTGCACCTCATGTGATGCACTGTAGGCATTACTTAAGGTTCTCTGCAGCGTCCTTTCGGGCCCTAGCCGCAACCCTTTTCATTTCTTTTACTGTACCTCCGTTCATATTCTCTTTCTTCCATCTTACTTTCCACCCTCTCATAACTATTGATTCATAGTGCAACTGCTAGGTTTTCCTCTTGTTAACACCTTTCAAACCTTTTTACTGTCAATTTCCTTTTCAGCGCTGAATGACCTCATAGGTCCCAGCGCTTGGCCTTTGGCCTAAATTCTATATTCTATTCTATATTTTCTCAGCTGAGATGAATTTTTTTAGGGTAAGGTAGAATAAAGCCAGTTGTTCGTCTGATTCAGTGGGAACACTATAATAGTGGAAATGGTAGAGAGAGAAAGAAAGAAAACTTGAGCCTCCTCGTAGAATTGCATTCAACATTCCATTATGTTATAATAAAAGTATGAAATGAATAAAAGATATAATAAGTGGAATACTGAAAGATGAATGGAAATGTTTTGACTGGTTGTACGGCAGTATTAAAACAGACTCATGTTCAAACAATAAGAATTAGAAATATATATTAATATTAGCATAACAGCATCATAGTGGCAACAGCACCAGTAACTATGTCAGCAGCAGCAGAAATACCTTCAGCAAATCGCCTACAATTATTACTTTTTAAACAGAATATTTCCGTCATTGGCACAATCTCATGAAAGACTTTTGTGTGGGTATATATCACCATTTGCTATTAGTTTTAAAAGGCATCCCATTTCATTCACGGATTTTATGTCTCTAAGAAATGCGATTTGAGTTACAGCTCGTTTACCTCTTTGGAAACTTTCTTAAATCTAGAAGCTTCTAGATTTAAGACTGAAGGTTTTCATTTTGTGATCTGCGTCGGTTCCTATAAGATGTTGCAACGAAAGGTAGTCTCCTGCATATCAGTCTCTTGCTTTGCATGTTCTGGGATTAGATCTTGAGATGAAGGTAGCAAGTTTCGTCTGTGACGATTTCTTTATCAGTAACCTTCCCATTTAGAATGTGGTCATTGAGTCAGTACTGAACTATTCAGCATTTGATAACTCTGTCGGCAGCTTAAATGCAGATGCTAGTAGAAGCTTTTGCAAGGCTAGGTAAGCCAATTTGACAATCATTACTTACGTGTGAAAATAAAACACTGGAAGCTTATGAAAACTATAACCAAGTGTGGTGATTATTACCCCTTTATGAAGGACGCTATTATAGGAGCCTCTGGAAGAGAAGAGAAAACCAATTGTGGTGATCATTATCCGTAGACTTTTTTCCCTCCGTCGACCAGGGTTTTTTTTTTTTTTTTTTTTCCAGATCTAATCATTGACCTTTGGGATGAGGTTGTCGGGCCATGAGGAAGTCCCTAATGTTGGCGAGGGCGGCTTTTGCGCCCATGACGTCTGACATCCAGTAATGGTCACCGGTTAGAAATTGTTAAGATCAAAGTTGCCCAGATTGACCGGTCGGAAGACTTGAGGTGATATGGATTATTGCATATATATATATATATATATATATATATATATATATATATATATATGTGTGTGTGTGTGTGTGTGTGTGTGTGTGTGTCTATGTCTGTCTCTGTATGCTTTAGGGTCATGAAAAAAAAATAAGTAATGATGCCTTTCATGATATTGCTATCGATATTTTCTTTTCCCTTCGTACACACATGATATTAATAAACTGACATTTTTGTTTATTTAGCTCGATGAAAACCTTATTTATATGAGCTGTTAGTGTATAAAACAAAATATAACAGTATTCGTAGCAGACAATGGTTCACCGAACCCTAATTTTCTCAAGTATGGTATGTATTCCCCTTAGAGTTTTGTGTTATATTTCCTTGCCGCTGTATTTCACGTTTATCCGTGATTCTAGTTTTTAAAAATGTATATACTGTATATATATATATATATATATATATATATATATATATATATATATATATATATATATATATATATATATATATATATATATATATATATATATATATGTATGTATGTATGTATGTATATACATATATCTTTATGTGTGTTTGTGTAGAGCTGGCGTGTTCTTTACGTGAATGCAACTTAGACGACATCTATCTGTGAAGATAATAGATAAAATTTAATTATACTTCTCAGATTATTTGAAGTCGATCATTCATTTTTGTCATATGCTTCATGGCTGAAATTTGCGGGCGAATTTCATTTAATTGCTTTCTGTTTTTTTTTTTTATGAAAAGAACGCATCTAAAATTAGCAATAGAAAGAGTGGGAAAAATTCAACGAACCGAGGGTGAATAGGTTTCGAGTGGACAAAACGTAGTTTTGGACGTACGTTGGAACTGGTACTTTCGGTTCTGTGAAGAAGAAAAGTAAAGAGAACTTAATCCTAAAAGAGTATTGAATATGCAGCCTTTAGTAAGGTAAAGTGATACTTTTGGTTTGTACAGATGAATGATGTAGGTAATGTTTTAAAAATAAAACTCACACCGGTTTTCCCATTAGGAAACATCAGTCAGTGTTTAAAGTTGCACTTTTCTAGTATATTTTGTTTGAGATTCAGATTTTTAAGGCGAAGGCTAGTAATTGAAAGGAAGGAATGAATACAGAATTTGGCCAAAAGCCAAGCGCTGGGACCCGAGGAGTAGAAAGGTTTAAAAGTTGTAACAGGAGGAAAACCTCGCAGTTCCACTATGAAAGAATTGTCAGGAGAGGGTGAAAGTAAGGTGGAAGAAAGCGAATTTGAACAGAGGTACAGGAAAAGGAATGAAACAGGGTTGCAGCTAGGGTCCGAAGGAATGTTGCAAAGAACCTTAAGTAACTGAACAGTATTCAGAGCCGAGGAATCACACATAGTCAACTGTCGAGAAATAAAACTCTCAAGCAAATATCTCGGTTTATAGAAAGATGTCCTTCCAGTTGCAAAGTAATCAAAGGACTGGTAGTAGCCGAATCCCCTGCAGAACGTATCACGCGAAAATATAATTTTCATGGTTTAAACAAAGCAAATGCCGATGGAAGGGCCAACTAATACCCTTACTAGTTTTACTAAAAACATAATTGACTTGATAGTTTCCTCTCGTGAAAGATTAAAATTATCCTTTTTGTTTAATGGAAAGCAGCCATTCAAAATTTCTGCTTACTGATATTTTTGGATGCGTAATGGTATAAGATCATTGATAGGTGTACCAGATATGTTTCGTGGTTCGTCTCAAGAAAGGGTACAGCAAAGGTCATAACCTTTCATATACTTGACCATTACAATTTTGTCATACACGAAGTTGCGTCACAAGAACTCTTTAAATTCCTTACGATCTATTTCCTCTGATTTTTGTTCTTATTTATTTAATTTTGAATGTCCGTAGTTTAGGACGAAACTGTAAGTGATGTTTTAGTGTCAGAATATAGCAGATTCTCTCATACCTTTAAAATGCATTAATTTTCTCATTTGGTTTCATCTTTTCATTCAGTATTGTACCTGTATTTATTAAATTCCAGTATATGTAAGAAAGATATTGAAACTATCTTATGATGTACCTGTGTAAAGTTGGACTTGACAAAAAAGACAGCTGTAAAACAGACATTTTTATTTTTAATTTTCAGATGTTTTAATAATAAAAAATACATACTTTTCATAGATATACAAATGTATTATATTAAAATATCATCTTTAGATTCTTAACAATTTACAATCACAGAAGTACATAACTCTGAAGTACAGGAGAGAAGACATTACAGTCATAACGTTCTCATGGGCGGCGAATATCTGAAGACGCTGCCTTCGGTCGAACCTGCCGAAGGCGGCAGGGGCGGGGGTGGAGGAATCGCCTGCGGCGGCAGCTCGGGCAACAGGAAGGGCCTCTGGTGGTGTCTCTCGAGGAGCTCCAGTCTCGCCATCGGGTGGAGGACGTCGTACACCGGGATGTCTGATGGAATGTGATGGGGCAGGACTTCCGGTCGGTAGGCGTGGAATAAACCGGCGGCGTACAACGACGGAGTCGCTGCAGCAGCAGCAGCGGCTGCAGCTGCCAAGTTCATGGCGGCGATCGTCGAAGGAGAATACATGTGACGAGGCACCGCTGCTGATTCCCTGGAGCAAGCGGGGCACGTACAGATCCCGC
>NC_089761.1:23513143-23528143 GCF_040412425.1 Macrobrachium rosenbergii | reverse complement strand
CAGAAATTCCAAACTGACATATGTTTATTTTTATAAATTCCAAGTTAGAAGTTCTTTCGCAACAGACATTAGTAACCTTTAGTTATACAAAATGGCTTTGGAAACATTAGGGATATAGATAAGTATATCTTTGAAAGCATGTATGTGTATTAAGCTAGAGAACTGGCACACATACAGATCGCTTCACTTATTTTGGCGAATACCAGCAAAACATAGGTTTTCTGATCTTCCTTTTTTACCCCAAATTATTTATATCAAATCTATTTTGTCCCCAAGAACCACAATTACTGTGACAGTAGTTTAAAAGGAATTGATTGGTCGAGCAGTCTGCTAAAGTGATATAGTCGAGAGATTTGCGCGACACAATAATAATTTTTTTTTTTTTTTTTTTTTTTAGAAAAAGGCATAAATTTTCCATAAATGTCAGTGGTTTTGGAAAGAAATGCAGCACCAGTTGGAATCGTAGTTACTATAAACTAATGGATTTCAGTTTTTTTTATTTTCCACGACTTTGATTCCGATACCAGTACGAAAAAGTATGTAATGTATCGAGCTGAAGCGGTCACATGGTTTGGACGAGGATCTCTTTCAGTAAAATTGGTGACATGCAACCAAGAAATTGCTGTATTTAAATAGTAACCTACGCCCTGGCAGCAATAAAGGATTTTTACAGAGTTACAGCAAAATTACTCTTTTGATCGTGCCTAGTAAGCAAAAGGAAAAATAAAATGAAATAAGACTCTGAAATCTTAGTTATTGGTTTGTATGTGCATAACGTGACGGCGAAAGAAAGTTTTTGTGTGTCACAGATTATTTTCCAAAAGCTGAACAGAATTTTTTCACTTTAGGCAGATAAGTGCCGAAGAATTGCTTGCTTGTCGCTGACACTTTTTAGGCCCACCAAAATTTAATTACACTCGTCCTTCAGGCTAACTATCACGAGAGCAATTATTGAATGGTTTTTCGTCTGTTTGATTATTTTGGAAGCAATTGTTGTTTCCTCGTTGCAGTCAGTTCTGTTGTCTTTTTTTGGCAGGAACTGATTAATACGTTGCCTTATTTGGAGTAAATATCGTAAGGGTTAGCATGTTAGAAGCATAGTGGGCTAACTGTTTGGATCAATAGGTTGGAAGCAACAGTGTTGTGTTTTACTCTCTGATTTGTTGTGTTACCATGTTGGAAGCAGTTATATCTGCATTGCCTTTTTGGAAGCAACTATTGTGGCTCTTGGTAGAGCTCACAAGTTTATAGTTGTGTAGATTGCCCTAAATTTTTATGGGTGGTTATTATTATAGACAGAATGCCAGTGTTGAAACCAGCAAATAGACACAGACAAATTAAAAACTTAAGTATAAACACACTTCTAAAGCAAGCTGCGAGATTACAGTAGAAATGGTAATGAAAGTAGTATTAGTGCCAGGAAAACCATCCCACAGTTTTATAGTAAAGAGAATGAAAAATCTCTGATAATGAGAGGCTCCTTAACAGGATCCGAGTGTTGCAATTAGAATATACTAACTCTTGCAGCGATTGGCAAAGTTTCTTGTCGAATTTCAGAGTATAGATGAATGACAAATTGGATTTCCTCTGATGATGTCTAAATCGCAGTGACCATCGTTGGGAATAAGAGAGTTCAGCGTTGTGAAATTTTGTCTAAATGTTCAAGATTCCTAGGGTGGCACACATCCAGATTGGAGAATAATATTTAATTAATGACAGCATTCATACAAACATTTCTGTTGATATAAGCTTTGTAAACAGTACACAGCTCTCTACCAGCACTTGATTTATATTTTGAAGTGCTGAGAGAAGAAAAATTAGAGCCAAAGGTAATACACCACCAAACATCATCATATGTAAAAACTGGGGAAGTGGTGTTATTTATACAAAGCTAAAATAAAAAGTTGGAGCATGGTGTAAGGTCAGCTTGAAGTCTAAACCATGTACTGCTCTGCTGTCTTCAGACAACTTCATTTTGTGGTCAGGGAAACAAGAGCTGTTCCACTTAGAAATTGCAATGCGCTGTTTTCTAGGTCAACAATCATGTCGCAAAAAAAAAAAAAAAATGAAAACACTTAAGGTGGCAAAATGTTACCTTTTACACCAGGCAATGTAAGTCCTGGCTCACAGGTAGAAAAATATTGTGTGGGATACTACATTATGTTGAAAGCAAATTTTGTTTAGGTTTACCCGTTTAAAAGCTCTGTGGGTTAATATTTTGTGAGTTGCCCAATTCGAAATACTTTTTGCAAGCAGTTGTTATGCAGGATATCATGTGGAGTTTGCTAAGGTGTGGAGGTGTTCGTTCATTCTGTTATTAATTATATTTTATATTGAGGTTGATGAACAATGATATTTTCTGTATGTCATTCCCACTTCAAAAACTTGACCCTCCATTAGTAAATTGCTAGTGCTTAATGGTGTGCCTTCTTAAAGAACCTATGGCAGGCATAACATGTCAGATTTTACTTGGCAGTCTTGAGAAGAATAATAGAGAAATAATGTATATGAATAATAGATTAGTGGATGAGTTGTATGAATTTACATTTGATAATAAACTGCAACGTCTAATAAAATACTAGCACCATTCTCCAAGTCTTATTAATTAGTTTCTTTTATGACCCATAATTCATAAAGATGCTTTCGGGAAAGATATTTGTCTTATCTATTAGTTTTTTCAGATTTTTTCCAGTAGTTATGCACAAAGGAGATGGACTTTATTTAAACTTTCACTTTCATATGCTGATGGTTTTTTTTCACATGTGGGTGACTTTTACTTCAACAATTTAATGAAATTTCTTCTTGGTAATTATTTCTTGTTTTATTTTTAGCCATGAAGATATATATACTTTACACACGGAAGTGCTTGATACTTAGTCTAATATTTTTTGGTTTTCCTGTGGTTCATGTATATAGAGTATATAGTATATATATATATATATATATATATATATATATATATATATATATATATATATATATATATATATTTGTGTATTTATGGGGTTGTGAATGAGATTCGCTGTTAACTCACTGACTCTCTCTCTCTCTCTCTCTCTCTCTCTGCCAATTTACTGGCAAAAACCTCTCGGCCAATATTGTGTAGAGTCATCCTAATATTAAAACTTCAAAATCCCGCACTTTATATCGCTGTCATTATAGTAACAGAAACTCCTGTTTCACTGGCGCTATAAATTACAAGAATAAAATGACTGGTGTGATTATATTGTTCTAAAATAAACCTATATTGGAATTGGCTCTCCCCTGCAAATAAACTAAAAAAAAAATATGATGGCCCTCGCTGAATTTTGGCTGTAATATACAAACGCAATGGTTGGGAAAGTAAGAAAAATGAGAGTTAACTGCAAATTGGGGTTTGCGAAATGATGGTTAAGCCAATACCTCTCTTCATTAGATATGCTCCCATCACTCGTCCGGATGCGTCGGTGTGGCTTCGATGGCTTTCCGTGGGCCAAGTTTCGATCAGTTTCGGTCGCGATTCATTTTACGTTTCACTTATGATTTATTGAATCTTATAAAGAATCAGTGACGCGAAAATCTGGATGTGATGTAGAATGTTTTAAGTTATTTTCGTGCGTAGTTGTTCGTGCGATCGGCCGAACGAATGCCATTCCCCCAAAATTGCCGCTGTATTGTTTCGTTCGCCGACCCCTTGGATGGGACACCGTTTTAAAGTCATTAAAGCAAACCATTTCGCTTTAAGTAGTGTTCCACTTGGGCCTTAAGCCCTTCTCTCTCTCTCTCTCTCTCTCTCTCTCTCTCTCTCTCTCTCTCTCTCTCTATGTGTTCTTGTCCCATATGAATTTGATGTTCTAAGTAGTTAAAATATTTTTAAAAATATTCAGTAATGACGGTATTATTGTTATTATTATTGTTATTATTATTGTTATTATTATTCTGTCAAAAATAGTAGTATTAGTAGTGGTAGCAACAACAACAGCACCAAACTGTTGTACAGATGTAAATTTGGCACTGTTTAAGCAAACTTGACTCGAGGTTTACTCTCAAATTATTTAGAAGCAGTCCTTTCAAGTAGGGGAGTGGGAGGTTGGTTGCTGCACTGACGCATCGTGGCTATACTGTGTTGGCGAACCTGTTCAAAAACACAAACATTAGACGCAATATGACTTTTTAACTAATAGTTATAACTTCACTTGCCAGAGAATATTCTGATATATATTCCTAAGGGTCTTATCATTTGCTCTGGAATGAAATTACATTGTGAAATCTTCAGTGAACATCCCGTAGAGTTCTACCATTATCACGTGAGGCCCTTGTCGGCTTGTACATTTTCGAGAATTATTTTTTTAAGAATCGTTTCAGATTAGTGCCTGATATTCTTTCCAGTTCAGCACAAGCTGCAACGTCGTTGAGTGATACAAACAATGTCTTGTGTGGTTTTTCCGTTTGTCCGCAAAAGTTGGAAATCGAAATTTGCAAATTTTTATAACAAGATGCCATAAGGCTTGAGGTGACATATGATCAGAAAATAACAGGGAGTTAAGTATTCGTCTCACTTTCACTTTGTTTCACTTTGTTTCACTTTGGTTTTATGTACAGCCCTCCACAGGGATAATTCGCTCTCCGGCGGGCCCTTGTACGTTTTCAAAGTAAGGTGCTTCTTTTATATATTTTATAATTGTCTTTTAGTGTTTTCTCGTCAGTATCGTAGCTCCTGCAGGATAGGAGTGTCTTTAGTTCTTTTTTTTTTATTTGCTTTCTTCTTATTGAATTGCACAGATTAGTAGTCAAAGGCATGATCCGTATTATTTTTCACCTTTGACACATTCTTTATATACTGTGCACTTATTGCCATCATATGTTTTATGTTTAGTATCACTATGACCTTTCTTTACACAATTTTTACACTTGAAGATGTTGCTAGCACATTCATTTGATTTGTGATTTTCACCACATCTAGGGCAAGCTTGGTCATTTTCACAATTTGCTGCGCTGTGACCAAATTCCTGACATTTATAGCATTGATAGAGCATGTAACAGTCGAATACTTTGCAACGGCTATACAGTGTACACAATTTGTCTCCTCTGTCACAGATAGCCTTTCGTATTTGTGGTGTGCATTTGATGATACAGTGTTCATATTTGTCATCTTTGGTTATCATTTCCTTTACAACTTTCAGGTCGTCATTTTCAGAAATGAGGCTACCTATCCATGGATTTTTAATGTCATCTTCATCCTTCGGGACATAGATTACTTTTATTTTTGGGTTAAGTTTACCCTTCTCATTTACTGATATATTGCTGATTTCCTGAATTTCCATTTTGCCTTTTCTGTTTTCCTGTCTGGAAATCTTACAAATAAGTGTCCATCTCTTGTTGCTTTGTTCCGTTCAACTGCGCCGTTATTTTACCCATAATTTGTGTCTTTTCATTTTCATGCTCTCTCTGTTTGTGAGCGCCTGATTAGATGCACTCTTTTTAATCTCTTAGTGATTCAGCATAAGTTTTATCCATGTTTGCCATGGTCTTTACATCTTTATCAACATTGTCAGTTTTGTTTTGAATTTCATCTATATTGATCATTACCTCACTAGTTTTCTGAGCCGAATCCTTAATCAATTTTTGTTAATATCTCTGTGTTTTCTTTATTTCTTTTCAAGTTCATCTTTCAGTGACTTTTTGTGTGTTTCTTTTGCTCAGGCCTCTTGCAATTATTACAGATGAACAATATGTTATCACTGCTAAGTATGGGTGTGTATCTGGCCCTCTATAACCGAGCATTCATAATGAAACCATGTGTCACACATTTCACAGCAAGTCCCTCCATCATTAACTTCTCCAGAGCATTGTCCGCAGGTTGCTGACTCTCTCTCAATTTAGGTTGACTCATCCTTCTCCAGTATATTCTTTATAGTTCCATCTTTACATGCTGCTTCGATAATTATAAGATAATGTTCATATGATAGTTTGATCTTCCCTTTACTTGATTTAATTTCTACAGTACTTGTTTTCTCTTTTTCCTTCCTCTTCTTCGTATTCCCTTTGAACATCGCGCAAGTCAGGCACCTTTACACAGAGCACTTCACAGACGCGTCCTACCCGCACGATCGCCACGCTTTTATATTTACAGAGACACCTTTAGCCATTGTCTTAAAAATCTTTTACCATTTTGTAACTCCGTGATCTCGAAATAAACTGTCGTGATCACTGTTACACGGTAGAACTACCCTACTAGGTGTAGATAGTGAACTTGGAGGTGGTATGGTGTCCTTCCAGCCAGTACCGTGTTGTTTCAAGTGCTAGGAGCACCTGTGGTAAAAACAGAATAGAAGGTAATTTTAAATGATGTCTAAAGTACCATTGTTTTCTTGTAATTGCCAAAAATAAGTATATATAAGTATATCAAAAGGGAGAGACACAGAGGGCAGCAGTCATTTTCCATTTTTTATATTTGTCACTTTGTATCAGACTCTGCGCATGGCTGATACGCCATATTATTCGTCCGAAATTTTACATGAATTACGAAAATGCAGGTAAGCAGTTTTGATTTATGTTTCTTTTCATAGCCTCTTCCAAGATGAAATAGTAAACTTTAGTTCATGTTGATGTCAGACACTGAACTAAAGGTTAGTTTTGCTTTCACAGGAAATAACTGTCCCATTTCCTTGCCTTCTGCAGGGACTTCGTTGTTCTCTCTCTCTCTCTCTCTCTCTCTCTCTCTCTCTCTCTCTCTCTCTCTCTCTCTCTGTCAGTTGGGAGACTCGTTTGATTTTACTCGACTGAAACTGAAGTCATCAGTTTGTGCTGTAATTGTACGTATCCAAATCTGATGTGAGTTCTGGAAATCTGATTTGTCGTCACATATATAACCTTGATGAGGTAATGATTTGATTTTGGTTATCAACAAATTCGTTCTGGATGTGTAGGTTCCATTTGGTTATAATACTTTAATTTTAGATCAAGCTTTTTTCTTCCTAGTATTAGGCAGCTTGGTTGTCAATGTCCCTTTTTGTTTTGAAGTGTACTTTTTATCTGTAAAGACTTCTCTAATTTTTTCCTATTTCATTATATAGTAGTTTCGTTTGATTTTCTTCCATATTTTCTATTGTTGCAGTCCCAAGTTTCTGTCGATATTTGATTGCAAGGAATCGTTCTACATTGCTTGAGGGCACTGAATGTTTTGATTGTGTTTGTAGTTGTTTTCCCATGTTAGTCTAACAATGTTAGTTTGTGCTAAAGTTCCACTTGGGACAAACACACACAAATTCACGCGTACAGTCTTGAAGAGGCTGGCGTTTAGGCCAGGCCCCACTGAATTAGAAGTACCTCGGTTTTGGCATAGGGTTTTAAATTGATATGTATTTTTCTTTACATGACTCTTATAGTAAGGTTTGTTGAGAGCTCAAATCTTGTATCAATACGCCTCTTCAGCAACTGATAAAAATACTTGTACGTTCATATACACGTTGGTAATATGAGCTTATGACGGTCAACTTTTTTTTTTAAAGTATTGTATATGGTTTTGTTAATTTGTTAGCCATGAAAATTGATTAAACTAAAACCCATTTGTGCATTTATTCAACATATCACTAAAACCAATAAAAATGGCTTTAGTAGATAAGTTAATGAACATTAAATGATATGTTAAAGGAGGCAGCCGATACTACACTACTAATGAAAACAATACATTTCTTCATATTCTCATTTCTTTGTAAACGACTTCTTCGTATTTTTTGTAGAAGTCTGAAATCCCACTGTCTTATTATAAACAGCATTGTTGTCCCGAGTACCATGTCAAATTCAAATTCAAAAAGTTTATTGACAAACATCAAATGGAGTGTAGCAGCATGCATGCTATACCCACCAACGAATTCAAAATAGATTCCAGGTAAAAAAAGTAGCAAAGCAAATACCAGTATACAATAAGCAAATGTCATACAAGAAAATTATAATAAGCAAAAAGTCATAAAAAGAAAATACAATACAAGGCTACATAAAATTACACAACTAAATGTCATACGAAAAGATACAATAAGCAAATGTCATACAAAACAAAAGTTATCAAATTAAACGTTATAATAAAGAAAATTTATTTTAAAAAGTTACAAAATTTTATACTGAAACAAAGGCAATGACTCAGCAATTACGTATTCCAAAATAAATGAGAGATTTCTAATAATTTGAAACAAATTGATACATCAATTGGGATGTATTAACCTGCTAATGCATCCCTAACAAAAGTATTATTACTATGCTCTTTCTTATCTATTCCAATAAAACCTTGAAACTGTTAACAGTTCTTTTGCGAGATTATTATTCAAAATAAAACAAACTTGCTTCAATAAAATTATTAATAGAAACATTTCTAAACTCCTTAAATTTATCACATCTCCAACATATAATGATGCAAAGTATGTGAGTATGTTTCACCACACACCTACAGGGTATACCATCACCATCAATATATTGCCAACAATTTATACCCCAACCTCATCCTCATTACAAAGTATCAATTTTCGGAAAGGACCTTGCCGTATGTAACATTAGTATTTTCACTAACAAACAAATAATGCCTCATACTGACGCTGCCTTCTTCCAAAATCTTTATAGCCTTCTGTGTGTCTCTCAAACCTCTCGTTTTATTCTCATTCCTCTTTTATTCTGTTAAAGCTCGTAGAGTTTTCTATGTCAATGTGAGGCTGCATGCCCTCCTTGGCCAGATTGTCAGCAACTTCATTTAATGGAATACCAATATGATGGAACCCAAAATGAACTTGATAATTATTCTTTCTCCTGTAACTGACAAACCAACCTTACTATTTAAGGCTAGCAAAGCACTCTAGGAATCAACAAATACAAACATATCCTTCATTTTATTAACAACCATTTTGAGTCCTCATGTATAAAGTATGTAACTCTGCTCCCGCAGATGATGTTTCATCTTCAATCCTCTTAGACATCATTTTCTCATCCACACTAACATCATTTTCTTAATACTCACGAACAACCACACCACAGCCAGCTTTGTTACCATTTACAGAGCCATCACAGTATATATGAATGGTATTACACTTAGGTAACGTATTCAGTTTACTAAGAAAGTACTGTCTTAACGCATATATATTACACTCACTCTTTTTATAGTCCAACTTACTTACAGATATGTTTAACCTCCGAGTACCATGTATCTTAGTCGTCGTTATCTTTGGCTGTTTTTTTTTTCTTAGCACCCTTATTAGATTTTATTAGGGACAAACGCTGGACACTAATCTATTTGTGACAAACAAAGGAGCCTCTCTCGAAAGTGACACTTCGCTTTTCTCCTCGTCTTTAGTCAAACACTATTACTCGAAGGTAAACGCCGTGGAGGGAGTGTTTTCACACCTCCGCCTGTGATCCTTGAGGTAGCGTCTGTTGCCATCCATCTATCTCCTCGAGGGCCTGGAGAGGGATGATCCAGAAACAGTTTAGGATTAAGCCCGCGATGAAAGAGGCCGATTGGACGGGTGGGAGGAACTGACTTTACTCCCTTAATAGTACTATAGTCGTTGCCTGTGTCGCTGGGGAATACTTCGACAATCCTTCACACTCTTTGAATTCATTTCCGAACGCGGCGGGGAGGGTATTTCCCCCGTAAGTGTCGTCTACAGCTCGACCAGACAGCTTGGCGCCTGTACAGTAGTAGACCACCCAATTCAAAAGAAGGTTGGTGAGCTGGAGATTGTGTTTTTACTTTTTTGTTTTTTAATCACCTCTGCTTCTTTGTTTGAAGGTGTGCTCTGGTACGTACTCTCGTACGCACGTGATAAAAATACAATGATTAACTATATTGATAACTGATATTTATATCTTATGAAATGGTAGTACCAAAATATTATCCTCATTAAAAAGTTAGTCATTCATGATGACCACTCTTATTAAAGAAACCCAGATTAATTTTCATCTTGCATGTGACACAGATGCAGTAATTTTACACTTTTTCTCAGGGATAAATGTGAAAAAATTTTCACGTAAAATTGATTCTTAAGTCGGGTGACACCAGAGTCTATGTGCTGGTATCTCTAGACCAGTGTTTCTTCAATCATTTTGCCTCCCCCCCCCCACCTTCAGCCTAATGTACAATACTGCGCCTCCCCTAACCCCCATCCCTCCAAGTTTTACTAAAACTTAGTATTTTTTTCTACCAGTATATAGTATTTTTAAGCATGGTCAATGCCGTAGATTTTTAATTACTTAGGCGTGATTACCACAGTGGATTTTTATAATAATAGATATACTGGTTACCGTACTTCAGTTTGGTTTTGTGGACGAATAAAAGCAGTTTTTCTAATTCTGTATTTGTTTAATTTTATGCCCATATCTAATGAAACACTATTAACAGGAAATAGCAACTAAAATTGTATAAAAGATGGGATTTTTACAGCAATAATTATTACACACGAGATCTTGCTTTCAAGAAATGTACTTCATACATAGCACAATAGTAATTATGTCTATGCACATTCTGCTTACTCGTACATATTTGATAATTCTCCCCCCTTAAGAACATCGCTGTAGACCTTGAGAGAATAATAATTTTCCTATGCATTTTTATAAATGTACCAGAGAATGATCCATGTTTTTTATTATTTTTGTCTTGTATATTTGTCAATCGAAAAATTAATGAGAAGTAAACAGAATAGTGATCGTGTAAAGAAATTGTTATTATTTTTTATTTTTTAGTTTATTTTTTTTTGTCTATCACAGTCAACCTATTCGACTGAGTGGTATTTATAGTGTAGGGTTCCGGGTTGCATCCTGCCTCCTTGGGAGTCCATCACTGTTCTCACTATGTGCGCTGTTTCTAGTAGCACACTCTTCTGCATGAGTCCTGGAGCTACTTTGGCATCTAGTTTTTTCCAGATTCTCTTTCAGGGATCTTGGGATCGTGCCAAATGTTCCTATGATTTTTGGGTACAATTTCCACTGGCATATTTCATATCCTTCTTATTTCGATTTTCAGGTCTTGATACTTTATCACTTTTCTCTTTCTTTCTCATCTACTCTGGTGTCCCATGGTATTTGCGACATCAATGAGTGATACTTTCTTCTTGATTTTGTCAATCAACGTCACGTCTGGTCCGTTGGCACGCATCACCCTATCTGTTGATACCACAGCCCCAGAGGATCTTGGTGTTCGTACCACTTATTACTGCAAGCTAGCTGGTGTTTCTTGCACAGGCTCCAGTGGAGGGCTTTGCTACTGAATCATGCCTCTTTGTACTGGTTCTGTGCAAGGCCAGACATTCCTGCTATGTGGTTTATGGTCTCTGTCTTTCATATTGCACTTCCTGCGTATGGGTGAGATGTTATTTCCATCTATTGTTCTTTGGACATATTTGGTTTTTAGGGCCTGATTTTGTGCCGCTGTTAGCATTCCTTCTGTTTCCTTCTTGATTATTATTATTATTATTATTATTATTATTATTATTATTATTATTATTATTATTATTATTATTATTATTATTATTGTTGTTAATAGATTCACAATTTCGTGAAAAACAATCTGTGCAATAAAAATCCACAATTATATAGTAAATATATTACTATGTAAAATAAACCAAAGACTTTCGAACACTTGAACGGTGTTCCTTATCAGTACTAACGTTAAAATGTAATTAAGGGTAGTTTTCTTAAGAATAGTTTTTAAAAAAAAGTGGGGGAGGGGTGAGAAGATGACAGCCCATCATGGAAGTGCTGGTTCGGGCGTTGTGTTATTCCAAATTCAATATAATTGTGGATTTTTATTGCATATTATTATTATTATTATTATTATTATTATTATTATTATTATTATTATTATTATTATTATTATTAAAAGGATGGCTGCATTATGCGAATTTGTTTATATAAGGTCTTTCTATCTTCCTTATGATTCGCTTTTCAGGCTCAGCGATGTTAGTCAGCAACTGGCCGATATTCATGTTGGAAAAGGATAGTGTGCGGAATATGGGAAGTCTTTTATTAAAATATCCAATCAGAAATCGTTCGTCTGGATTCCCATATTCCGCACACTATCCTTTTCCAACATGAGTCTCGACCAGTTGCTGACTAACATCGCTGAGCCTGAAAAGCGAATCATAAGGAAGATAGAAAAGACACTATATAAGATAAATTCGCATTATACAGCCATCCTTTTTAATAAGACCTGTTTAAAAGAGGTTCTACTCCCTTCATATTATTATTATTATTATTATTATTATTATTATTATTATTATTATTATTATTTCTTTCTGTATTTCCCTTTACCTTCTCTTACTCTCTTACTCTTACCCCTACTTTCTAATGAGCACCATATTTCTTTGGAAGCTTGAATTTCAAGTCAGTGGCCCCAGTAGGCTTGTTCCATATGAATAGGGTTCGTCTTCTGAGTAATAATAATAATAATAATAATATATTATTATTATTATTATTATTATTATTTTTTTATTATTATTTTTATTATTATTATTATGCATAGACAGATTTCAAGGTAACAGTAATTGTGTACAGATAAACTCCCAAAAGATATTATACCATCTGTTGAAGTTCGTATATCTATTGCAAAACCTCCCCCAAATCTCATCTTTGGAGGCTGAAAATTTAGACAGTTCCGGGTTAAATATCTACACACACGATGGCTAAGATGACACTAACATCAATTGTATATGGCGAAGATGTGCTAACCTAAAATCTGGGATTTGGAATCAAAAGTCACCGGAGGCCATAGTCAATTTCGGATTTATTTGACCCTATTTTCTTCTGTGATCTTGAATGTTTACTGGGCTTTCTCTTTTGTTACAAGAGTGTTAATTCAGATTACTAACCACATATGAGCCTATTATGCATGTCTTTTCTTGATGAAGCTCTCTTTGGTTAGTCTGAAATTTGATGCATTTCTTGGTTTTTAACTGCCATTCAAGTTGATTCTTTTACATTTTTTTCATTACTATAACCTCTGTTTTTTTTTATTTCCTTAATTCGAATGTCTTCACTTCGCAATCTCATCAGTAGTGGTGACTTACATTCCAGTACTCCTTTGGCAATAGTGAGATGGGCAGGCATTGTTCCTTATATTCTCAATCGTGTGTGCGGTTTGTATTCTTAGAGGCGTGCTTGAGCAGGCAACTGATACCTTGCACATTTGATTTAATGAACTTTCTAGTCACGGTATTTAGGAAATCGGCGTGCTTGATCAAGCAACTGGTACCTTGCACTTTTCATTCATTGAATTTTCTCGTCACTGTATTTAGGAAATCGGCGTGCTTGATCAGGCAACTGATACCTTGCACATTTCATTCATTGAATTTTCTCGTCACTGTATTTAGGAAATCGGCGTGCTTGATCAGGCAACTGATACCTTGCACATTTCATTCAATGGATTTTGTGGTCACTATTTAGGAAGTCGGTTTGCTTGATCAGATAACTGATACCATGCACATTTCATTCAGTAGATTTTGTAGTCACTGTATTTAGGAAATCGGTGTCCTTGATCAGGCATCTGATACCTTTCACATTTCATTCAATGGATTTTGTGGACACTGTATTTAGGAAGTGGGTGTGCTTGATCAGGCAACTGATACCTTGCGCATTTCATTCAGTGAATTTTCTGGGCAATGTATTTAGGAAATCGTTAATATATTTTTCATATTTTACTGTAATTCACTACTTTTGGCTCTACTTCATTAGAGGAAAACAAATATATTAAAACACTTTATTCTGTAGAAGCATGCCCAACGCTGATTGCCATGTTATCAGTATTTTGTTAAAAGTAATGGTTATGACAGGACAAATAATTACGTTCCTTTGGATATTGTTCTCCTCAATAATAAAACGCAGAATATACGAAATAATGATAATTCTACAAGTATTGGGGACATTTTTTCGGATCATCGAGATTAGTCAGAACAATGTAAAATAATTCATGTAATTCTGTCTTCATATTTATGAGAAAAGTACAGGGAATTTTTAAAAGGTGTTGTTCGGCATTTTAGATGTTATAGTTTTTTTTCTAGAATATATTTCTGTTTTAAGTTTTGCAGGAGAAAATATTACTAGTTAAGGTTCTGCTTAAATGTTTATAAGTTTTTTTTTATTTAGATGCATTTAGTTTTATTTGTAAAAAATAGAATGCTGAAAATATTATATAATATTGTTCCAAGTGTTCTGGTTGTAAATGTTTTTGATTCTCAAGATTTATACCTGCATTTTTTTATGTCTTTTTGTTGGACCATATTCCAGAATTTGTAATTTTGATAACTGTATAATGTAGTCAATAAATATCTATCTATCTATCTATCTATCTATCTATCTATCTATCTATCTATCTATCTCGTCGAAATTTGTTGCAGAGTTCAGTTATCCTTTGCATCTTATTGTTTCTGTTGCCTATCACATATTATAGATCTCTTGTCCGTTGCATTCCTTATCAGGATTTTTAGTGCCATCTTTAGTTTAAAAGTAGGCCTACCATATTTGCCAAGTTTTTAATCCATTTTTCATTTACAAACAACATACATTATTTTAGATGTCATTTTCGTTTACAAGTTTTCATTTATTAGATCTCGGTTGTCGGGTGTTTCCTTTTTTTTTCTTCATTATCTATCTAGTTATGATTTGACTGCTCTTGCATAATTTTGTTTTATACTTTTGTATGGCTTTCATCCTTTCTTTGATTTTATCTAATATCCCTTTTACCTATGTCTGTTTTTTTTATTAATTATTATTTAAGGAATTAACAAAATATTTCTTTCACTTTTGTGATTATTGTTAAATTCAGTTTTTTATGGCACATTTTCTTGTTGTAAAATGTTTCTACACCTAACTTATGTCTGTTTCTTTGTTTGGAGATAAACTAAAGCAAACTTATCTCACGTTTGTTTTATGTGGTACTTATCTTTGCTTCCAGTTGACTATTCAATTCTCTAATCAGTTTTATTCATTATACTGGATTTTTTATAATTTCTTTTTCGAATGTGGACTTTGTATTTTGTTTATAGT
>NC_089761.1:23418143-23510643 GCF_040412425.1 Macrobrachium rosenbergii | reverse complement strand
GAGAGGGAGAGAGAGATTTGATAAGGTGAACAAACACCAGGTCTGTCTCTTGCAAGTTCCCACTGTGACAATTGATTAAAAAGAGGACGATTATTATTTTTTTTTACCTTTAGGAGCACAAACGTATGAAATTTAATTAAATTTATTTCTTATTTTTTGTAGGTCCTCTTATCGTCATTTATTTGGGCCATGAGGGGTGTGGGGGACCCCTTTCATTGGAAGTTACAGTTTAAAGTTGTCTTGAATAACTATCTCTTCAGTGTTATAATTGTTTTTGGATTAGATGCGGCTTTAACTTACTCTCGAATCCTGTCAGTTTTCAGATCTTTTTAGACCTTGAGCCTGTCTCTCTCTCTCTCTCTCTCTCTCTCTCTCTCTCTCTGCATTAGTAACCTAGATATTTTGACGACGTCAGTTGTAGTTGCCATAAATCATTCAGTCAGTCAGTTTTCTCTCTCTGAGACTGGACAAAAAAAAAGCCCTTTCGGCTGATGCAACATTCCAGTGATGTTGCTAAGTCAATGTTTATTCAGTCTCTTGGTCACGAACTTCTTTTTATACCACTTTTATATACAGTGTTTTTGTTAACATCCTCATTGCCATTATAAGAGAGAAACAGACTCCTTTTTTAAGGTTGCTATAACCGAATGAATACTTTTGTATGCAATTTATAGATTATATAGCTTTACGTATGCATACTTACCAATATGTTTATATGACAGTCGAATGGAACGTAATGTTTTCATAACCCCTTTATAGAAAGTCGGAGACCAAATACTTATTCGTCCCAGTATAATGAAAAAGTTATTTTTGTCAAAAAATATAATTTTGCATACATATTTTTAAATCAAGAAAAATTACTCTTTCGTTTCGTGTTTGATCGACGTGTAAAAATCAGTATGACTGGTGGTAAGAGAAGCAAAGAAAACGGTGATAGCTGTACGAAAACGAGAGTAAATTATTATTAATAAGAAAACAGGATTTCAGTTAAACAGGAGTAACTTTCCGCAAAATATATTGGTCATAATATTAAAGGTTGATGCGCAATTTACCACAACCAAATGAGCAATTTTTGTTGTTTATTGTGGTTTGAGGAAGTGTGTAGATTATTATTATTGTTTTTAAATGGTAAGTGAGTAACATAAACTAGGAACGATTATGTGCAATTTATGGTGTTAACACAAGCATTATTGATTTGAAAATTATGTAGAAGGGAATATACCTTCATTGAAATGAATTTCATAAGTTTTTTTTATCATTTTATGAAGCTACTTACAGTTTGCGATTAGTATACTGACAGTGTTAAGGAGATATAATTTTTACCTCTTGTGGGTCACGTACCACACTCCGCACCTAACTTTGAATGGAAACAATAAAGCTTATTTTCAGTACCTCTGTAATGGTAAGGTACAAATGAGTTAGACATGGAGCATTTTATTAGAAGAAATCCCCCTAATAACATAGTTTCGCCATATTTTTGTTGCATTGAATTGTCTCTGGTGGTATTAAGCATTCGTAGCTGCTGAATTTGAAGTTTCGAGTCTGCTAATATAGGGAAATATAGTACAGGCAACCTTATCTCAAATAAACTTCCATCAGTGACAAATAGTTTCGCAATACGAATGTGGACGTATCGATCTATTGTTTATTTCAAATCCTTTGGCACGAATATTCTAGTAGTCGATGGCGATTTGCTTGCACCATTCATTGCAACTTAATATATACTCAAATTCTCTGGAAACAACAAAAGTTACATATATTATGCCAGGTTTTTAGAGTTTATGGCAAATTTATTATTAGATAGAGGCGACAGATGGGAAATAAGAAAAACCCCCGACTTCGATTTGACCTGCTTGCACCATTCCTTGCAACTCATTATTTACTCGTAGCATCTGGAAACAGTTAAAATTTCTTATATTGCACCAGGTTTTGAGAGTTAGTGGTGAGTCTATTATCAGAGGGAGACGGGGGACAGGAAATAAGAAAACTTCCCATCAATAATTGCCTCACGTTGAGACGAGCACCACAAAGGAGGAGCTGCCATCCGTACAGCGACAAGTGCTGCAGATAACCACCATTGGGAAAGCGACGAAGCGACTCTCCTGCAAATTTAAACTATAACCATGGCTGACAGCGACTGGGACACCGTGACAGTACTTCGCAAAAAGCCACAGAAGGCCTCGCAACTCAAGAGTGAACAGGTGAGGGCGGCGGACATCTTAATAGGCCTATAGGGTCACGCCACTCGCATTGGCAACGTTGAATTACTAATGTTTACAAGATTTCGTTTGTAAACGTAGGACGTTATGCGCTCAATTAATCAATGGAGGAAATTTATGTCTTCTGACGTTCATGCATGGCGAGGTAGATTATTTGGATGTGACATCTGATGAAAGCATTGGTAAAACGAGGCTGTAAATGTATTAGGTGCCGTAGGCTGCTGCTGCCACTCCGTAGGCCAGGCTCGGAATGTCATGTCATGCGTCGAATTACGTTGAGCTTTCCTGATCGCCAAACAAAATTGGCTAAAGGTCGATACATATCCTAACTTAGTCTGTTCAAAGATTAGCGTTCTATACAGTATAGGCCTAAGAGAATGAACATGAACTAAGCCGCCAGGTTTACGTGACTAGGCCTAGCCATGGGTGCACATTCCAACGTGTAGCATAAGCTGTAAACGAGGAAGACTTTGACCACAGTCCTTTTTGTTACTTTGCTTAGGATTCTGTTCAGCCTGAATTTTGCACATGCTGATTTAGGCCTGATTCCAATATGCCATGTCAATTCAGGGCATAGGCCTAGTCTTTTTATTTTTACTTTAGCACCATCTGCTGATAGGCTTTTAGGCATTCGGGTAGTTTCGGCTATAAGTCATTTAGGCCACAAGCACGTTTACGTGCAAAATGGGCGCTGTGTTTAGTACCAGCCCCTTGGGGATGTAAGTAAAACATGAAATAGTAATGGTAAATACCATAAACATAATGGTAAATAACGTCTTACTTTGTTTTGGATGTTACAGCCTAAAGTGACTTACTGCCGAAATGACCAGGACTGGGCTTTAGCACCATCTGCTGATAGTTTATTAGAGTTTATTCATGTATACTTAAGTCTCCTTAGTGTGCCAGATAGCAAAAAATGCTAAGCTATGGTAAATTAGCTCTTTGCTTAGGCCTACCGAGATATTTGTCTTATGATGAATAGGCCTAATGTTCCCTTTCAGGCTTTTTCCAAGCTATTTTTGTTTTGGCTCATATAGGAATGGGCTCCTGATCAGTCTTTTTATTTTCTCATACTCTTTAGGTAATACTAACCAGCACACTGATTTCTAAGTTTTATATATTAACAGGAAATATGGGTAGGCCCATGTGGACAATGCTGAAACCCATTTGGTTCTGTTATCATAGGTTTCATCAGTTGGGAGGAATTTTGGAATTCTGGTTGTGCTTGAAAATGCCACTGCGGTTCTAAGTATGGCTCCTTTGACGCAGACATGCAAATCTTGTTCCCTACATTATTTAGGCTGTATTGTGAAATTTCGTTCAGAAGCTTTTTAGTGTGTGTTTAATGTTTGTTTTTAACGTTCCTGACATTTCAGTAACATTGGTAGTTTGAGATACTGGACCCGATTCATACTCTGCAATTATAGGGGGCCAGAATTGGGAAACCAGGGGATTTTGGGTAGGGGCAATCTCCATGATTTTTGTGTAGGTTTTTACCTTACAATAAGGTTCATTGTACCTCTCAGCCAGGTAGGAACTTGGTGTCCTAGGTTGGATTAGGTTGCAATGTCCTAGGTTAAATTAGGTTGGAATTTTTATGTATTGTAATTTACAGAGTCAGGTTAGGTTAGGTGGAGAGTTTCAGGAAAGGACTTGGCACCCTAAGTTAGGTTAGGTTTTAGTACCTCCTTGTACCTCACTTGTGTTTTTTCCCCTACAAAAAACCAAAATTTCTCTGTGGTCCCCCCTGATGTAGGATACAAGGGGTTCCAGTATCTTAACAATACTAAAATGCGACCAAAATGAATAACAAAAAACTTCAAAATGCTCACTAAAATTTAGGAAAAAAATATTTTGAACTCCAGAATACAACTGTGATGTATATGTGAAAATTTGCCACCAGCCTAAATTAAGGATTTCAGTGTGCAAGCCAAGACCAGTAATATTTTATAGACACTGGAAGGGGATATGAGGCCATTGCTTTTGGATTTGGGTGGACCTTGACATCAAAATTCATCCAATCAATTTGGCTGATGAGAAGTTTGGCTGTTGACCAAATCTGTTGCCAGAGGCATGCAAAAACAGTTTTCCCACTTTAGTCACTCCCAAATTGGTAGGTATAGACCTAAGGATAGGGCAAAGAGTAAAACTGAAGACTATTACTGTGCCCGTCTGGTTTTGTTACTACCAGTTTACATGAAAAATGGGGAATGTGTTTAGCACCAGTCACTTGGGGATGAAGGTAAAAATATAAAAGATGTGATAAAAATAAACGTAAGCAAAAGACTTAAGCATGAGGTGGTGAATATTCCACTTGGTGACTGGTGGGAACTAGGCTGTGGTAGTAGTCTTTAGTTTTACTGGGTAAAATACCATATGGAATCCAGGACTAAACGAGATGAGTTATAGTGATGGAACGGTCATGTTCAGTCCCTCATAACTCTTAAGCCTCTTATGCAAAAATTTCTCAAGTACAGACTAACCATCCCATTGTTTTTAGAGGTATTTAAATCACTCATAAAATTGTGTGCAGTGTATGATGTACAATACCCATCTTGCTGTACGATTAATTTTTGTTCTTTTGTTTTCAAAATGAATGACTCAGGTCCTGAATTTAAAATTTTCATGTTTATTAGAGTTTACTTCATGTCAAAATGAAGCAAGCATCCTAATTATATAAATTTGGCCTATCTGGTTAGATTCCAAAGACCATTTTTTTTAAGTGACACCAAAACTTAAAGGACCTCAACTTAGCGGTATTCTGTACTTATCTGCTAAAGTATTATGATTATTTTTTGTTATGCTACCATTTTAGGTGTGATACATTTTTAGATGAATCTCTTAAATTGAATATTAAGTGTAAAGTACAGGTTAGTGTGTGTTAGGAATTGTGGAATTGCTTTACGCTGTCAGGCATCTAGATAATATTCAGGTGCAGGCAATAGCATGGGTTTTTTGTTACTTGAATGAACTTTTGTTACTTACCAGAAAGGCAGACCCTCAGGCCATCTGTTAAGTTTAGGGACTTCTAAGTTGTGAAAGTTAGCATTACAGTCTTTGGAAATTAAGGTAGAATGAGACTATTGGAAGGTTTTCTTCAGCTTACCTTAGTACATGTTTTTTTATCCTTGGTGAAGTGGACTTTTATATCAGTAACAATTTATAAATTTGACAATATAAAGACATTTTGACCAGTATCGTACCTTTATAGTAATACCTACTCTCTAGCCTAATTACTACAGTATTTTAATAACCTTTATACTGATGAAAATATTGTAAAGATTTTGTTAACAGTGTCTCGTCTTTACAGTAGTAACACCTACCCCTCTAGTGTAGGCTAATGTATTGCAGATTGAGTAATGTTGTTAGATTAATAAATTTTTATTCAGTTACATGGATTTCTTCCTTGTATTCACCAACCTAATGTGAACTTTGACATAGGATTTTTTTCTCTCTCTCCCCTCATATGGGCTACCATAAGTGCCTTGTGTGTCACTTTTTAAATGATACTAGAGACTGATTGCTTCGTGTCCCTTTGGCCCTAGTTTCAGTGCTGTCTGCCTTTTATTTTTCATTCATTCTCTTTTGTTTTTACTCACCTGGCTGTCCAACTTTACTTTTTGATTTCTCATATAAAACTAATTTTTTGGGCAAGCCACATGAGAACCTAGAAATATAGTTCGTTTGTCTTGCAACACATTATCTTATTAGGCTACTTAGCTAACTGGTAACAAAGAATGAACACCTACAGCACATAAGTAAATATGAAGCAATAAATAATGGACAGTGGGTATATATATATTAAATTTTATGTGGTCATTGTTGTGTCAAGTTGTTTCTGTTGCTGCTGTGGTCTTAAAGCACAAGTTGGTTTTGAGAATTATTATTATTCTTTATCCTTGAAGGCTGACAGGATGATGGTCTTGGTGGAGGTGCTGACATATACCATGCTTCATATACCCCCTCTTGCTCATCATCCTCCTCTGGATGATGAGCATGTCTGGTTGTCCTCTTAATTTTCTGGAGTACCAAAGTGTTTTCCAAATATCACCATGTACCAGCCAGTGCCAGGTACATCGGATCTTTGTCTGACTTCCAAGACGGTGATTGTGGAATTGAGCTCTGTATGTGATTTCTTTCATCCTGGTTGTCCAAGTCCCTGCAACAACCAAAGATTCCAGTCTGCAGGTTTTGGGTGGCTTATCAAGTCGCCCGTATGGCAAACCTGGAATTCAGCTTTAAGAGGCATTTTGATAATGGCCAAGAGCCCCTTACATTGGGTTGCTGCTTCGGAGGAACCCTGAGGCTGCTTCACCTGTTGTCCTTGGGCCTTCAGGGACAGCAAAGTCAGTGAAGAAAACATGGTTTTCATCGTTCTCCCTTCCTTCTGTCTTTGAGGCCTTGCCTTCTGTCCATCATGGCCTTTGTGTTATTAAGACAGAGATGGTCAGAAGCCTCTCTTCGTGCTGGTTCTTCAGGATTTCTGTCGTGTGTTCCATTTCATGTAGGAGGACCACTGGTCTTGCTTTCCTTGGGGACCAAGTTAGTCTAGTCAAGATCTCGTGTCTCCACCTACATCTCCTCCTCATGAAGGTCTTTCGTTGTGATGGATATCATATTATTGATCAGTCCACTGTTAAGCTACTAGCACTCTACCATGGTGATATTCTTAGCGTCACCGGAGGAAAAGTTAATCGTTCAGATTCTTTGGAATTTTTTTTGGTTGTGGTCCTGAGTCTCCTCAGTACTGCTTACCGGTTCAGTTTTCATGGTCACTACCTTATTCTGGACAGGATCACATCTACTACTATGGTCAGCATGCTGTCCACCTTCTGTGCCTGTATGCTCTGTATGTCCCTGCATTTTTGTCTGTTGTGAAAGACTTCATTTTCCTGATGTTTTGTCACGGAAACAGTCTCCTTGCAGTTATCAGTCAGCCTGCTGGTCTGTTACAGCACTTTGCAGTACGGTATTCTGGGTAACATGGTGCATGCTTGCATGCTCTATTCGTCCTATTCTGATTGGTAGGTGCCCATCACAAACTACAGTTCCACAACTATGAGCTTAACAGATGTACATTGCCGGCAGATACCTCATTCAAGAATTATAATTCGAGGTGTTGTTTTACCATCCTAAGGACAAATATCCCTCAGTGATATTTACACACTACTCATGTCCAACACAGCTCATTCTGAACAGGCTTAAGGTTTGTGCATTTTGTATGCTCAGACATTGCCTTGACTGCACAGTCTGGACTGATACGATCCAAGGTACTTGTCTAGTGAGATTGATCTTTCTGGTTAGCAGAAGGCTTTCCATTGTCTTTGGGAGTTTGTGGTTGGAACTGTCCTTATGAGCACATCTCTCACTAACCCCCTTACACCCCCTTACACTGCTCGTGCCTAACTCAGACTGTACCTGGGTCCCCCCATCTGTAGTACTGAGTAGATGCCCATACCGGTGTGTGGTTCAGTCAGTGCCTCTTGCCCAATCTTGAAAATAGTATTTTCAGAAGCTTATGGTGATGATGTCCAGAAAAACTGGAGTGCTGTGGGAAGTAGACTTATTTAGTAAAGTGTTGCTGATATACTTACCACAGGCACACATTATCCTTTACCAAATTGAGGTGGTTTCATGCAAATTGTTTAAATGATTATATATATGTGCAAAAAGTTTTAAACCAGTTGCTATTGCTGTAACTTTAAATTCTTTAATGTTTTGTGATGAAAGGGTGCATATTTTCTAATTCTGCTTTGTAAATTTATTTTGTTTATTGATGTTATTGGCTTTTTGAGGTTGATTCTGTGTGGAAATGTATAGTACTGAGAATTTCTGTTTCTGAAGAGGTTGTTCTTAATTGCAGGCTGTGAATCAGGCTAGGAGACAGGGAGCAGTTGTTGAAACCACAACAAAGTGTAAGTTAAATTGTTGCCCTCCCCAAAGTTTTCTAGAATGGACTCCTAGCACAGTATTTCCAAATAATTATGCCTTACACAGTGTACAGCTTTTGTGTTTTTAATTCATGCATAATTTGATTTGCTTAATTTTCTTTAGTTAAAAAATGTCCCTCTGTTACATATAATTACCAGTATTTTTATAATTTTTCAAAAGTGTGCATTCAGTAATGTAAAATTTACATGAAAATTATACATTTTGGAAGTGATGAATTAGAGCAGGGCTCACTGCTGATGTAAAATTGATAGTGTATAACTTGAATATGACTTTTACTTAAGAAAAGTTGGAAGTTTTTCTCATGTCTTTAGTGAAAGCTATGTGTACTCTACACAAAAGTGGAATCTGACAGCTGCAGCAGCAATTTTCATCTCTGTAGTTGTCTTGGATTTTCATTTAAAGAACTATTTGGTCAATTGCATGTTTTGTGTGTGCTCCTCTTTGGTTATTATTACCATATCATTGTAAAGTACTCTAACAAGACTACAGAATCAAATTCCTTTGACTCTTGTTTGTAGAAAATGCCTATAATCTTCAATCCCATACCATGGCTAGCCATCAATTAAAAGTACAAAATAAGCTGTTATGTGTAATGACAATGGTTTCTATGCTAGTTACTTTTCCACTTCAGTATTATTAAATATCTTTGATGCTCTTGCAGATGGCGCAGCTACCAATAAACAGCATGGAACATCAATGAATACAGCAAAACTTGATCGGGAGACTGAAGAATTGAAGCATGAACGCATTACAGTCGATGTTGGGAGGCTTATTCAGCAGGGTCGTCAGGCCAAAAATTGGACACAAAAAGATCTTGCAACAGTGAGTACAAAATATTAGTTTTGGTACTGTTTAATCATGGAAGTAAGTTCTGATAATATTCTTAGAATCTCTCAGACAAGTACTTGATATACAGTGAATGTAGCACTAACATGCAACTCATGAAGTTGATAACCTTTGCAGCTACACATTAGTGATCAGGATTATAATCAGATTTGTTTTCCATATTTCTCTGTATTTCTGGCTTGACAAACAAATCATATGCCTTCCAGATTTAAGTGAATAGGTCACTAAATTAAAAGGAAAAGTAAATCTTATAACAAGAACTTTATTTTTCCTGAAAACTTTATATTTCCTTAAAACCCTTTGGAATATATTGGATGTCAGTGATATTCTTCAAACAAGAGTTTTGGTACTACTGTAATGAATATTGGAGAATACCTACTTATGAAGGCCAATTTGTTTTTTTTTTTTTAAATCACTTGGAGTAAATAATTTCAAGGTTTTAATGTAAACAGAATTAAAATTGAATGAAGATTAGGTTTCTAAGAGGGAAAAAAATATTTTTACAAATCACATCAGTTAGTGTACATTTTATCTCTGTTTTGTAAACAAATCCCTCTTGTTACTGTACCCAACCACCTTGTTATAGAACCCACAAGTGTTTTTTTGCACATAACATTATCTTAGCATTCAAGCTAAAGAGATTCCCATTTAGAATTGCATGCTTGGTCAAGGTTTCTTTAGTTTGGATTTGACTACTATACTATATGTGAATCATGTAGCCCCAGAGATTTTCAGTTGGGTTCAGATCAGGAGATTCTGCTCGCCATTCAATCCTGGTAAAATATGGGTGTTCTTTAGACCATCTTGACACTATTTAGGTATTATGGATTGAAGATCTGTCCTTTGCCAGCTTACTGGAAACTTTTTAATTGTTCATGTGTTTCAGTTAGCTCCCCAAGACTGCTATCAGTCATCCATCCCCAAAGAGCTGCAGTTATTCAGCTGCTCTTTTTCACAGGTTTGATGTTTTTTAGTTACACCTGGAAGGACATCAATATGTTTCTAGTCATTGAAAAGCTTTGTATGGTAAATTCATGGAAGATTGTTAATAGTTGTCATGTGTTTTTAGATGAACAGCGTTGACTGCATACAGAATCCTTAAACCTTGTTTACACTGTCCTTTACCACCAACAGTTTTGTAGTTCAGTGATAGGCTACTTGTATTAGCCTATATGCAAGTAGGCCCATAGCATATGCAAAACTGACTGCAAAGTCTGAAATATGTATGTTGTTTGATAAATTTTTAAACTGATCTATTAAGCTTCTGTAGTTACACCACAGTGTTAATGCAAGTGCTCTGCTATATTAAGTTTCTGTAATACATCACAGCGTTAATGCAAGTGCTTTAAAGGTTTCAAAGGGGTCGCTATGCAAAGCTAATTTTCTTAACCATTTACTTGACTGCTGTTACCAAATATTTTCATTTTCAGTTTCTGCTTTTAGTAAACTTAATTTTGAGGTTTATTTATTAACTATTCCTCTGTAATGAAATTGAACTTACCTTATATTTTTATGATACCAGCAAAAAATTTTACCGTGCTTATTACTACCCTAATACAATTCTTGTATTTTAATAATTCATGTACATTTTTAGTGATTCATATATTAACTTGTTAATTTATTGTTACTTTTTTTGTAAGAGATTTTTTCTTTCTGTATTTCCCATTACCTTCTGTTACTTCTTTGTAATGAACATCACATTCTTTGGAAGCTTGAATTTGTTCATGCAACTTTACCTGTCAGATATATATATAGCTGTATTCTCCAAGTCCCACAGAATTCCAAAAACTCACTGCACACGTAGTGGGCCAGTGGTTAATACTCATTCCTGCCGCTGGAGGCGGGTATCAGGAACCATTCCCATTTTCTATTCAGATTTTCTTCTGTCACGGTACTGTCAACAACTGTTTTCAGTACCTCCTTTTGGATTTCTCAGAACTTGTTATTTCCCACTTAAGTATATTCTATTTGACTTTGGTTTTGTCTTGATTGTGGATTGGCATACGCTTTGTGGAATTTGCTTTTGATTGCTCTTGATGATGTCTGATCTAGTTATGCTAGCTTCAGAGTATGTTGTGTGAATGAGTTTAAGAGGCCACCAAAGTTTCGTAGATCCTCACTTTTACATGCATGAGGTGTAGGGGCAGGTTTGTTGATAAATGATCATTACTTTGCCTCCCACCCCAAGCACTTATTAGTTCAGGATTTCATTCTCGCACTAATAGTGCTCCTTTTGCATCTGGAAGATGGCTAACAAATATTATCTATTGCGAAGGTGCATAGATTGAGCGGTAGTCAATATACAAAGAGTAACGCTGGGTCAGTCAAAGTGGCACGCTGAAAACGGACTGTATATGTGATTTTCGAAGAGGATATGTCCACAAAGCTTTCAGAATCGAGGAAGAGAAGGCAAAACAAAATCAAACACTTATGGAGTTATTAAAGGAAATGTAAGGTTTGTTTTTTGGAGATAGTCTACCGAGAGCAGCGACGAGTGACGCCACGCAGGCAAATGGCTGCTCTAGTAAAAGTAAACAAACGCCATGAAGTTCAAAGTAGCACGTAAACGCTAGCTGATGCCATAATTTACTCAGGTCGGGTATCAAACATTAGTTTTAGTCAGGGGTGAGGAGATAACCTACCATAATTTTAGTTAAAACGACGAGAATAGGTTTTATCTCGCCGAGACTGATTTAAATCTACCTGCCCAACGTACGAGGCGAGCCAAATTCTAGTACTTTCGTAGGCTAAGCGGAGTTGAGACTTCCCAAGTAGGTAGCCTATTTCACAATATATTGACTGGGGGCCTTTCTGTCAAGCATGCTTCGCCTCCCAGTCGTGTTCACCGCCGCTAGATCGCCATCGTGACGCTCTGCTGCAGCGTGACGCCCCAGCAGCAGCTATCCTGGACGCTTCTGTAGCTGCTCTTCAGGACGCTCTCTCTGCGCTGCCGTGCAGGGCGCCGGCTGGACCGCCATCGTGACGTTCCGCAAGCAGCTATCCTGGACGCTTCTGTAGCTTCCGCCAGGGCGCTCCTCTGCTGCCATGCAGGACGCCGCCGGACCGCCATCGTGACGCTCCGCAGCAGCTATCCTGGGCGCTTCTGTAGCTGCTCTTCAGGGCGCCGCTGGACCACCAGCGTGACGCTCGCAAAGCAGCTATCCTGGGCGCTTCTGCTGCTGCTCGTCAGGGCGCTTCTCGCGCTGCCGCAGGGCGCCAGCTGACCGCCATCGTGACGCTCCGCAAGCAGCTATCCTGGGCGCTTCTGTAGCTGCTCGCCAGGCCTCCGCTGCTGCCGTGCAGGAGCGCCAGATGGACTCTCGAGGACGCCTCTTTGGTTGCTCGGGTGAAGCTTCAGAGCAATCAAAGTCTGCGGGAAGCGAGATCCCATCTGCGTGTTGGACCACAAGGCCTTCGTTTCTCCCATTGAAGAGGGAGAAGTCTCTTGTGAGTCGGAGCCTGCAGTCCTGAGCAGCTTCCCCCTTCCTCGCGTCTCACGGACTACCAGGTGTTAGCCGGCCTTTCTTAAGGACTTGTTTGGCGACAAGTTTCAAACCCTCGGCCACTCTCTCCTCCTCCACACAGTTTGCTTTGTCCTAGACGAGGAGAGCGCCGGGGTTTGTCAAGATGACTTTCGTCTCTGGCGACGAAGAAGGCCTTCAAGAAGGTTAACACTTGGATGGAGGAAGGAAGACCCAAGGCAAGATTTCTTTGCCCTGCCTCCGTCCAAGCTGAGCGGCAAGGCAGGTATGTGGTAAGAGACCGGGAGGACGTCGGCTCAAGAGTTCCTTCGTTGTCCCAGGGAGACTTCGCTAGCTTGGTCGACGCCAAAGGTCCCTCCTGTCGGCTGCCAAAGTGTCCTGGACTATGTCGGAGACGGATCACCATTTGAAAGGACTGTTTCGAACCATGGAGGTCTTCAATTTCCTGGACTGGTGTTTGGGGCTCTAGACGTCAGGATTAGGGAGTCCCGACTGATCTGCCTGGGGGAGCTGTCCAGCGTGTTGAACTGCATGGACAAGGCAGTCAGGATGGCTCAGAGGAACTGGCTTCCCTCTTTTGTACAGGCCTCTTGAAGAAGAGGCCTTGTACTGTAACTTTACAGCCTATGGCCCTACTTCAGCCAACGGCCATACCACGTTGAGCACCGCTTCGTGCGATCAGCGAGAGTTAAACAACGTTGGGTCTGGTCAGTACTTGGATGGGTGACCGCCTGGGAACACCAGATGCCTTTGGCGTCATACTTTTGCAAAGTCAGTTTCTCCGTCAGCAGAGGGCTTTGCTGTTCTCCCGTTTGAGCCATCTCTTCCCAGTCCTTGTTCAAGGATCTCTCCTCCAGCTTGAAGGAGGCCACTCAAGACCTCTTGGCCCACTCGTCAAGACGCCCGCAGTCCTTTGATGTCGTTGTCGGGTCAGACCTCCAGGAAGTAGAAGCCCTTTCGTGGAGGAGCTTCTTCCTCTAGATCTTCTCCCGAGGTAGAGGTCTTTTCAGGGCGGAGCCCCGCCTAAACCTTGGGGCAGGAAGTGATTTGCAGCGCCTCCAGACACCTGTAGGAGCCAGGCTTCTTTCGTTTGCGAGAGCCTGGAGAGTAAGAGGGGCAGACATGTCCCTTGAAGTTATCGAGAGAGGATACAAGATCCCCTTTCTCGACTCACCACTTCTGTGCACGTCGCCCAGGGATCTGTCGTCCTCATTCCTTCAAGAGAAGCAACAGATCCTTTTCGAGCTATTAGAGCAAATGCTCGAGCCAGAGCTGTGGAGCAAGTCCTGGAGCTGGACTCCCCAGGATTCTACAACCGACTGTTCCTAGTTCCGAAGCAGTCGGGAGGATTGAGTCCAGTCCTTGATGTCAGTAGACTGAACCGCTTCATGGTGAAGGAGAAGTTCACGATGGAGACGTCCCAGTCTGTTTTAGGAGCATTAAGACCAGGAGATTCGATGGTCGCTCTGGGACTTACAGGACGCTTTACTTTCACGTTCCCATACATCCCCAGTCGAGGGAAGTATTTGAGGTTTGTACTAGGGGGACGAGTGTTTCAATGCAGAGCTCTTTGCTTCGGCTAAGCACAGCTCCCATGATCTTCACGTTTATCATGAGAAATGTGGCGAGATGGCTTCACTTGGCGGGTATTCGTCTCTGCGCTTTACCTGGCCGATTGGCTCATCCGAGCCTCTTCACAGTCAAGGTGTCTGGAGGACCTGAATGCGAATTTAGAGTTGACAAAGTCCTAGGATTTCTAGTGAACGAAGAAAAGTCCCATCTGATCCCGGCGCAGTCCATCGCTCATCTGGGGATTCAGATGGATTCAGTGGCTTTTCAAGCTTTTCCATCCCAGGAACGTCCAGTAGCAATGCTTAGAAAGTCTCATCCTTCCTAAGGAAGGAAATATGCTCGGTGAGGGAATGGACGAGTTTGCTGGGGACCATTTCCTCTCTGGAGAAGTTTGTTTCCCTGGGAAGACTTCTCTCAGGCAGCTCCAGTTTTTCCTGGCGGAAAACTGAATAGACAAGGAGAATCTAGAGGAGACCCTGAAGATCTCTCCGTTTTCAAGATTCACCTGAGGTAGTGGCTCGACCCTCGAGGTTGGCGGAAGGGGTTTCTCTATGCCTTCAGAGCCCCGACCTGGTGTTGTTTTCCCCTACGCTCCCAGGGAGGGATGGGGGAGCAATACTAGGAGGGGAGAAAGTGTCAGGCACCTGGAGAGGGTAACAGGTGTCCTGGCACATCAATCTCAAGGAATTAGGGCGATCCTGCTGGCCCTTCAATCCTTCGGGGGAGCCAAGTGTCAGGCCGAGTCGTACAAGTAAATTCAGACAACCCCACAGCCCTGGCATTCCTCAAGAAACAGGAGGAACTGCGTTCCCCGGTCCCTGTTCGCCCTGGCGAAGGAGATCCTGCTTTGGGCCCATGCGCGGGGATCACGATCCTTGCGAGGTTCTTGCAGGAGTGGAGAATATCCGCGGACCTTCTCGGGTCGACAGCGGCAGCTTCTACCGACCGAGTGGACCCTTCACGAGGAAGTATGTCAGGAGCTGTGGAGGTTATGGGGACGTCCCTTGGTAGATCTGCTCAGGCAGCCCCATTTCAAAAGGTACCTCAAAACTTCCCCGCTCTGAGTCTAACTGCATTCAGACTATCAGCCGACAACAAGGATCTTCACGATCTCTTGAGATCCTTTGAGACTGTCAAGGTACCTCATTCCAGGACGCCCCTGGAACCTGGATGTCGCCCTAAATTTTTTATGTCAAATACCTTCGAGCCTCTTTCTTCGGCCTCAAGAATGTGACAAGGAAGGTTTTTTCCTAACTGCTCTGCCTCGGCGAAGAGAGTTAGTGAACTTCAGGCTATCAATAATCATGTAGGTTTTAGAGGCCATAATGCAGTATGTTCTCTAAGCCGTATGTTCTTACTAAAACGAGAACCCGTCTACCCTTGGCCCAGGACCTTCGAGATTAAGGGTATGACGAAATTCTCGGACATGAACCAGAAAGAGTCATGTGTCCTGTCAGGGCTCTCAAATTTTATTTGCAGAAGACTTGGGAAAGTCGAGGTCCTTCGGACAGTCTGTGGTGCTCTGTCAAGAGGCCGGTTTGCTCTTTCTAAGAATGCACTGGCATGCTTTTTTTAGAAGCACCATTTTAGACGCACTTTCCGGAATGTTCAAGACAGTGACTTGAGTCTTTTTGAAGTTAAGGCTCACGGTTAGAGCCATTGCAACCTCGGTGGCTTTCCAGAAGAACATGTCCCTTTGCGATCTTCTGGGTACCACCTTCTGGCGAATTGGTGTTAACTTCACATTACTTGCGGGACGTGAAGACGACATACGAAGACTGCTATTCGCTAGGACCATACGTTTCCGCACTCCAGATCGGCCCCATAACACTTCTAGGCCTGGACCTCTGTCGGACTCCCAGGACCAGGGAGAGGCAAGTCGAAAGCCACAGGAGGGTTACGGGGCTTCCCACCGATCTGGCGTCCCTTCGGCAGGACCTGTTGTCGCTTCTGCAGACACAGTGTTGCGGGCAGGGGAGCGATACTCATCCTATCCTTTAGAGGTTAGGAAGTATATTTTAATCTTGATTTTGTTTTTTTACGTCAGATCCGTCCCATAACGCCTAGGCCTGGACCTCTGTCGGACTCCCAGGACCAGGGAGAGGGCATGTCGAAAGCCGCAAGAGGGTTACGGAGGCTTCCCCGATCTGGTGTCCCTTCGCAGGACCTGTTGACGCTCTAGGTCAGGTGGTTGGTCGTTGCTCCTTTTTGCCCTCACAGTATGGCCTTATGATCTAGTCCCATTGTGGTCACGCCCCCATGGACAGATCATCTAGAACTCACCAGCTATATAGGTCACTACCTTGCTGGAGACTCTAGTAAAGCAGAAGCAGGCTTGGGTGACAGTAATCACGAAGTCAGCTATGCTAACATAGGCCTGACCTCTGTCGGACTCCCAGGACCAGGAGAGGGCATGTCGAAGCTGTGTTGGTCTTATGATCTAGTCCCTTTGTGGTCATGCCCCCGTGGACAGATCATCTAGAACTCACCAGCTATATAGGTCACTACCTTGCTGGAGACTGTAGTAAAGCAGAAGCAGGCTTCGTGACTGTAATCACGAAGTCAGCTATGCTACTGCAGGAACCAAGGCCAATCGCCTACATATATTTGTTTCTAAATCCTATTCTGTCTTCTTTCCCACCTCCAATGGTGGGATCCAGCTATATATATATCTGACAGGTAAGTTGCATGAACAAATGATATTTAATGATAAAATAAAGTTTGTTCATACTACCTGGCAGACAGAGTATAATCATAGTGCCCACCCTCCTCCCCTCAGACAGTGCACTAGAAAACTTGAATAATAGAAAATGTAAATGAGCTCTGATACCGCCCCAGCGCGGGAATGGGTATTAACCACCTGCCCACTGCGTGTGCCATGAAGCTTTGGAATTCTGTCGGACTTTTAATACAGCCATATATATATCTGCCAGGTAAGTATGAACAAACTTTATTTTATCATTAAAATATCATTTTCAAGTCAGTGGCTCCTGTGGGCTTGTTCCATATGAATATATGGTTTACCTTCTGAATAATAATAGTTCAGAAAAGCAAATCCCAACCTATTTAGATAGTGCTCAGTCAACAGTGGTTTCTTGCAGTAGTATGACATATATTGGCCTCGTAATTGGTGGATTGTTGTAGCCTTAACTTGGAGAAGACATTCTGTCATAAATGTTGTGGCATTGTCAAGGGGTTTCTGCAAGCAGCCGCAATGATCTGTTGATCATGCTGAACAGTAGTACATCAAGGCTGCCAAACTCTCTGACCCAAAGCTGTTATACAGTCTTAATTCCTGAACCACTGGCTTTGTAATTCCTGAACTACTGGCCTTGTGCATGTTACCGGTCAATGATAGAAGATAGAAGGGCATATGTTTGTATGTTAGCCATTTTATCAGTGACTGACAAATTTTTATTTTCCCACCCAAGTGTGATGTCATACACTGAAAAGTATATTTACGGATTTTTATCTCTGCTTTTTAGCTTGCATATGAAAAATATTTGGAATATGAATTAATAACTATCTTTAATTAGAAGTATACAAAGGAAATAATTACTATGAATGTTTTGAAGCAAAAAATTTGTTATCCCTTACTTGATTTTTCATTGTTTTAGTGGTTTGTTTTGAAATTTTTATTAACTGCATCTTTATTAAATTGTCTTATTCTTTTGTTTAGAATTAAATTTGTCTGATTGGTAATATTATTAGAGGAAATTTTTTTTTCTTTCTATTTCCAAGGAGTATTTTATATAATGGTGCACAAGAACTGCTGGAGAGCACTATCAGAACATATTTCCTTGATTGTACATAATACAAATTTAATATCTTGATGTTCCCTCATATTTTAGTGTTGTGGCACACTTTGAACAGATGCTTAAAGGGTTGAGGGTCTGTTAATCATGAATTGTCGGCATAGCATAGACCTTAGGTTGGGTATAAATTGTAAATGATTCAAACCTAAGTTTTCAAGCAAAACTCCAGTTAATTTAATTTACCTGCATAGTGTTTTGATTGAAAAATAACAAATTCTTGCAAGTTCAGGTATATTGAGAACAGTTTCTTCCATGCCACATTATCTCGAGTATATCTGTAGGAGATTGCTTACATAAACTGCCTTACATAGGTACTTACTATAATTATTTTTAGGATACAAAATGCTTTTAGATAGTGGTCAGCTGACAGTATTATTTTTGTGCTTAACATAAAAGTAGAGGATGATTTACAATATAATTTCCAAATATCATGTAATTTTTGTCACAGACCTGAGTACTTATTGCAGAGTTGAAATTTTTCTGAGATCAGCATTTTGTATTCTTTTTGTAAACTTAAATTTCTAAAAGACAGCCTAGTATTAACTAACCATCTCTTGAACGAGCTGTGGCTATTTTCTTATTGCACACTTGGAGATATTAGTGCTCTTTGTATTATATCTTGCCCTCAACTGCATTGCTAACCCACGAAGAGCGCACATACAAATATGACTCAGTGACTTGGTTAGACTTTTTTTATACTTTGTTCTGAACAGTTTCACATTTAACCAGACGTATTGTAATAGTTATTTTTAATTGAAGGTAGCATAGTTTAAATTGATAGATTAGTTGAAATTCAGCATAGTTAAATCGGTAGATTAGTTGAAGTTTTAATGGATGCCTGACCCTAGAACAAAAATTTGTTGAGCCACATTCATTTTGTCTTGTGCTTCACTAAAGGTTAAAACTTGCGTAGGACAAATTTGAATTTGATCATGCAAGAGAATCTTGAAACTTTTTTAGGATTCTATTAATTTTGTGTCATGTTATGCTTTTCTGTTCTCTAAGGCACTAAATTTATGTTTTGCTCTTACGTTATGGTAACTTTTCTTCCAGTATATAAATGAAAAGCCACAAGTGATTCAAGAATATGAACAAGGAAAGGCAGTCCCAAATCAGAATGTCCTTGGTAAAATTGAACGAGCCATTGGTAAGTAATTATGGCAACATAACCCTCAAAAGATTTTTTCAGTATTGTATAATGAATTTCAGCTTGCTTAAATCCTTATATATGTTATCTCTCACTAGGAAGAAGTGGAACATTCATAGTTAGTCTAGATTACTTTGTGGGTGCAAGTAATGGATGCTGAGGTAAGGGTAAATCTCAGGTAGCTTGGAATGTAATTTTAAGCTTCCAAAAGTTGTTTTTCTTTTGTTATATATATAGTCCAGGCTGTAGGCTGGAAAGGTGGTAACTGTGCACATTGGTTTCGTATGCAAAGAAACAAGAATCGTTTTAAGAAAAACTAGTTTTTACACAGAAAACAAGCCCCATGTTTTACAAGAGATTGTAATATCCAATTTATAACCTTGTAAGTGGTCGTTGTGATGGAAGAGAATAGATATGTTAAATATCACAAGTGCCAGATTTTTTGCATGTTGTCTGTCACTCTCCCTGATTTTACTATAGTGTTTTCCTGATTCATTGTTAATGAAGAGAGCTGACAAGGTATAGTAAGTGAATATGGCAGGGAAGGATGAGATCTCTGGTCAAGCTTAAACTGCTACCTGGTTGTAAGTCCAGGTCTGCATGCAGTTATATTTCCTTGACTGTTAATTTTGTAATCCTTTCTCGCTTACATTTTATACTCTTCCTGATATTCTCTGCTTTCTTTAGTAATTGGAGCATATGTGCTGAGTCTTGAAAACATATCATGACCCTTTCTGATTGCAATGACATGTTGATGTGCCATATGATAGAGTATACCATGTTAAAAAAGTTTTTATTTTTAGATGATTGTTGATTTGTCTGCAATATTTCTTTCTTTTTATCTTTTTGATTTCTTGGAATGGTTGATACATTAAATTTCCAGCATTCACTGGGGAAAGCATTCTCATAATTTGTATTATTATCATTATGGCATAGTTTCACATGCCCATCTTATGCTGACAAATGACCTGGGAAGTGGTTGTTGTTGCAAAGAAGAAAAGGAATTGTAGTTGGGAAAAGAGGTGGTATTTTTATTTTGTGGTTAATATTTATTTAGCAATCCTTGTGTTTTATGACAACTGCAATTATGGCAACCATGGTGATGTGCTGCATGTACCTGTTTAAGTGGGTGGTATCCTGCTTAGAGGGTATAGGAGTTTGCAGTATGTGTGTGTGACATAGCAGCAACTAATTTGGTATAGAGGGTAGGGAAGGAATCTCTTTAGTATTCACCAAGTGTTAGTATTGTGGATGTACAGGGCTAACATGGTTCATCTTTAACATTGGTCAAGGGGCACTCTTGGTTCCTTGATGTATAGTTTAGTAAATAAGTTTTGCTCCTCCCTGTAGATGAGAAGTCTGGTGGTCATATTTATATAGGAGTGAGGGCATCCTCTCTCTTGTATTTAGACCAATATGATGTTACACCTCTTCCAAACGTCTTAAATGTGGATGGGGGTTACAGGATTGCTCTGAGTTTTTTTTTTTTTTTCCACATCTGGCTAAGTGCTCACTGCTACACATTGTTGTGACAGATCACACAATTTTTCAGGAAAAGAGGTGAGTTAAGCTATAATTTGAATCAACTTTTAGAGATAATCAGGTTTTTGGCCAAAATTTTTGGCGTACGTTTACCATTAATGTCCATTCAGTCTCAAGTCTTGAACTTTTGTGTTTGGAAATTTTTTATATGCCTTGATGCACCTCAGAATCAATTAAATTTGTACAAATAACAGATTCAACATAGTCAACCTATGTTTTACCTAGTATACTTACCTTTGAAAAGTCCATTATTATATATATTATTAGGTAGTTTAACCAGACCACTGAGTTAATATGTGTAGCTCTCGCAGGGCTGGTGCAAAGGATTCGTCTTTATTAATGGAAATATATTGCCCACAGGGTTTGCATTCATAGGAAAATGATAAATTTGTACAAATTTTTAATTAAGCTGGCAAGTAGCTCTTGCCTTTCTACTTAACTAGCTTACCCTTATTCCAATAACCACGTTTGTTACCTCCAGTGGCAGTTGATGTCAGTGTTGAATGGTCTATAGTATATTCTTGTTGTTGTGTACTAGTTTAGGTCTATGTTGTATTGCTGTTGGTACACTTCACTCTAATTCTTTTTTGTTCCTATGGGAATACAAATCCCCACAAGCTGAAATTGGTCATTGCAACTAGGTAACAAAGTGATTAATTTGAGGTAAGGAGGTGAGGTGGGACCCACTTGCATGGGTTACATTGGTTGCCTTTTCTAGATGATTGGTTAGTTCTGGCATCCTCAGAGATGCAGTTGCTCTTTAACAAAGACCACTTTCTAACCAAATGTGATAAATTTGGAGAATTTGGAGCTCACACCCAAACAGCAGGTAGATGCCTGGGCATGCTTATAGATACAGTAGCAGCAAGCTCAAGGAAGCGATAGCACTGTTCCTGTTGCAATAGAAACAACCAGCTTGGCTTTGGCAAGCTGTTCTTGGAGAATCTCATGTTGCATGGGTGCCTCCACCAACTCCCACTTCAGTGACCTTCCCAGCATGTACCCATGAACCAGGAAATTAAGGAGGGCCCTGCTTGTTGGCTTGACAGCAGGACCTCTTAGTGGGAGTTTCTGTGATATGCTAACTCTTCTGGCCAAGGCACCCAGTAGCCCAAGAGTATTAAGTCAGATTTGAGTAAAACCCTAACAAATTTATAACAAGCCAAAACTTTGAGGAAATGTCCAGAAAAGTGTCAGAAAAAAAAACATGCTAAAAGTCCCCAAGATTCCACCTTGGGGCTTTTGAGAAACTCAAGATGGCGTCCAATCTTGGACGCCGGCTTGAGATTTTCTCATATTTCAGGCTTAAAACATTGTGAAAATGCAAGTAATGAGTCAAAATACATGTTTTTTGGGGCAGGGAATTTAATTTCAGTAATATCTTAAAGATTTAATGAAATCCTTACTCAGTTATACATAAAGATTTAATGAAATCCTTACTCAGTTATACATAGCTGTGAGCAATTTTCCCCATATCTCGGGTACATGTTGAACTTGACACCATGTCTGCCTTGGAGTAGCTTCATGAAAACTGTTCTGAAGAGTGATGAGTTCCAAACCTCCAGAAATGAGACTCTTCCATTCATCAATCTGGAACCAAGCAACCCCAGCACTATCTACATTGCACTGTGTTTGCATAGACTTAAAAGTAACAAGCACAACCTCAAGATCTGCCCAGTAACATTTGATAGCCTCTGTATCAAAAGGCTTCTGAAATTGTAGCTGCCTCCAGAGAATTGGACAAAGTGGTGGTGCGACTTGATGGCTTATGAACAAAGTGGTGGTGGAACTTGGTGGCTTTCATCTGCTGATGTCCTACTTAGGCAGCATCGGGCAGATTGTGACAGAATGGGTGAGAAGACCTGTGGGAATAAGTGTATGCCAAAGGTTCTGTGGTGCATGTGGTGGATGTATGATATTCAGGGCAAAAGCCCAGGCACTGGGGCCAAGAACTGCCACACACAGCAGAACAGGGAAGTTATGGGTGCAGTACATCCATCAGGTGTTGCTCATGCTCAGCTTCATCAGAGCTGAGAGGACAGGCAACTGGAAGCTTCATCTTCACTGTGTGCATGAGATGATCCCATATTTCCATGCAGCAGGTCATCTTCCACATGCCAAGTCTGCTAGACTGTACTTGCAGCAGATGAACTCATTGCTACAGTTATGCCGCCTGAGGAAACAGTTCACAGAGATCTCCCCGCATCGCAGTGACAAAGTCAAGACTGTGGGAGATAAGAACAGTATCAACGTCAGGGGGCAAAACACAGAGGTGAATCCCACTCTCTTTTCAACAGGATCACGTGTGTCCTCAAGACAAGTTCTGACATGGAGCACTTCATGTCATATGAGCTGACTCCTCAAACTCCATCCCTGTTTCATGATGGTGCCAAGTGGAAACAAACCAAGAGTGCCCTAGGTACTCTCCTCAAGTCATTTGCCCCTGTACAACCCAGTATTCCAAGCAATTGCCAGTTTGTCATAGATGGAGACCATCTGTTGCAGTTAGTAGTCTGGCCACAGCCATCAGCGTATGGAGGTACCTGTGGAGGTGTGTGTCAGTGCTACATTGACTACATCCTGAGGCACTATGGGGCTGGCACTACTACTGTGTTTGATGGCTACAGAACCATGGCCACCAAAGCAGCAGAGCAATGTGCAGGGCAAAGAAGTCAACATCTAGTGACATCCTATTTGACCAGAACATGCACACCACTACTGCTCAGGCAGCATTTCTGGCAAATAACCACATGAAGGAGCTTCTCATAGAGATGCTCAGTGCTGCAGCTAAGCAACATTTCTTCAGAACATATCTCACTGTTCAAGAATGGATGGGGAGGCCCGTGCAGCTAACAGCATGGGGATGGAAACTGGAGGACATCCTGACACACCGGTTGACACTGACTATCCCACTGCTCCAGACACTGCTCAACAAGATCTCTTGGTGCTGCAGAGCAGGTGGCTGTGGAGTGTCATGGATGATGAGGATGATGACTGAGGGCGGGCATGTGTCATGTTGTAAATATGTTTCATGCTGTGGAGTGTCATGGATGATGAGGATGATGACTGAGGGCAGGCATGTGTCATGTTGTAAATATGTTTCACAAGTTTTTTAACATTTGAATTTGTTTTGTCATTAATTGTTTTTTGTTATCGTATTTCATACAGTCCATGAATATTCTAATTTTACTCTTAAGGTTTCAATAGTTTTACCACAGATATGGTGAAAATTGCTCAAAGTTATAACTGAATAAGGATTTCATTAAACCTTTAAGATGTTACTGAAATTGAATTCCCTGCCCCAAAAAAACATGTATTTTGACTCGTTATTTGCATTTTTATGGTGTTTTAAGCCTGAAATATGAGAAAATCTCAAGCCGGTGGCCATCTTGGATGCCATCTTAAATTTCTCAAAAGCCCCAAGGTGGATTCTTGAGGACTTTCAGTATGTTTTTCCTGACAGTTTTCTGAACATTCCCTGAAAGTTTCAGCTTATAAATTTCTTCAGCTTCTCAACTTATTACTCCTGGACTACAGAGATTTCCTTTGGCCCACTTCTCTGTTAGCCTCACATTTTGAGGTAGCCTCAACTTACATGTTCCAACTGATTCCTCTCCAGGAGGAACTATTTTGCAGTAGGTTGTGGACTTAACTTGTCCCTCTGTGGACTTGTCCCTTTTCATCCAGACATGATGTTCTTCCTGCAGTGAGGCCCATTGCTCTGCCTAGTGCCAGATCTTCTGACTGAAGGGCATGGACCTCTCTTCCTTAGTAGAGTTGCCTATGCTCATAGCTTTAAACAGTTTTTGCATATCTGTAGACTTTGGTCTCCAGAGTGAGCCATAACTTGCATCCTCCACAGCCTAACTTGAACGTTGTAGGGCCTTTGGGAGAGGCCTGGGATCAAGATCTCACCTTTAAGACTTGTTCTGCTGCCTTAGCCTCTTCATAACTTGCGGAAGAGTTGCACAACCTCTTTGTCAGCCCTTGGAGGGATGGGGATTCCTCTCAATCTTGTTTGCAAGTTTGTGGTGAAAGCTCAGAAACCTTGTTTCTGAGAAGAGATGTGAAAATATTTTTTTGGTTCCCTCCCACTTGAGAATTCTTTAATGGCAAGCAGGATGAGATGCTTTTGTGCCTAATGCAACCCCTGCAGCATTATCTGAGAATCCAGCCTGTTAGCCCAGTGTTGTGTGTCCCTTTGTAGTACCAGCAGGCACAAGGAAGATGCTTGTTCAAGAACATCCTTTTCTCTGGGTTCATTAAATGATTAAGTAAAAATACAGTTTGTCCCGTGAGGACAAATATTTTCCAGTAAAAGCAGTAGTTTAAGAACCCATAGGTTTTGGCCTGGCCCTAGCCATTCCGAGAACTCGATGGTCTCACAGGTGATGTGGGCAGGTGTCTGGTGATGCCAGACCACCTTTGGACTTTTGTTGGTTGCTCAACCAGTTGTGTTTTCTTCAGTCTTCTTTAGGATATAAAGCACCGTGCCCAATGTTTCATATGACGTGCAGCTGGAGGTGGAATGAGTTAGTAGATGGCTCCATCTCCCTCTTCTTTCTATTTTCATAAGGTAGCGGCCAGGTCAAGTACATGCTGAATAGAATATGGTATGGAAATACTTCACAATTGGTACCCTGTCTTAGAGCTTTGGCTTATAAGATTACTGTTCTTTTAATAGGGTTAGTGAGTGTTTGTGGTAAGGTATCATCTAAAGTTAATAATTTATGATTGGCCCAGATTTTAGCCAACTTCTTGGTTATGCTCCCCTTTCTGTAGGGCAACACTTAATTCTCCAATATTTTTCCGAGGCCAAACACATCTCACTTTGGCTTGGTGCCTTATCATTCCTACATCCCCTGGCTACATTTGTAATGGAGGTTGCAGGAGTCAGGTCTCTCAGCTGACTGTTGTGACTGCATTACCACCAGGTGGAGGTTCAACGTGAGTCCTACACTAAAAAAAAAAAGTGATGGTTTGTATTCATGTAGGAACAAATCACAAATTTTAATTCTCAAAGTAATTTCATTTTCTTTTTTACTTCCAGTTAACCACCATGTTTGACCAATTACAGCTTTTGCTGAGGAATATTCATATATTAAAGGATGTATTTGTATACTACGAAAAATACAAAATTACTTAGATTTTCAGATTTTCTTTAACATCTTTCATTTCATGCTTACTGTATTACTAGTCAGTTTGCAAAGTGCTGTTAAAGCGAATTTTATTCCAGGACTACGACTGCGTGGTAAAGAAAAAGGTTTGCCGTTGGCTCCTCGGGGGAAGAAGAAGTAGGCAGTGGTCCATTTTACTGCCACTACAATATCGGAAGGCCATGAAAATAATCGGGTTATGTTCCACCATTAGAGAATTATTGTTTACGAAAAACATTGATTTAACATTCAAACTGTATACCAGACATCCTTTTTGAGTTTTGTCTTGTAGAGTTCAAGTCAATTTCCCCCTTATAAATTAGCAAAGGAGAAGGTTGTTAAATGAAAAGAACCAAGGTAGACAACAAATGTCAATTTGTGTAATACAGCATTGTCTTGTGCGTGTTATGTTTGGGAAAATGTTTCACACATGCATTATTTGCTTTCATCTTGTATGCTACTGTTTTCCTGGAGTACGTTTTTAGTTGTCTTATTTCTGTTTACCATACCAAGTCTTTCTATGCAGCATATAGTTCAAGCCAAGTTTTGCACTGACAAAGCAGCCTTTACCTTTTATTGGCAACGTGTTAGTGGCATTGCATTATTATTGGTTGGACTTTGTTTGATACTCTGCATAAAATGTTAACTTTTTTCAATTTTCTATGGTAATATGCTGAATAATAAGGATTACCGTTAAAGTAGTTACTATTTGTTTCCTTTACCTTTTTCAAGAATTTAAATTTTAATAATATTAACAGCAACCCAGTTGTGTGATGTATATGTTACATGTAAAACTATTTTTTATGAATAACGTCTTTCTTTCAACACCACCTTCAATATGGCTTTGAAAAAGTTAATTATCTGTGTTCAAAAGAACAAATGGGTATTAACCCATTTGTTTTACTTACACCTTTATTTTAATGTAAACACTGCCATTTTATAAATTTATACTTTACAGTTTATGATTATCACGTAAGATTTCCTAATAATGCATCAGTAACTTTTTGAACATGATTTAGTAACTGCCAATTAAAACTTTGGACTTTTCAACTGAATTGTAACAAAATATATGTTATATATACAATGAGAATAACTTGACAGGTGTGAAACTAACTACATTTCTTGTATTTTCTATTGTACACATAATTTCTGCATATTTAAAGTCATGAAAATTTCATGCAAGATTAAATGCTAGTCTTGACACTTGGATTACTGACTTCACACATCAGCAATGCATACTCTGTGATTCTTAATATATTCTATACTGTACAAGTAACTATATATAATACGTACATATAAAATAACTGGTCAAAATAACTTGGGCACCTTAAATACTGTACATTAGTTTTCTCCTGGAGCCACTAATTCATATTTGTCTGTGGGTCCCTCTTGTAAAAGTCGATATAGCAGCTGTTTTGGTGAAAACTTGCGAGAAATCACCAAAAAACGATTTTCACCCTTACCATGGCTGTGACTCTTCAATTTCATTGTCCGTGCCATTCTGAAATGAAGCAAGATGATGCAACAGTTAATAATAAAAAATTAAATTAAGAAAAATTGATGGTTGTACAATGATCGATGAAATTTTCAAGTTAAAATGAGATATTTTTACTAAATGTCACATGATAAATGGGTGTTAAATGCATTTCCTCATTGAAGGCTACTGTACTTCATTTTATGCTGCTTACCACAAAGCTTTGAAAATTTACGATCTTATCCTGCATAATCTCACCTGCTATTACAATACTGTACCTGGAAACATCTGTAACACGATTACTCATGTAATAGATTATATATCAATCTTTCCCTAGCCAGTCAGAAAAGTAAATATAAGTGTACTGCACAATGAAAATATCAAGAAAAAGTGACTGTAAATATAGCATCAAAAAGTGGTTGATGAAAAGCACAGAAAGAAGGCATACAAAGACAGTGGTTGGTGAAACATGCAGAAAGAAGGCATGCAAGAGACAGTAGTAGTGGTAGTAGTAGTAGTAGTAGTATGCAGGGTGACATTGGAAAAAAACAAAAAAGTCAAGGGTAATTGCAGAAAAGAGTTTTTACAAGGGTAATTGCAGAAAAGAGCCTTCAAGTTCTCACAGAGAACAGGCAGGGAAGGGGAGAGATGTATACAAGGAAAAGAGGAAGGCTAAAAGGCAGGTTGCAATGGCAAAGAGGAGGAATGGAAACCAGATTTCAACACATAGAGGATGAGGAAAATATTCAGGACACCAAAATGGCTGAAGAAGATTAAAAAAAAAAGGTAAAACTAATTTTGAAAATAGATACTAGAATGATGAAATTAGTATTTTGAAAATCTTGTGAATAAAAAAAACAAAATTATTATATGCTCAAGGACACTGATGTAACAGGATCAACAGAGATAATGACAGGTGAAGATGTTACAAAGGTCCTCAGGAGATGAAAAATGTAAAAGTCCCAGGACCATCTGCAATAACAATGTGATAAAAGCAGTAAGAAAACCAGTCATCCATGAGCTTACTAGAATATGAAAACCTTAAAGCAGAAGAGTGGGAAAAAGAGCCTCAGAGTAGTAGGATACTAGAATATGAAAACCTTAAAGCAGAAGAGTGGGAAAAAGAGCCTCAGAGTAGTAGGAAATGGAGATGTACTACAAAATTACAAAAGAAACCCTACTTGATCATGCTATGAAAATAATGGGCGAAGTTGCAGAAAAAGTTGAGAAAAGTTACAATTGATAACTAAGTTTGGCTTCATGCTGGATAGATCAACAAAATGTCAGTGTTTATACTGAGGTAACTACAGAAAACTTACCATGTGAATATAGAGAAATATACCTTATATTTGTGGTTCTTGAAGAAACTAATACTTAACACTAGACTAATGAAGAAAGTGCCACAATATCAGAATTGAAAATATATGCTGTCATCCATCAAAAATTGGCATTTATCCTTTCACTGTTTATTATAGTAACAGAAGAGTGAGGGCTAAAAATCATTATACACAAAACAAAGCTTACAGTGACTGGAAAGGAAGCCAAGGAAAAAGTATATACAGAAAAGTGGCCAGGTGGTTGTTGCGGGAATGGTGTAGGGCATAAACTTTATAATGTATACAAATGTAAAAGCTGCTGTTACAACTGATGCTAAGGATTACAAAATCTACACAGAATAAGAGATTTCTGATGCCCACAACCCATTACAAAAGAAAATGAGGAAAGATAGGTGTTGAGAACTCGTTTTGTTAGATGGGCAGGGCTTGAAAGAGGCACTGCATATGTATTGCCTTATGGCCAGACTGGACTGTGAAGCAAGAGTTAAGAGAATGGTCGCTGAAACATGAATGAGATGGAGAGAGAGCTACACTCCGATAAATAAAATGTACCATTAGTAGAAGATGGGAAAGACTCAATATGGGTGCATGGGTCTGTAATACTCTTTGGGCACTGACATGGAAAAATTAGAATTTGAAAATGTGTGACCATGAACTGTTAAGATTCATTTCTAAAATACAGTAGGAAGATCTTATGAATAAGGACTTAGTGGACAGATGTGATATCAAGAAGCTGCAAAAAAGACTGCGATGGTTTGACCATGATGGCATGAGGAACAGTTTTTCAGAAAGGCAGTGGATATTGAAGTAACAGGACGAAGTCCTGTAGGAAGGGCCAGGAAATCATGGAAAATGGGATAATGAAGGCTCAAGATCTCATGGGAGCTCAGAATGAAAGCACAAAACAGGGAAGAGTAGGGAGCAATCATTTTTTGTTCAAACTCATAAAGGAAAAACCTACTGTAAAACCATTCATGACGATGATAAAAGTCACTAACTAAACCACTGAGGTAAAACACCAAACACTCACAGGGCTGGCCAAGCACATGTATTAAAGTCAAATAAAGAAGTCCACAACTAAGAAATGTATAGAAAATAATCAAGAAGGATATCTGACAATTTTTAGTCACCATTGCTGGTAAAAGACAAAGGCACCCAGATGCTGCTGACATCCACATTATCTCCTTCCTCATCTGGCTCTCAAGACCTCATTATGGCCTGCTGCCTAACTTGCAGTCAAGTTAACCAGTATTGACAAACATTCATCATTAGGATGGTTGTACCGTTTCCAAGATAATGTAAATATTGTATGAACCTCTCAAAACTTACTTGTGAATTTCTGCTCGCTGTTCTTTTGAAAACAGAGGTGAAAAAGCAAGGTCACTCATATCACTACCCCGTAAATAATCTTGTAACATGCCCCTGATTCTTGTCTTGAAAACTTTAGTTACCCCCTGTTCGCCTTCATGTCCAAGACCTGTCCGTCCAAATACATGCTGAGGCCTGGAAAATTTTGTAAAATAAAATTAACTGCATAATATTAAATTTGATTGCATAATATTAAATATCCTTCATTAAGAGCACTGAAACAAAACAGAAAATTTTTTCACAATAGTTCAGTACAGTAATAATTGTAAACACCTCCAAAAATGTAATCTTTAAAAAATGCAATGGTTAATGGAAATAAGCAGCCAAAGGCTTTTATAAACATAAAAGTTATTAGCCAGTAACTTAAAAATAATACTGTACCAATAAATGAAGAAGCACATACTAGTTTTATCAGTCCTGCATGCTTATTATATTTTACTAAAATTTACGTTTCATGTTTTTATCCTAAAAATAAATATTTATCGTTAATTCATATAAATCTAAATATTTACCTTTACTGAATATAAATCTCTAAATGTTCATTTTTGGATGCTCAGAACCTACACGGAATTTTATAACTAACCAGGTCTAGGTTAACCTGAGTGCACTCAGTGATCTCCATACCATGCTCTACTTAATTTAAGGGAAATAATAAACCATATGGTGCACCTTATGTTACTCCTAGGACTAACAAAATTCCCTGAAATGTGCCACAGGGCCTTGCAAATATCCAAGTGAAGAGACAACTCCAAAGGAAGGGCATGCTAAGCCCTGCTGAGAGAATCCTTCACAATATTTCAAACTACCAGAATAGACCTTGGCATAATGTTGACCTCGTGCCTTTCTGCCCAAGTGAATATTTATATTGCAAGCATGAAAAGAGTCTCCAACTTTGTTTCTCCCAAATGTTTAAGGTATGCTATTTCATGTTGTCAGCCATGACCCTGACACAAATCCTGACAAGGTCACAAATGCCTAGATGTATAGGAAGACTGCCTTAGTTATAAACAGTTCATGTGCCTGCATCTGTCCTTTGCAGAATATCTCCCTTTCAACTGTGAATCCAAATGGGCACCTCAACCATCATACAAAGCTTCTAAGAACATCTTAAGCTCAGGCTCAGGTGGGACCAACAGGAACCCTTTCAACAGATTCAGTTGATCTTGCCATAACATGATTTTGAAGAGGGTCCTCCATGGTCAGTGTACAGAACATGGAGATACAAAGGCAATAGCAGAGCAAATTCAGAAGTGAGTACAAGGCCAGATTCTCTAATGGCACCATATGACCTAGCAAGACCTGCCAAAACTTGAACATTAGTCTAAGGTGACAAAACTGGAAGATGGACCATCTCTATTGTAGTGCTGATCTGTATACCCAGGTACACTGCCTGTGTGGATTAGGCTAGTAGGTCTGACTTCTCTAAGAGTACCTGTAACCCCATGGGCTGTACAACTCCAAAAGAAGATGCAAGTACTTCGTCAACTCATCTATTATGATGTGAAGGAGTATAAAGACAATTTTTGGATAGACAATTTAGGAGGGTGGTTATTTATAAAGAAGTTTCTTCATTCAAACAATTTTTTGTGAGAGATATCTTGTACCCATATTGCAGTCTGCACAGTGACCAGGACAATGTACAGACAGTGGGGGTTTACTGTTTTAAAATATGCCAGACTTACCTCTTACTTGGGTAAATTCACTACTGCATAATGGAAACTTGAGAGAGAGAGAGAGAGAGACACTAACAGTCATCACTGTTATAAAAGAGCATATGCCCAGCTTATTTAATTCATTATTTTGTAATTAAACTCCAAGAAAGGGAACAAATTTATATTAATCAAAGATAGAGCAATTCCATACTTTCTAAATCAGACAAACTCCACAGAGAACGATTATTAATTTACATTATTTTCATTAATATTATTGTGCTATAGTTTTAATCTCTCTTTTATATGCATGTAAATGAAAGTAATTTGAAAGTCTTAAATAGGGGGATGAAATAGCATTAGACAGATAAAGGATTAATGAGGATGTATAAAATATTTAGGAACAATATTATCTAATACAGGTTCTCTTGAGATGGAATTTAGTGGAAGACTAACACAACAACTCAAATAACAGGCAGCTTGAAAAAGATCTTGAAATCAAATAAATATAAATTGCATACATACATTGATGACTCATGTCTAGTATGATCTGTGTTGCTATAGAGACATGAATCATGGCAAGACAGTGAAACTTTTTCTAAAAAATTTTGTTGATTTGAGAATAAAGCTGCAAGAAGATTGAAGGGAAATGGAGATGACTTAGGCATGTCCTATACAAAACACCTGGAAGAATAGTATATGACAGTGTCAGCTGGGTTCCTGTGGGCACCAGAAAGTTGGAAGACCCAGAACTACTTGGATGAGAACTGAACATGGAGGCTGGAGATGGGTGGAGATTGCAAGACACGAGTGGCACATTTTCACAGGGGCCCTACTCATCATGTGTATGAGATGATGACAAAAAGTTATATTGTTGTACTGTTTTTATGCTGTTACAGCTACTGTGGTGATGTCCATACTGAACATATGAACATTTATTTTTTATTCCAAAAGAACTTCCTGATTTCTCTGATCTTCAACAATACCTCAGAATTTAGTCAATATTTGACTAACCAGAACACTGAGTAGTAGTACTCACAAAGAATAGCATTTACATTACCAACCACACACTACTTGTGGACCACTAATAAGGATGGTTTCCTTACTTGATTGGCTCTGATATACCACTTCCATCTTTTCCAAGACCTCCACCTGCCCAACCCATCATTTTCAGAAGCTTACTACCAATACTGGAATCATCAATTGGGGTGTCTTCAGAGCTTCCATGTTTACTGGTTAACCTGGAGGAAGCACTATTTTCAGATGATACCTCTGATAATGAAACTTCTTCAACTGATGAATGGAGTTTAAGAATCTGTTGAATGATAAAAACACAAAATGGTAACTACACACTTCGTTTTCACCAGGAATTTACATTTCATATACATTGTGTATGAAATGAGACAGATTGAGCATCTGCTAAATATAAAAATAAAAGGAATAAGAATGAAATGTTCATCAAATCATGCCAATACACAACTAAAATTGTATTATTATTATTATTATTATTATTATTATTATTATTATTATTATTATTATTCACAAGATGAACCCTATTCATATGGAACAAGCCCACAAGGGCCATTTACTTGAAATTCAAGCTTCCAAAGAATATGGTGCTCATAGGAAGTAGGAGAAGGTAAAGGGAAATACAGAGAGGAGAGATCTCACTTATTAAAAAGAAAAAATAAATAAAGATAAAAATTTATTAAAATGCAAGGAGAATAGCATTAGGGTATTAATGCATTGCATCTCCACTTGAAATTTTGAAGTTCCAATTACTGTACTCGACTTCCTCAGGGAGACTGTTCCACAGTCCAACAGTGTGAGGAATATAGGACCTCTGAAACTGAGAAGTTTGACAGCAAGGCACATCTACTGCAAATTAGTGCTGCTGTTCAGTGAATCTGGTTGCTCTTGGCCGGGAAAGGGGATCATGGATCAGTGGTGAATATGAAAGATCGCTATTAAAATAACTTATGAAAAAGTGACAAACGAGACCACCCATCAATGGTCCAAGTCATAACTGCTAAATTAAGAAAAAGAAACATACCATCACAGACAACTCTATCTAACTAAAAGAGATAAATCTCTGGGAGAAGCAGACATCTACACCGTACAACAGTATTCTAGTAAAGGAAGCACAAATGACCTAAAACAGGTTGCACTGACTTTATCACTGTTATAAATATATGAAGCCTTACAAACAATCCCTAACTTTCATGCAGAATTTGCTGAAACTCCCATTAGATGTTTCTCAAAACTAAGATGTGTCAAAAGTTACACCTAGAATAGTTAAAGTTTTAGACTCACTCAGCAAAGTCCTATCCACCTGACGGGGAGGATGGGATGGAAAATCTGTACGAGATCTGCTAATCAATAGTTTTCATTTTACTGGAGTTCAGCCTCATACCCCACCAACTACACCATTCAAGCTCTGGTTCATGTCCCGTGTGAGGCTGAGGGCAGCTTCACTTCTCATAAGTGGAGACTTTACTACACCCACAAGTGTTGCACCATCGGCATGCTGGAAATTGGCCTGTAGTTACTGCAGTCTGCAGATATGCCACTCTTTGAAACAGGCACTGTATTACTAAGCTTGCACTCATCTGCTAAGATGAAAATGTATAGAATGTACTGATCTTGGGAGGCAACACACTAGAAACTTTTTTAAAAAACGAAAGGAAGAAACCATCAGGATCTTCTCTACCCCAGCTATCAAGATTATCCACAATTTTCTTAACATCCCTAGAGTGAAATGCAAATTTTGTAAGAATAGATTCAGGATGACAAGTATCAGGGAGAGGGACATCCTCAGCTGATTGCTTAGCTTCTAAAGTTTGATGAAGCAGTTCAGCCTTTCCCTTGGGGCCAGTAACCAATCTACCATAATCTGTTTGTTGCGGTGGAATGGAAGGTGAGCCTGACCCGAAGATAGATGATGCCCATTTGGTCCACCACAGATGAGGCTGAGTAATTCCTTCAAGTTTCCTCTTCAAGGAATTATTGTAATTTCTCTCAGCTGTATGGTAAGTTCTAGTCACAGCACGGAAAGACTCAACAAAAATAAGTTTAATTTTCATGCAGGTAAGCTCATCTACATATATCATCATACCATGGCTGGGCATTTGTCCTGAATTTAATGAACTTTCTAGGGACATAGCTTATTAAAACATCCATCAGCATTTCATTTAACTTTCTTCTTGGAATTAGGATCTAATATAGCATATGAAACATTAAGTACCTGACAAGCTTCAATAACGCAGTTCCAATTGGCTCTAGTTTTCAGCCAGACCTTTTTTCCAATGGTGGCATTAGGAATATACTGACTGACAGATATGTCCGCCTCAATGGCACATTGATCAGAAGTGCCTATACAGTATATTCACAGACCTTGGAGTTGACAATAGCTGGACATCTGTGAATATGAGGTCTAATTTATTACCAGAAATATGTGTGGGTTCCTCAATTAGCTGGACAACATCAGAGGAGACACAGAACTCAAAAGCAGACCGGCCATGTTGATCTGTTTAATTTGAATTTAGCCACTCAATATGCTTTGCATTACAGTCACCATAATAACGAATGAAGCTTTTGAATTCTGATACTGAGCCATACTAATCCTTTCCAGGAAACAGTCATACATAGAATCACTGTTACTTGGATTGAGGTAAACAGAAAACATGTAAACTTTGTAGAATCTACTGAAAATTTTAAAACAAAGAACTTCATGGCAATTGTACTCTGAATTTTTCTGACGGTAAATAGATATACAGCAATACCTTGTGCATGTGGGATGCTGCGATGATAAATAAAATCAGGCCATCAAATCATGGGATTAAAAACTCAACCTTTGACTTGTTGCTGCTTACAAGAGACCCAGATAAAAACATAAAAAAGGAGCTATGGGCACAACTCTGGAGATCATGAAAATGTGACCTTAAGCCTTAAATATTTGAGTAAAGTATTTTGAAATTTTTCTTACTATAATGAGTTCAGGCCTATGGTTGAGCTCAATCCCTCCCGAAAGAATCATTAACAACATAAAACCAGTAGCAAAACTAATAAATAGGTCCATAACAACAATAACATTGTAAAAAACAGAATAAGCCAAAATACCATCAACAACAGTAATTACATCATTTACAAAAATTCTGTAGAAAGTATTTATAAATGTGACCACATGTCATTGAAAAAAGCGCCGGAAGCAACTGGTCAACAAGGTGGGGCCGGCACACCTTGTAAGGCAAATAAGAAATCTGCCAGGTTTGCCATAACAACTGGGGGAGGACAGTCAGGATGGATTTAGAAATTATAAAATGCTCAGAAGGATAAGATTAGGTAAAGACGAAGGCACTTTCCTGATAATCCACCAAGCAACTTTTGCTTTCCCATCAGCCTGTCCTACACACTTTTCGAAAAAAACAAGTGAACAAAAAAAAACAGAGGATAAATGCCTGATTGCCCCTTCAGGCAAGGGAACTATCTGAACTGGTTGATGACTCATGAAGGCACAAAACCTGAGGGAAGTCATTCATGGAGAGCGAGACTAAATGAGTAACTTGGAGTTCCTGTGCTAATGAGGTTTCATATGGAAGAATGTAAGTCAGGTATAGAATGTCTCCCCTTGGAAGCTTACAAGAAACTGGCACCTCCGCATAGCTGTCCTAAAAGAAAGCCTAAGGCAGACAAGAAAGTCAGTAAGCATTCACCCACATAATACTACCAACTCTAATGCTTGCCACAATCATGTAAACATCTACTTGGCTGAGCTCTTTTGAGGTAAATTGTAAAAGATCAGTCAGCGCCTACAACTTTAGCCAACTCTGGTTTCCTTTAGAAAAAGGGGTCCCTCATGCCAAGAAGACTGTCTTGGGAGGATTCTATAAGATAGGAAGAAATCCTCCTAGGGTATCACAGAGTCAGTGATGTTCAAGGGTAATGTAGGAGCCTGTCCATTGAGTGAACTTCTTGAGAGAGAAACAAACATCTACCAATGCTAGGAAAGGATGTCTTGCTGTACCTACTTGCTGTACAAGCAAAGCAACAGTGATTGAATTCTGGGAAACACATACTTTAGCCAAAAACCCCTGGTAGTGCCTAGGAGAGCCCAATGCATTAGGTTTTGTCATGCAAATAAGAAGGCTAAGTAAACTAAAGTGCTGTGTCAAAGAAAGCTGATGATGAAATTGGTGCTCTCTCTCCAAATGCATCCAACTTTCTATCTCCAAATGCATCCAACTTTCTATCTGAGATATTGGTGTCTGGATGCACTAAATCTCCCTAAAATAACCTTACTCCACCTCTGCTCTGAATTTGCCTTCATTGAGAAATCAGCCACTTGGACTTCACCAACTCACGATGGGCCTTCTGGGCAACCCTGACCTTCGACTATGCTGATGGGAATTTACTGGATTCTTGGGCTATTCAAGCTTTTCAAACCATGATGAGGTGGAACCATTAAAATAATAATAATAAAAATAATTAAATTTATTATTTTCATTTTATTAAAAATAAGCAAAGTATAGTGAAGCAAGAATAAAATTCTGCCATCCAAAACTCAACACATTGCATATGCCAGTCTCTGCAAATTGTAAAATAAACAGTGAGTCATATACACAACAGTACAGATATCAAAGCAGACACTTACTCTTAGTGTAAAACATCGTTTAATTAGTATCTCCAGCGCCTTTATTGCAGCTGCATCTTTTGATGCTTTTTTATTTTCAGCCCTTGCAGATGCAACATTGATCCCGTTTATTGATATGCGACAACGGCTGAAAAGAAAAGAAGTCATGAGTACTTATCACAGCAGCTGCAACATGGAAAACTTTTCAACACCAAAAATTGCACAAACTTGCAAAACTTAAGGTTGCATGATTTCCTCATGGGATAATGGTAGCTATGAAAATTGCTCAAAATTTGAATGCTGAGCTGTATTAACATTTTTTAAAACTTCCCTATAATGGTTACAGCATAAAATTATCATTGGGATCACATGTCTTCTAAATTATATCTCTCCTCCACCACGATTTTAAATTATGAGTGTTACTAATAATCAAGCAAAATCTTTTCAACATTTGCTATGTTTAAAGGGTTCACAAATAAACACATAGCATTATACAAATAGTTTGGGACACAACTCCAAACATTAGGTGCTAAGATCTGACATATAATTGTTCAATCCAACCCTATTAATGTTAACATACCTTATATCAGTGTAAGATATCTATGTAGCACCAACCTGTAGTATCACGAATAAACATCCCCAAGTGAGCAAGTCTGAATTCTTATGTGTTGCTACATATCATCACTCATTCTGTAGTGCAATATTTTTGCATTCACAACTTCTATATGCTGGTCTCCCAGATTGCCTCTTGTAACAGATTTCATTATATTGACCTCTCCCTTAAATTTTTCTTTTATTTTTTTATCTTTTCTTCTTTTTTAAAGTGTATTTTACTGTTTAACTTTGTGTGCATTGTAGAATCAGGCATTTCACCCGTTTCCCTTACGGAATTACTCTGAATATTTTAGCATTTTGTTTCCGTGTTAAACTACGGAAATAACTCAGTTTTGCTTCTATCTGTCAGGCTGAATGTTTTCCAGTAATTGTAAAGTAACCGAGTCATTTTTCATAATTTACTTCAAGTTCCTTATCGGTGTGTTACACAATCAGTCCTTCAGTCAGTTTTCTGCTTGAATATCATTAATTTTGCCAACTGAATTTACTACTTTTTTACCAGGATTTACAGTTATTGGGGCCTAGTATTTACTATGTGGTGATAATTTTTGTTGGCTGAGTGTTGTAAGCTTGGTTGACTTTTGCCCAGCATCTTTTACTTTTTCACAATATGCGAGCACAGAAATACAGATAAGGAAGTGCCATAAGATGTTCAAGTTTGTGAACAGCATTCATAATAAGAAAAACAGCAGCCTAGTAGATAATGTAGTCGGTCAGTCAGTGAATAAAAGTCACAACATTACTCAAAGTAAGTTTAACCCAAGGAATAAAATTCATGTTACTTGAACAAGACTATGACTTTTATCCTGAATAATATTAAAAATAAGATGTGGCAAAACAATAATTATGCATGGCCTTTACTAATTACTGTTTGAATTTTGAGGTTTTTAAAATAAAAATGACATTTTCATAATAAAATTAAGTTTCAAATCTACTTACCAAGTAATTACATAGCTATAGTTTCTAACTCGTGCAACAGCCTTTATTTAAAAAATCGTGGTAGCACTTCAATGGTTTAGTGTCGGTGACAAGCCCTGTCCACTAATGGGAGTACAGTGCTGGAAATGACTTAGCAGAAAACCCCATTGTGTTTGTGCCCTTATGTCCATGAGAGGGCGGAAAGGCTTAGTGGTCCAAGTGGGACCAATCTTGCAGTATGGCATCTGTTACCCATGCTAGAGGGTCCAGGGCCTGAGAACAAAAGAGAAGAAGGCAATGGTTCCTTGAGGTGGCAAACAGCTCCAATGTCAGCCTACCCCACAGTATCGCAGATTCTGATAGACCAGGGGATCCAGGGTTCACTTGGAGGGAAGGACCTACTTTTCGACGGCTCAGTTCGTCCGCCAGAATATTTCGTTCGCCCTGAATAAATCGAGTGACTAGACTCACTCGATATGATCTGTCCACAGTAGGAGGTCTCTTGCTGTCTGGCAGAGAGAAAATGAGTGAGTGCCGCCTCGCTTTCATGTGTATGTTAGGGCTGTGATATTGTCTGAATGGACTACCACATTCTAGTTATGAACTAAGGTCGAGAAGCACTGAAGCCCTAAGTGAATTGCTTTCGGCTCTCTAAAGTTGATGTGAAGGTTCTGTTCTTCCGGCAACCACTTCCCAGAAACTTCTCGGTTCCCCAAGAGGACTACCCAACCTAGAACTGAGGAATCTGAACATAAGTCGAGGTCTGGGCTCAGAGGATGAAGGGCTTTCCTTCTGAAAATCTACGTTCAGACCACCACCATGCCGGTCCAACTTGATCTTCGGGTTGATGGGAAAAGTGTAGGTGTCCGGCTGTGTTTCCCTGTCCCAGTTGGCCTTGCGGAAGAATTGCAAAACTTTCATGACAAGTTTGCCTAACTTGACAAACATCTTGATGGACAATAGTCCCCAGTAGGCTCATCCACTGATGGGCTGAGCAAGACGAAGGGGCTAGAAACTTGCAAACCGTCTGAAGGCAGCTGGCGATTCTCTTGGCAGACAGAAAAGCCCGAAAAGTCCGAGAGTTGAGACTCATCCCCAAAAAGAGGAACTCTTGCAACGGGGCCAACTGACTTCTGAAGGTAAATGATAACTCCCAGTTCCTGAGGGAGTTACATTCAATTCCTTCGTGCACTTTTCTCTCAAAGGGAATCAAAGAGGCAAGTTATCCAGATATAGACTGACGTTTATGCCTATTGAATGAAGTCATTTAGCTATAGGAGCAAGAACTCGAGTGAACACTTGAAGTGCCGTAGAGAGTCTGAGGCAAAGAGCCTGAAACTGGAAGATTTAGCTGGTTCCGGACGCTCCAAGAGGAGACAAACATTTAGACGCTGACATGGGGCACCTGAGAGTGTCCTGGAAGATGAACCTTATATAATTCCTGGAGTCCCTGAGATATAGTGATGTCTTCTCTCCTCAAAAAACTTGGGACAGTCCATCACTGTGCTCCACAGTAAGGGGGATGCCACAAAGATCACATACTGGTGGACTGTTGCCCTGCAATAGGAACTTAGCGTTGATAGAGTCACAGCATTCTTCCACTCATCCCCCATCTTCAACATGGCATACCCTTGTTTCCAAGCTCAATGGCCAGTGGATGCATGAACAATGACTCCATGTAAAATGCTATGGTTTGTATCCCCGCAGAAATAAAGACAAAGTTCTGGATCCTTGTAAGAAAAAATATATGTGCATACAAATGACAATGATTTATATTTTTTGTGGAAGATTATCTAATATCTGTAACGCATTCAGCACAATATACTTACTGTCCATTTTGATCATATGAACAATCTAGTGGCATATGAGAAAAGTTTGCAGACTGCTCTAAAATAGCCGATGGATTATCAGTGTTGGCATAGACCCTCTGAACAAGAATAAAATCACAAAGGGGATCAGTACTCCTCATCAGAGCTGCTAAATGAGCTGCATATTTCCTGAAAAAAAATAAAAGATAAAATATCAACACTTCTATTGGATGAATTTAAGCTGAAGACTATATTTGTTTTTAACAAACAAGATAACTGGTTTATCACACAAAGAACTATAAATCACCAAGAATTTTAATACAATAATATAACTGACCCTTCATCTCTGGATTGTCCACCACCAGGGGCTCCCTTTCCTCTTGGTGTACGGAAACTACCACGACCTAGACCCCTTCCAACTGCAATAGTATCTGGTTCTTTGTCTGAATATGTAATTCTCTGTCTGACGTTTTGCTGCGTAGCTTTCCTGTATTTATCCGCCAAGTCCCTCTGTTCTGCTGATGATTTAATGGAACTACATTCACTTTCTCCTCCTCTAATTGACTTTATGAATGACATGCACTTATCCACTGACATGGATTCCTTTCTATCACTTTCTGGGTCATCAGTCACTTCACCTTCTTCACTGGCATTGTCATCCCTTACTGACTTAATAAATGACATAATTGGACTTGAGGCAGGTTCCCGTGCAGTACTTTCAGCTTTAACAAATGCCACTGGCTTTGAGGCAAGAGGTTCATTAGAAGAGCTTTGAGATTTAACAAAAGCAACCTTCTTCTTATGTAATGGTTCATGAGGAGCTGTTTCATCAGGGTTCTTTCGCTTTTGTCCCTTTGGACCTGGAAAAATAAATAAAAATTACATGAAAGGGGTGTCATACAAAGCACACAAAATTATTCTCCATGTCATACCATGACCTAAAACAAAACTCTACACAAGAAAACAACTTACAGTTGAATCAGAAATACTGCCATTCATTGCCAAATACTTCCAACTTATCAGTTTATAAAAAAATCACCATGAAGCCTCAAACAGCCTGCTATACAAAAAATTAAGGCTGTAGTACAAGTTTTATGCATGATTACTTCCTTGTACTAGTAATTTACTTCACAAGAATACCATGGCAATGTTTAAATTCTAAAATCACTTGATTCTTCATAAGACTGGTATATGCTGTGGTTTGTTTACTGTAAATACTGTTTTATCACAACCCAAACAAACAAACATACATACGTACACACACACACACACACACACACATATATATATACACTGTGGATTGTTGTACTGTACATACTGTTTTATCACAACCCAAACAAACATAAATATAAATATATTATATATATACAGTATATTTATATATATATATATATATATATATATATATATATATATATATATATATATATATATATATATATATATATATATATATATATATATATATATATATATATACGTATCTAAATTGCTACTGAAGGAGGAGGTCCACTGATTGCATATGCTTGTAAGAATGAGAGTCTGAAATCAAGTATAGTAAGTGGTAGTTTACAGGTTTTGTGGAAAGTCTAGTCCAAACCTACTAAGTGTAACTGACCAATTTAAAAATAAATATCTTGTGTTACAACAAATAGGGTCATCAATACTGAAAAACAATTTTTTTTACAATACTCTCTCTCTCCTTCCCACACAAATACTGTACAAACAGTCATAAAATAACACTTCAAAAAATATAAAAAGTGAGAAATATTAAATTCAATACTCATATAACACATTAAAATATAAATGCCCCTAAGACTGTACACAATTACTTAAAATCTGACATTATAGAAAACATTATACCTATTTTGTTAAGAGTTCAGCTCATTCTACTAATGTACAATCATCACATGGTTAAATTTCGCTTCTTTTCACATGTATAACTGCCATTACCCTCCTGAAATTCTTTGAGGGAATGCCTTCTTAGCTCCCCAGCAATGGGACACTTGACCAGCAAGTGTTGCACAGTCACCAGGACCAAACATTCATCACAGAATGCTGGGGGTTGCCTAGCTGTCAGTAATATTAGGGTCAAATGTTTCCAATCCTCAGATGAAAAAGGGCAGTTTCCCATCTCCTTGATATAATACTGTAAATCCATGGAGGAGCAGAATTGATCATTTCCCCCATTTTCTCGCTACTAATACTCAAGACTTCCTCTATGAGACTTGCCAGAACTCCTTTACTTACATCTTCATTGCTGGAAAAAAAAGTTTCTAAATAGCAGGGGAATTGACCTTTGTGTAGCATTTGATGCAATATTCTCTGTCCTTTTATTACCCATTACTGTACACTTGTGTGGGCCTAATAAGTGTATTAGGTCACCTGTTAAGGTCAGAGACTCAATAATGAATTAGATAATGATGAGTCCCATTCATTCCTCCCAAGAAAAACCACAATCCACCACAACTAAAGTTCCCAATGAATGTAAGTCCAACCATTTATGACACCTCTCAAATAAAATGTACCACAGGTACAGTGGCATCACCTGGGACCTGCACATAAAACAGGTCATTCTATTTGTACTTAACTGCGAGCTGACAATAAGTCTCATATCAAGTGCTGCCATTATTCTTTTAGTTGTCACACTACTGCATGTAAATGCCCTGCTGGTCTTTTCTCAATTTTGAATGAAATTATTCTGATCTGAATTTGCACTTTCACTGTAATGTTGGAATTGGAAATGGAACTGGAATATCAAATTTGGGCCAAAGGTCAAGAACTGAGACCTATGAGGTCATTTAGAGCTGGAAATAATGATGAAACAACTGTTAGGAGAGGGTGAAAGTAAGATGGAAGAGAATATGAATGAAGATATAGGAGAGGAATAAAAGGGGCTGCAGCTGGGGGCTGAAGGTACACCTACTTCACTAACCCCCTAAGGGGCTGTAACATTGGGTTTTATATTTTTCATCATTGCATATTTACTCAGACATTTGTCAATTGCTTTTTTTATTTCAATTCTAGATCATCCACATTCTTGTTTTAGATGTTGGTCATGTGTTTCTGGTTTTACCAATGTGTTATTCTCTTAATAAAGTTAGTAATAAGATTTATGGAGAGTTCAGAGATTTGGGATGCCATTTTGCTTGCTCTTTCATGAACCATTCATGGAATCTGCATCGGGGATTGTGATGGATACACTTCCTCTACATAAGATGTCAACGGAGTACCTTATTAATTAAATAGTTTGAGGAGTTTCAGAATTTATCTGATTATTTTATACAATTTTCCACCTTGTCTAATATGGGGAAACCTTTTTATTCAGTCCTGGCTCAAAGTCTAAAGTCTTCAGCACTGATGATCTTCCTGGAAAGGCTACAACTTTAAGCTTCAGTTACAATTCAATGCAGTAACTTGTAATTGCATTCTAATGCACTCTATACCTTTTACTTAAAACACTATTCACACACTATAACAGTGACCAAATCAAAATGTCAAGTTAACTGGTAGTTGCCAGGAAAGCATTCCTTTTCTCTATTATATCATATTGGATTCTGATATGACAGACAGTAGATAATTCAACTGAAACCCGACGGATTAACATGGGATACAAAGTATATGCCCAGCCATAACGACTTGTGAAATGCAAACATTTCCCCCTCTTGAGCAATAGAGCTTACATCCTTGCATGATTACAGTACAATTAAGGTGACACCAAGATTAAAGGTATTCAAACAACAAACACAAATATGAGTGATGATTCTTACATAATAATGCCTCATGATATCTTGAACAATGCAGAAAGGCACTGTAAATATTTTTCATGTACATGCTATACCTCAGCTTTATGAAATGAACTACAGTACTGTATAGATGAAAAGTATTCCAGAATTATCTTAACCTGGAAATATTTAAGCAATGACTTTGGTCTTTAGGATCAAAGCATATCATATTCTTTGGTAAGTTAAGTAAAATACAGCATAAATGTCAAAAAGACACTTTTTTTCCCATCAAATTCACATGACTTCAGACACACAGTGGTGAAGTGATGCAACACAATTTTTATAAAGTAAGGATCAAAAAAGAAACTCAAAATGATGCTCTTTAATTTTAATAAAAAAGTCTGACAAAGTAGAACATGAAATGCTTTGAACCTACCAAAATCTCCAGTGCAACCTACAAAACTATGCAACCCCCGTGACTATATGAAGTTAAACCAATCAGAATTCAAGATATACTATAGTTAACAAAAAAATTAAGTGACTGTGATTACCAATGATGATCACAAAGGACCTTCATTATCATATCAGTCTCATCACTAAATGGTTCACTTAAGATTGTTTTGAAGTTACTCACTGGCTCTTTAACTCTCTTCTAATCTTCAATTTGTCCCTACATAATGCATCCTTACTGTAGTGCACTCCTGGTAGATCTGATTCAGCAAGAATGCTCTGAAGTAGGGTGAATTACATGAATTTATTCAAATCCTTTGAAAAATTCATGTGAAAGTAGCACTGTTTATTAATATAATAATTTTCTTTGAAAAATTATGAATTACAGTTAAAATTGTGGCTAACCACCAGTGCAAAGTCATAAACAAAATCAAACAGGACTTGGACTTCAAACGATTGTAGTTAGGATACATAAACCTTCACTGCATTTATTAATACCAAGCCTTGATACCATAAGTGCATGTCCCCACTACCTAAAAATATAATTATTACTTGGTTTTGTATTAATTTGTTTTTATGATTAGAAAAAACAGATCAAAAGCACCTAAAAATAGACACTCCCAGCATCTTATAAAAGTACATATCTACTCGTCTCTAAAAAAAAATGCGCAATACCACTGGCTTTGGAAAATTGTGGAAAAACAAACTGACAGGTGCTGAAAACCAAAACAAATCATTCTGAAAAATTACAATTTTCCGATAAAACCAATCTACAGCCCCATAAGATCTGCAATCCTTACAAAACTGAAGAGAACATCACAACTGGACAAAAAGGGAAAAGAACATTTTATCATTTAACACAAAAAATGTTACCATTAACGAGTACCTCTAACTTTTGCCCCAGCAGCGTCTGAGGCTTTAACAAATGTTCTCTGTAGTTTTGTTTTCTTTCTTTCTTTGTACTCCAGTCCAACACCACGGGCTAAATAACTCACTTCCTCCATGACTTTTGCAGGATACCTGAAACACAAATAAAAAATAATTCAAATAAACCTCGTCAAAAGATTCTTGTTGATTCCTATTAATAAATATCTACTGCCAATTGAGATAAATCCAGGTTTTTCTAAAATTACCTAAGTTTTTTTAGCACCAATGTTTTAAAAAAGCTTATAATTTCAATGTGGCTACTGAACAGATAATACAAACTTAAGAGGCAAAAATCCATAATATCAATGGGTTACTCCAGGGCCATGCTATCCACAATGCTCCACAATAATAAGACCTTACCATTCCTAACCTTCCTGAACAAAAGCTCTCCATAAATGGGAGGAGGAAATTCCATGTCTATATGTCATTATTCAAACAGTTTAAGCCTTTCTGAGCTAGCCTTGTGTTTGGCAGGATCCTAAATACACCAGTAGTGGTATGGGAAAACAGAATACTTTAAACAGAAAATTCCAGCCTATTTAGAAATGGAAAAAGGAATACAAAATCAGGCGGCTCAACAGGCGGTGGCACCAATTGATGGGAGGAGGTGGGATGAACAAGAGTCTTAAAACAAACAAAAAAAAAATGCCAATTTTCACCATTTGACCTTAATCTGAGGTAGTGACTCATAATGCAATGCTCAAAGTAAGTTCACACAGCATGCATACTGAAATTAACTCTTTTACTTACCAATAACGGATATAGACATCATCAAAATTTAAGTCCACATTTTGATGACATACACAAACGTAAAAAAAAAATTGCACAAACCAGCAGTCAAGATGAGAATCGTTTTTGGTGAGTGTTCCTGATATTTTTCATACATATTTAACATGTATGTATAATTGTTTTGTATAGTTTTAGATTTGTATTCTATAATTACATCATTTATCTTTTTTATGAAAGAAAGAGAGAATGTTTTTTATACATATGTAACATGTTTGTTTATTTTTTTAATAGCTTTAGACTTTTACATCATTTATCTTTTTTCAGAGAGAGAGAGAGAGAGAGAGAGAGAGAGAGAGAGAGAGAGAGAGAGAGAGAGAGAGAGAGAGAGAGAGAAATATATTTTTTATGCATATGTAACATGTATATTTATTTGTTTTGTGTAATTTTGGATTTTTCTTCAGAAGAGAGAGAGAGAGAGAGAGAGAGAGAGAGAGAGAGAGAGAGAGAGAGAGAGAGAGAGAACATTTGACTTAGTGCCACTTATTTTGAAAAAAACGAGAAGCTACTGTCATTCATTTTTTCATAATTTCCTTGGTATAGTTAAAACTTCTGCAATAAGTAGGCAATTCATCTCGGTGTGCTATGGATAACAAATGAAGCCTTTATCACAAGTAGTATTTTTGAGTAAATTTTTCTGGGGAAGTGCAAAATTCTCCCATATCTCATAAATTATATTCTTCACTTCCAAACACAAATTTATTTTGGGGATTTTTTTTATGTCATTGTACAGAGAAATCATTTAGCTGCTAAAAGAAATAAAATTGACCAGGCTACCTTGACAATTGTCGGAGGTATGTCTTTTAACAAAAAAGAAAAAAAAACAAAGGTACAGTATAGAGAGTTTTTTGCAAGTATCGCATGGGTGACTTACTTTTCTTATGGAAAATGTGACGCTACTTTGGCATTCATTTTTTCACAGATTCACAGTTGTCTCTGAGACAACCAATGCACTAACAGTATGTGCTATCTGACCCTTACAGAATCACATGCAATCTAATCTGGCATAAAGCAAGTCTTGCAGAAAGGGGGTTTTTGAAATAACTGGAAATAACAAACTAGCACCAAGCTGTCCAGAGGACTAGCAGATTCTCTAATCAAATCACCACACTGCAGTCTACTGTAGGTTTTAATTCTGGACCAAAAGCATGATCATAATTTTACTGTCATTTCCATTTTAGGTTTAGCTACATACAACAGTGGTTTGTGTTTCACAAGATCTGTATGCAAAAATAAGAAAGAATCACATCCACTTTTTCATCCTTACCTTGAAAATCTTTCTACCTAAACATGACAGCAATACACATTTAGTGATGGGCAAAATCATTCAAAACTTTATACGACAAATTTTGTTTGGGTTGAATTTACTAACAGGTATTCCACATTTCAACATGAATAACAACTTACCTGCAACCCAGAAGTTCAATATTGGCATATACTTGGGCCAAACAAACCAAGCGGTCCTCTGGTAGGGCATCGTAGTGGGTTTCCATGAATTCCTTCTTTAGAGCCCAGTGTTCATCACTTTCATAGAATGAACGATAGGATTCGATATCCCAATCTCCTGTGCCACCCATATTTTCTGTTTTGTATCTGTAATGGGGAATGAAATGGGTAAAACAGGGTGAAACCTGCAAAAGACAACAGAAAGCAGTCACCTGGATGAAACCAAGTTACAAATACACTAAGATTTTAAATGCATTTTGGGAGGGCACAGAATAATATCAAATACAATTCACTAAACCCTGGGATTATATACAAATAAAATGTAGAAAATACAGTCACCATGGTTAGTAATTAAAATCCCTTTATTAATAAGGACTACAAACATCCTGACCTTTTCCATTACGTCTGAACCTTTATCTCTTATGAAAACTAGTTTGGTTCCAAATAAAAAATTCTCTGCTGTGGCTAAGATGAATTTGAGCAGCTTTTTCTGCCTTCTGGCACCAGACCTAATACTGAAGCGAAATCAACCAACCAAACTATCATCACTTTTAACTTCACTGATCTAACAAATCTTAACTAGAACAAAAAATTATAATGCTGAAACCAAGTAATCTTCAAAATCTAATCATTCGGATAAAAATATTTACAGGTTAATGTCAAAAGGATTTGTAAATTTACTTAGTACCCATTTGTTTTTTGTATGTCTTTGGCTACCTCAGTCAGGATGAGTTAGGTTCTTGGTAAAAATCTACCAAAGCACTGGGATGATTAGCAGTGCCAAATTACAGTTTTTCTAGTATATTTTTTAAACTTTTTATATAATTACTTTTGCCAGAAACTCTTAGTTTTGAAACTGGCACCCCAACTGAGAAAACTACTGTATACATTTCCAACAAAAAACTGAAAAAGTCTGTCAAAATATGAAACTTCAGTACACCAGGGAAAAAATAATTCAGTACATTTGAAAGGAAAAACTGAAACAAAAACTGTGGGAAAAGTACAATATAATCAACAGCGGTAATCAGCAGGATAGATTCTAACCTAATCTAGGGTGTCTTCCAAGGCTAAGCATAGACTACAGACTCACTAAACTAGGTTTAAAAAATTTAAACTGCACAAAATATTCAACAATGGTAGTCACAGAAATACATACTAACCCAGGGTGTCATCCAAAACTAAATACAAGACTACACAATACAGATCAGGTCTAATAAATTAGTTAACTGTAAAACTATACAAAATAATCAACAACAGTGGCCAAACCTAACCTCAACTTCTCTAGCCTATGGCACCCAAGACAGCCACACAATACCAATCACCAAATTCAAGAATACAAAACCTGCCCAACAGTACTGTAACTCCACTCAAGAAATGCAAGTACAATTGCTAAAGAGCAAGGAATTACAGGAGAACATTTAGTTATTCAAAACTGAAACCATAAAGGAAATCCTTTATTAAATATTCAGGGAAATTTCGGATATACATGTTTAACAAGTTTCTGGTTAACCCCCCCTAAAAACAAAATACACATTATCCAATTTGTTATACTCATGTGGTAGTATATGAAATAAAATTAACCAGTAATTCTAAGCCATAGTTCCGCGGTGAGCTAGACTATGGCAATTGACGTTTTCCTATGTTACTTTACTTGCTTTACAAGAATTTAAAGTAATATTTTGTCGGCCAGCTGTAACTAAACTGTAATTCACCTTTGAAGACTACACGGCGTGGTAGATCTAAGCCGACATTCTGCAGTGAGCCCCCCTCCATAGCTAATACAGCAAAACTGTAACCAATAAACACCCCTAGAGTACATTAGGTTGGTATTTTTTGGGGTGTTTACTGGTTACAATTTTGCCGTATTAGCTTTGGAGGGGGTGGGGGATTCGCTACGGAGTGCCGGCTCAGATCTACCATTGTGCAGCCTTCAAAGGTCAATTACAATTTAGTTACAGCCGGCCTATAAAATATTACTTTAAATTCTTGTAAAGCAAGTAAAATAACATTGGAAAACGTCAATCGCCATAGTCTAGCTCACCACAGAACTACGGCTTAGAATTACCAATTAACCTACTTGCACCTGCAATTGGTCTAGCTAAATGGTAAACGAACACAGGATACAATGCAAAAGGTCACATGGTCTGGCCTATGCTATCCCTTAACTAGGCCTATAGTATGCATTTCAAAGACCTACCTTGACCTAACCTTACCTTACATGACGTGCATTACTTGCCCTAAGAATAGGGAGTGAGCCACTTAGCGCCCCTGTGGAACACCCCCCCCCCCTCTACCAACGAATCCTCCGTTTACATACTACCCAAATCTAGGCTATGGCTCATGCACTTAATAAAAATTGGATTACTATACTAGGTCTATTCTAAGACACTATAAAATAACGTCTACAACAGCATAGGCCTAAGTTAAGGTCACTTACGCCTGCCTTGGCCCTGACGTAGCCTAGCCACGTTTAACGTAGCCTTTACTAGATCTGGTCGACTAGCCCTACGTTAGCCTGGCAACGGAAATAAATGAAAATTAATTGTATTTCTAAGTAAAGTGAATAAAAACTACCCCAGCAAAACTACAGGTTACACACAATGCAGGTTTTCACACGGCCTACAGGTACATTTATCAAGGCGTCTCTTGACATTTCAGGACCACGTTCATACGCCGGGTGGCGCAACTGTATTCTAAGCACGAATATCAATATATTACCATCTCATAAAGAGCGTGAGCTGCCTTGTAATTCGATATGCAATAAAGAGCAAGAAATAGCGACCCTAACCGTTAAATCAGAGCTTAGGCCTATGCTGGTCAGCTCAGGTCAATCAATTGCAGACAGTCTACGGATGCAATTTCATCTATTGACCTCCCATTTACTTAAAACTACCTTATTTATCTTGATTCTCGATTTACCTTTGATCGATAAGTGAAAGTGTCGACGTAAGGTTAAGTACTGGGCACAACGTTTGGTTTACTGAGAATTTCAAATAAAAACAATTATACGAAATGGAGTTAGCGACTCGTGGTTGTTGAAGCTTCGTGGTCCCTAGGGGGATGGACGGGGGTCGGGGTGGATTTTCTCATTTTAAATTCCTGTTTATTATTCATTACCTAATTTGACACTGATTTCATCTCATCTGTTATTTAATGTTTCTTTTCATTATTATTATTATTATATTATTATTATTATTATTATGTGCTTCTCCTCTACGATCAATCAACGTACACAGTTGCGAGCGTACTTTACTGATCGAGTTAAACGAAGGCCATCATCACTTGAAATGATTTTCTAGTTTTAGATTGTCTTTTATTACTCCTTCTCTTATTTGAAACTATATTTTCACTTGTTATTTCATATTTATTTCCATAATTATGATTAAATTTTTACTTCAACGTCAGGGATTCTTCTTCTTCCTTATAGTCGATGATGTAACGCGTTTTGAGGACAAGGGCTTTCCAGTAACTGACCTTTATATCAACTCTGTGAAACAATGAAATGAGAATATCTTATCAAAATAAGTTAGTTGCTCATCATTTTATCAGTGCAATTTGTACACAAAAATTAATTACATTTTTCTGTTTTCTACACGGTTAATGATATTTTACGTTGTTTTTATCCTTAGTTTTCCGGAAGCTAATAATCTTATCTATTCAAGAAAAGAAAAAAAAGAAAAATCCAGACCTCTAGCAATTTTGTCACTATTAGTCTGGAGGAAAATTTAGTAAAATTGTTTCTTCTGCACTACAATATATATATATATATATATATATATATATATATATATATATATATATATATATATATATATATACAGTATATATATATATATACACACACACACACACACACACACACATATATATATATATATTGGTGTGAAATCGAGGCTATTCCTCAGCAAAATAGCAAGAAGGCACTAAAGCAGACAGCTTGGTACATGGTTTTCCTTTATTCAGGGCGGCCTACGTTTCGAGATCCTTGTCTCATCCTCAAGGCTAAAAATACAAAGTAAAATATACAAATACAGCAAGAAGATTTAGGATATATGTACAAATAAAATATGATGAAGTAAAACATCAGTAAAAAGGTAAACCTAAAATAAAATTGTTAAAAAAAAAAAAAGAGAAAGAAATAGAAAATTTTTACTAACAGACCTTATTCCTCGAAGTTCAGTTGCTGTATGAAAACAATAAACATAAGGTGGGGTGTGGTTTAAGCTATATACAGGGGCGTGGACGAGGAATGATTGTTCAAAGAGGAACAAGCTTTTGATCGCTAACGATTCAAGAATAGGAGGTGGTGTTCGTGTTGACTAGTTAGTATAATCTTAAAATCATTATAGTTTATTTTACTTTTGCATAGTTTTATGTGGTTTCTAATATTGGATGTTTCGGGATTAGACAACTTGCACCCAGTGCGAAAGCTAACGCCAATATGTGCGTCACATCTGACCTTAAGCAGTCGGCGTGTGTTTCCCACGTATGTCTGACAAATGGCATTGACAGCAAGTAAATAAATAAACAACACCGGACTGCATTAAAGGGGCAGTTTTCTTTGTGACGAAACATACCGCCAATAGTTCTTGGGTTCTTAAATATGAGCTTCACGTCAACTGCAGGAAAATAATTCGTTAAAATCCTTTTTAGATTGGGTAGGAAAAGAGGTGTCATGCGTGAACGGAAAACTTATATAATATGTTAATTTATGTGCCAAGTGTGTGGTAGCAGGAGGGTGAAAAGGACTTATCAATGCTCTCTTAACATACTTTAAAAATAAATTGGATGGATAGCAGTTGGATTTAAAATAATCATAGAGAAAACCTATTTCCTTGTGAAAAAGATGCCAGTCGGATGTAAGTGTTATGGCCCTGTGGAGAGTGGACAGGGAATTCAATTTAAAATTATAAAAGCACGAACTGTAAAAATTCTGCCCAAGACCAGTAAAGGTTTTCTTGCGGAACACACCAGTATGAAATCTCTTTTCTTCACGGATGACGATGGTGTCTAAAAAGGATAATTGGTTATTATTTTCTAATTCATAAGTAAATTTAATGTTATTATGTAGCGAATTAGCATACTGCAAAACTGGTCACAGTGGTGACGTTCTTTAAAAGGACAAAAGTGTCGTCAACATAACGGCGATAAAATAACGGCTTGAAAACAGAGGGACAGCTGTCCAGCAGCTCTCTCTCGAATTTGTGCATGAAAATATCAGCAAAAATGCAGCAATGGATTACCCATTCCTACACCTTCCACTTGCATGTAAACTTCATCATTAAACACAAAGGCCGTGTCCCACACCAACTCAATAGCTCTTTAAAATCTAAGCGGTTAAAACCGTGGTACACATTGTCCTGATCATTAAAAATAGTATCCAAAATATAATCGATTGTTTCCTCCACTGGTATATTAGTGAATAGTGACTCTATATCAAAACTGGCCATGACCAAATCGGAATCTTGACATAAAATATTATTTTAAATTCTAAGGAACTGTTAACAGTAAATTCATTTTTGAAAAGAGTTTTCCAAGAGAGGGACTATGTATTTTGCAATTTTGTAGTTGGGTGTAGTATATGAAGAAAGGATTGGCCTCATAGGTATATTCTCTTTATGTATCTTGGGAGGCCATACATGATACCATAAGATGATCCAGTGACGAAAAGCTCATCATAAGTAGTTTGAGTAATAACCTGTTTATTTTTAAAGATCTCAGAAAACGGTTAATTTTGTCCTCTTTCTTAAAAATAAGTTTAAAGTCTTTGTTACCAATTTTTTGAAATTTAGAATCATCGGTGAGTATATTCTGCATTTTTGGAGATAATCAACTTTATTCAAAATAACTGTACCATTACCTTTATCTGGTTTGGAAAATATTAAGTTATTATTTTTCTCAATTTCTGAAGGGTATTTAGATCATCTTTGTTAAAGAAAGGGGCCCATCTAGTTTTCTGTTTGTGGTAATTAGTATGTGCGAAAGCAGACAGTTCAGTTTGGAATTTTGATAGGTTAGCGTTTAAAGGCAAGTTCTTCAGTTTGGTAAAAAGTACTTCAAAGGGCAAATAGTACTCATAGTAAGAGGGTTTGTAGTTGGGTAAACAGAAATCCAGCCCAAAAGATAAAAGATAAAATTCTATCATGATTCCACGTCTGCATTATTGTCTATTGAAATCTGTACCAAAGAAAAGCTTATTTCTAAACATGTCAAACCTCTACAACTTTTGTATAATGATATCCATAACCGACTCACACTTATTGATTTAATCATTTTTAACTGGTTGTTATCTAAAGATTTAAATGGCTATATTGAAAAGGTACAAAACACCCATAACAACAAACTTAAGAAACTAGGTGTCTTCAAACCGAATTTTTCTGGTAAAGGGAACAAGGTGGTTTTCAACTTCTCTGACTATAACTTAACTAAGAAAGAAGAATTTCTTTTATCTTTTGGGCTGGATTTCTGTTTACCCAACTACAAACCCTCTTACTATGAGTACTATTTGCCCTTTGAAGTACTTTTTACCAAACTGAAGAACTTGCCTTTAAACGCTAACCTATCAAAATTCCAAACTGAACTGTCTGCTTTCGCACATACTAATTACCACAAACAGAAAACTAGATGGGCCCCTTTCTTTAACAAAGATGATCTAAATACCCTTCAGAAATTGAGAAAAAATAATAACTTAATATTTTCCAAACCAGATAAAGGTAATGGTACAGTTATTTTGAATAAAGTTGATTATCTCCAAAAAATGCAGAATATACTCACCGATGATTCTAAATTTCAAAAATTGGTAACAAAGACTTTAAACTTATTTTTTAAGAAAGAGGACAAAATTAACCGTTTTCTGAGATCTTTAAAAATAAACAGGTTATTACTCAAACTACTTATGATGAGCTTTTTCGTCACTGGATCATCTTATGGTATCATGTATGGCCTCCCAAGATACATAAAGAGAATATACCTATGAGGCCAATCCTTTCTTCATATACTACACCCAACTACAAAATTGCAAAATACATAGTCCCTCTGGAAAACTCTTTCAAAAATGAATTTACTGTTAACAGTTCCTTAGAATTTAAAAATAATATTTTATGTCAAGATTCCGATTTGGTCATGGCCAGTTTTGATATAGAGTCACTATTCACTAATATACCAGTGGAGGAAACAATCGATTATATTTTGGATACTATTTTTAATGATCAGGACAATGTGTACCACGGTTTTAACCGCTTAGATTTTAAAGAGCTATTGGAGTTGGCGGTGCGGGACACGGCCTTTGTGTTTAATGATGAAGTTTACATGCAAGTGGAAGGTGTAGGAATGGGTAATCCATTAAGCTGCATTTTTGCTGATATTTTCATGCACAAATTCGAGAGAGAGCTGCTGGACAGCTGTCCCTCTGTTTTCAAGCCGTTATTTTATCGCCGTTATGTTGACGACACTTTTGTCCTTTTTAAAGAACGTCACCACTGTGACCAGTTTTTGCAGTATGCTAATTCGCTACATAATAACATTAAATTTACTTATGAATTAGAAAATAATAACCAATTATCCTTTTTAGACACCATCGTCATCCGTGAAGAAAAGAGATTTCATACTGGTGTGTTCCGCAAGAAAACCTTTACTGGTCTTGGGGCAGAATTTTTACAGTTCGTGCTTTTATAATTTTAAATTGAATTCCCTGTCCACTCTCCTCCACAGGGCCATAACACTTACATCCGACTGGCATCTTTTCACAAGGAAATAGGTTTTCTCTATGATTATTTTAAATCCAACTGCTATCCATCCAATTTATTTTTAAAGTATGTTAAGAGAGCATTGGATAAGTCCTTTCACCCTCCTGCTACCACACACTTGGCACATAAATTAACATATTATATAAGTTTTCCGTTCACGCATGACACCTCTTTCCTACCCAATCTAAAAAGGATTTTAACGAATTATTTTCCTGCAGTTGACGTGAAGCTCATATTTAAGAACCCAAGAACTATTGGCGGTATGTTTCGTCACAAAGAAAAACTGCCCCTTTAATGCAGTCCGGTGTTGTTTATTTATTTACTTGCTGTCAATGCCATTGTCAGACATACGTGGGAAACACACGCCGACTGCTTAAGGTCAGATGTGACGCACATATTGGCGTTAGCTTTCGCACTGGGTGCAAGTTGTCTAATCCCGAAACATCCAATATTAGAAACCACATAAAACTATGCAAAAGTAAAATAAACTATAATGATTTTAAGATTGTAAAGTCACCAATTCGGCGCCAGGATAGTGTTTCGGCGGCGCCATTAATTAAGTCTCCGCTGAGCTTGTTTTCTTTGGTGACTTCCCGTTTTCTTCAAGCTAAATTAGTCACGCCTAAAACGTGCCAGGTCACGCATTTTTATCATTTTTACTTTATGGTATTTATACGAATGTCACACATTGTGTATCACATGTTTCTTCATTCACAGGCATCAAGACTGTATCTATATTGTGTCTCTGTATGTTTCGTATTGTAATTCGTACTTGTTCACTGTATATTATTATTTATTGTTTCGACCTCAGGTCACAGTCAATTCCATTGTCTCTCACGGCCCGCGTCAGTCGGCCGCAATATAAGCCGCCTGGATCTGTAATAAACCAGCAGTAACCTTTACCTGCTCGTTTCTTTGACACCTTACAGTGGTGACCCCGAGTATCCGGAGCCATTAGCGGACTCACACGGCGACTCAGTCTTGGCTCCAGGGTTTCTCCAAAAACGCTCTTAGCGGCCTAAACACGCGCGCTGTAACCAGCGTTTGAGCGTGCTGACTCGTCGCGCGCACCCCATCAGCGTCACTAGCGGACCCACACGGCGCGCGCGCAAGTGCGTACTGACGCGCAGTATCCTACTCCAGTAAGGGGGTCAAAGGAGCGAGCATGGACGCGATATCCCTTCCTTCATGCAGTTAAACGCGGACCCCGCGGACTCCGAGGTTACCTACCTCCCATCGCAGCCGCCCGCCCCCCGCATCGAGGCCCTCCCGCAACTCCACCAGCGCCCAACACACGACGGCCGGGCAACACAATCGCGGGCCGCCCTCACCCTAAAGCTGCCGCCCGTTTCGCAGGGCAACCCATCGAGATGGCTGCGCAGGGTGGAGAGCCACTTCAGAATCGCGGACCTCACGGACGAAATCCTACAGGCCGGACACAGTGCTCAACGCCCTTCCGGAGGATGTACAACAAATTCATCTCGCAGGTACCCGAAACACTCACCCTCACATACAGCATTACAAAGAAGTTCCTCCTGAAGCTTGCTCCTGCCCATCGCCGAAAGGGCCGCCGTGCTATCGACCTTGCCAATAACCCACGCCACGACCTCGATCCAAGAGACGCTTGGGGCATGGTCGTAGATCTCCTGTCAACACCAGTCTCGGGTGACACGAACAAGCGGCAGGAGATAAGCTTCAGACGGAAAATTTTCCTTCGCCAACTCCTCCCGGAAGTACGCAACCAGATCGCTCACCCCTACACCATGCCTGTCGAGGACCTCATAGAGGCGGCACAACACCTCACAGACTCCGTCAAGGCTTCATTAACGGCTAAAACCGGCCACTCAGCCGGTCAGCTCCGTCCAGCCTGAAGAGGACGAGCAGCCCGTCAAACGCCATCGCCAACAAACGCCCACCGAACCACAGTAGACGGTGGTCCCCGGCTTCTGTCGCTATCACAAGTGGTTCGGAAAGGACGCCCGAAACTGCCTGCCGCCCTGCTCGTTCAACCGCTCAAAAACGGGGGTGGCGGCGCCAGCAGGACAGGCCGCCATGGCAGCCGAAGAACCCAGGGCCTCAAAAACAGTAGGTTTCTCCTACGTCCGCGACACCGTCTCCGCAGGATGATGCTGGTCGACACAGGAGCCTTCAAGTCGGTCTTCCCAGCATCCAGAGAGACCGCAACCAGACACCAGACCCGGCCGCCTTCCTGACGGCCGCCAACGAACCCCATCCTCTCCTACGGCACCAGGCTCCTGTCGATCTCCATCCTTGGCCAGAATTACTCCTGGGACTTCATCGTCGCGGACGAGGAACCCCACTCCTGGGGCCGATTTTCTGGCGCACTTCGGCCTACTAGTCGACGTGGGGCGCAAGCGCCCTCGATCCCGACTCCTGCCGATCTCTCCGTTAACGGCGGGACCCAGACCCACCATCAGCGCCGTCGCCCCCACCAGTACGCACACCTTCTGTCGGAGTTCCCGAGGTGTTTAAGCCGAGCCCCGCTAAGTCCCCGGGCCCCAGCCAAGCACGGCATATACCACCATATAGTGACTAAAGGGCCCCGACACATGCGGTTCCGCAGGCTTCCCCCTCAGCGCCTGCAGGAGGCGAAAAAAAGCATTCGCGGAGATGGAACGGATGGCATCTGCAGGAAAGCCTCCAGTCCATGGGCCTCCCCCTCCACATGGTGCAGAAACCGGACGGCTCCTGGAGACCCTGCGGCGACTACAGACGGCTCAACATTGCAACGGAGCCCGACCACTACCCTCTGCCCAATATGCAAGACCTCACGGCCTCCTTTCACGGGCCAAAATATTCACTAAATTGGACCTTCTTAAATCTTATTTTCAGGTACCTGTTGCGCCAGAGGACATACCAAAGACAGCCATCATCACGCCCTTCGGGTCCTATGTGTTCGCCTTCTCCACCTTCGGGCTGAGGAACGCCGGGGCCACCTTCCAGCGGCTCATGGACAGCATCCTGGGGACCTAAAATTCTCGTCTGCTACGTCGACGACATTCTCATATTTTCCAGGTCTCACAGCGAACACCAGAGGCACATCAAAGCAGTCCTCCAGCGCCTCCAAGAAAACGGCCTCGTCGTCCGTTTTGACAAGTGTACATTCGGCGTCCAGAAAGCAGAGTTCCTGGGTCACGAGGTATCTCCGACAGGCGTCCGCCCTCTTACATCGAAGGTGGCAGCCGTAGCAAAGTTCCCGACACCCACCTCCATCAAGGCCGTCCAGGAGTTCCTTGGGATGGTCAACTTCTACAGGCGCTTCATCCCGGGATCGCGCACACCACGGCCCCCTGACGGAAGTCCTAAGAGGTCAACCAAGTCCCTGTCTTGGGGACCCAGCCAGCAGCAGGCCTTTTCCCGGACGAAGGCCGCCCTCACCAAGGCAACCGCCTTGGCACACCAGATCCCAAGGCTCCCCTCCAGCTGACGACGGACGCCAGTAACGTTGCCTGCGGTGCTGTTCTGGAGCAAATTACCAACGGCGCCCCCAGCCCATCGCCTTCTTCAGCAAGAAGTTCAATCCCGCAGAGTCCCGATACAGCACCTTCGACAGGAACTCTGCGCGATGTACCGCGCAGTTCGGCACTTCAAGTTCCTCCTGGAGGGGACGCCCTTCACAATCTTCACAGACCACCAGCCACTGGTTCACGCTTTCACGAAGCAAGGGGACGCATGGTCTTCCAGGCAGCAGCGCCACCTCTCAGCCATAGCCAATTTACCTGTTCCGTCAGGTACCTCCCGGCAAGAAAAATCCGTAGCAGACGCCCTCTCCAGAGTCGAGTTGAACGCAGTGCAGCTTGGTGTAGACTACCAGGACCTTGCCAGAGAACAGGCCGCCGACCCAGAAACCCCAGCATACCGCACCGCCATCACATCCCTCAGAGTGGCGGGGCGTGACCCGCCCGGAGGTCCCAGCCTGCTCTGTGACATCAGCACAGGCCAGCCCCTGCCTTGGTTCCAGCCTCACGCCAGGTATTTGACATCATCCACGGCCTCTCACACCCCTCCGGCAGGACCACGGCCAAACTGCTTTCAAAAAAGTTCGTCTGGCACGGGTGCAAAAGGACGCCACAGCCTGGGCAAAACAGTGCCTGCAGTGCCAGACCAGTAAAGTGGGTCGTCACACGCCAGTCGGGGGTAGGCGAGTTCCCACAACCAGGGCGCCGCTTGGCCACATCCACATCGACGTCGTCGGGCCCCTTCCCCATCAGGCGGATCCAGATACCTCCTCACGGTGGTGACCCGTTCAACGCTGTGGCCCGAAGCCACGCCCATGCAAGAAGCCACCGCCAGCGCCGATGCGCCGAGGCCCTGCTCTCCAGCTGGGTCAGCGGCCGGGCGTCGGACCACATCACAACCGACAGGGGCCCCGCCTTCCTCTCCGAGCTGTGGTCTGCCCTGGCTCAACTGCTGGGAACCACGCACCACACCACCACAGCATACAACCCAGCGGCCAACGGCCTGGTCGAACGTTTTCCACAGGTCCTTAAAATCATCCCTCGCGGCCGCTGCACCGCCGAGATTGGAAACATCAGCTGCCGTGGGTCCTCCTCGGGTTGAGGACCGCCCCAGAGCCGACGGCACCCCATCCGCAGCTGAACAAACCTGGGGAACCCCTCGTGGTGCCGGGAGAGCTCGTGACGGATGATCGCCACTCCCCATCTCTGCAGAGGCTCCGCGACGTGGCCGCAAGTTCGCCTGCAGGCGCTCATACATAGACAGAGCAACCGCCTTCGTGCCGCCACAGCTGTCATCCGCCACCCACGTCTTCGTCAGAGTCGACGCCGTCCGTCCACCACTAACTAGGCCCTACAGGGGACCCTTCCGGCGCTGGAACGGAACAGCAAGGCGTTCGGCTGGCACTTCCAGGCAGGGACGACTGGGTTTCCATAGACCGGCTAAAGCCCGCCTTCCTGTCGGAGAGTCCCGCAGCGTCGCAGCACCCCTTCCGCCCATACGCACTCCAGCACGCCCTCACCACCGCAGGCGCCGCCGCCCAGGAAGGACCGCCCAAACAGCAGCCTCACAGGCAGGAGGCCCCTCAGTTATCCTCAAGGAGCCGCGGCACCCTTCAGCGTCCCACCAGGTACAGGGGATTAATCAGACGCGTCCCTCGTCTTGGGGGTATTTGTAAAGTCACCAATTCGGCGCCAGGATAGTGTTTGGCGGCGCCATTAATTAAGTCTCCGCTGAGCTTGTTTTCTTTGGTGACTTCCCGTTTTCTTCAAGCTAAATTAGTCACGCCTAAAACGTGCCAGGTCACGCATTTTTATCATTTTTACTTTATGGTATTTATACGAATGTCACACATTGTGTATCACATGTTTCTTCATTCACAGGCATCAAGACTGTATCTATATTGTGTCTCTGTATGTTTCGTATTGTAATTCGTACTTGTTCACTGTATATTATTATTTATTGTTTCGACCTCAGGTCACAGTCAATTCCATTGTCTCTCACGGCCCGGCGTCAGTCGGCCGCAATATAAGCCGCCTGGATCTGTAATAAACCAGCAGTAACCTTTACCTGCTCGTTTCTTTGACACCTTACAAGATTATACTAACTAGTCAACACGAACACCACCTCCCTATTCTTGAATCGTTAGCGATCAAAAAGCTTGTTCCCTCTTTGAACAATCATTCCTCGTCCACGCCCCTGTATATAGCTTAAACCACACCCCACCTTATGTTTATTGTTTTTCATACAGCAACTGAACTTCGAGGAATAAGGTCTGTTAGTAAAAATTTTCTATTTTTTCTCTTTTTTTTTAACAATTTTATTTTAGGTTTACCTTTTTACTGATGTTTTACTTCATCATATTTTATTTGTACATATATCCTAAATCTTCTTGCTGTATTTGTATATTTTACTTTGTATTTTTAGCCTTGAGGATGAGACAAGGATCTCGAAACGTAGGCCGCCCTGAATAAAGGAAAACCATGTACCAAGCTGTCTGCTTTAGTGCCTTCTTGCTATATATATATATATATATATATATATATATATATATATATATATATATATATATATATATATATATATATATATATATATGTGTGTGTGTGTGTGTGTGTGTGTGTGTGTGTGTGTTTAAATAATCACAGCAGATGCACGTGACTTCCTTATATATATATATATATATATATATATATATATATATATATATATATATATATATATATGTGTGTGTGTGTGTGTGTGTGTGTGTGTGTGTGTGTGTGTGTCCGTGAGTGTGTGCGTATGTTTACGCATGTATATTTATTCAACGCTAAGCCCACTTTAGCCACTTCATGACCTACACAGAAAGCTCGTAAGCAGCTTTGGGAAGGCCCTCCAAACACACACACGCACACACACACACGCACGCATGCACGCACACACACAGCACCATTCTTTTCTAACTTGCACACATTCTCTTGCTGCCTAGATGTTAAGGCTATCCTTTGCAATACCTCTCCCGGTCAGTCTATCCATACCATTCTGGGTCTTCCAGTCCTTCTTCCTCCCAGCACTTCCAAATTATGAATTTCTACCAGCCTATCAAATTCTATTCTTCTCACATAAGAAACCATCTCAGAATGCTATGACCCACCCTTTCACCTACTTAATTCCACATTTCTCACCCGTTCAGTGTTTTTATACCACAATTACCATGTAGGCAGTATATCTTTACAGCTCATGCCTTTTTTCCTTTCACAATCATTAGAGCTGGTTCAAGGATCTGTAAAGTCACCAAATCGGCGCCATTAATTAAGTCTCCGCTGAGCTTGTTTTCTTTGGTGACTTCCCGTTTTCTTCAAGCTCAATTAGTCACGCCTAAAACGCGCCAGGTCACGCATTTTAATCATTTTTACTTTATGGTATTTATACGAATGTCACACATTGTGTATCACATGTTTCTTCATTCACAGGCATCAAGACTGTATCTATATTGTAGCTCTGTATGTTTTGTATTGTAATTTGTACTCGTTCACTGCATATTATTGTTTATTGTTTCGACCTCAGGTCACAGTCAATTCCATTGTCTCTCACGGCCCCGGCGTCAGTCGGCCGCAATATAACTGCCTGGATCTGTAATAAAGTAGCAGTAACTTTTACCTGCTCGTTTCTTTGACACCTTACAGTGGTGACCCCCCAGAGTATCCCGGAGCCATTAGCGGACTCACACGGCGACTCAGTCTTGGCTCCAGGATTTCTCCAAAAACGCTCTTGGCGGCCTAAACACGGCGCTGTAACCAGCGTTTGAGCGTGCTGACTCGTCGGCGTACCCCACCAGCGTCACTAAGCGGAACCACACGGCGACGTAGTGCGTACTGACGCGAGTACCCCACTCCAGTAAGGGGTCAAAGGAGGCGAGCATGGGCGCCGGATATCCCCTCCTTCATGCAGTTAAACGCGGACCCAGCGGACTCCGAGGTTTACCTACCTCCCATCACAGCCGCGCCCGCCCCGCATCGAGGCCCTCCCGCAACTCCACACCAGCGCCCCGAACACACGACGGCCGGGCAACACAACCGCGGCCGCCCTCACCGTAAAGCTGCTGCCGTTTACGCAGGGGAACCCATCGATGTGGCTGCGCAGGGTGGAGAGCCACTTCAGAATCGCGGACCTCACGGACGAAATCCTACAGGCCGACACAGTGCTCAACGCCCTTCGGAGGACGTGTACAGAAAACTCATCTCGCGAGTACCGAAACACACACCCTCACATACAGCACCACAAAAAGTTCCTCCTCGAAGCTTGCTCCCTGCCCATCGACGAGCGGGCCGCCCGTGCTATCGACCTTGCCAATAATCCACGCCCGACCTCAATCCAAGAGGCGGCAGGGCATGGTCGTAGATCTCCTGTCAATACCAGACTTGGGTGGCACAAACAAGCGGCAGGAGATAAGCTTCATACGGAAATCTACCTTCGCCAACTCCTCCCGGAAGTACGCAACCAGATCGCTCACCCCTACACCATGCCTGTCGAGGACCTCATAGAGGCGGCACAACACCTCACAGACTCCGTCAAGGATTCACAGCGGCTAAAACCGGCCACACAGCCGGTCAGCTCCGTCCAGCCTGAAGAGGACGTGAGAGCAGCCCGTCAACGCCATCGCCAGCAGACGTCCACGAACCACAGCAGACGGAGGTCCCGGGCTTCTGTCGCTACCACAAGTGGTTCGGAAAGGACGCCCGAAACTGCCTGCCGCCCTGCTCGTTCAACCGTTCAAAAAACGGGGGGTGGCGGCCAGCAGGACAGGGCCGCCATGGCAGCCGAAGAACCCAGGGCCTCAAAAACAGTAGGTTTTTACGTCCAGCGACACCGTCTCCGGCAGGATGATGCTGGTCGACACAGGAGCCTTTAAGTCGGTCTTCCCAGCATCCAGAGAGGACCGCAACCAGACACCAGACCCGGCCGCTTTCCTGACGGCGCCAGCAACGAACCCCATCCTCTCCCCTCGGCACCAGGCTCCTGTCGATCTCCATCCTTGGCCAGAGTTACTCCTGGGACTTCATCGTCGCGGACGTGGAACCCCACTCCTGGGGCCGATTTTCTGGCGCGCTTCGGCCTGCTGAGTCGGCGTGGGGCGCAAGCGCCTCTCGATACCGACTCCTGCCGGTCTCTCCCGTTAACGGCGGGACCCAGACCCACCATCAGCGCCGTCGCCCCCACCAGTATGCACACCTTCTGTCGGAGTTCCCTGAGGTATTTAAGCCCGAAGCCGCCAAGTCCCGGGGCCCCAGCCAAGCACGGCATATACCACCATATAGTGCAGCGCCGTCGCCCCCCACCAGTATGCACACCTTCTGTCGGAGAGTCCCGGCAGCGACGCAGCACCCTTCCGCCCAAACGCACTCCAGCACGCCTCACCCCGCGCAGCGCGCGCCGCCAGGAAGGAACCGCCCAAACAGCAGCCTCACAGGCGGGAGGCCCCTCAGTTATCTTCAAGGAGCCGCGGCACCCTTCAGCGTCCCAGCAGATACAGGGATTAATCAGACGCGTCCCTCGTCTTGGGGGGGGAGTATTTGTAAAGTCACCAAATCGGCGCCATTAATTAAGTCTCCGCTGAGCTTGTTTTCTTTGGTGACTTCCCGTTTTCTTCAAGCTCAATTAGTCACGCCTAAAACGTGCCAGGTCACGCATTTTAATCATTTTTACTTTATGGTATTTATACGAATGTCACACATTGTGTATCACATGTTTCTTCATTCACAGGCATCAAGACTGTATCTATATTGTAGCTCTGTATGTTTTGTATTGTAATTTGTACTCGTTCACTGCATATTATTGTTTATTGTTTCGACCTCAGGTCACAGTCAATTCCATTGTCTCTCACGGCCCGGCGTCAGTCGGCCGCAATATAAGCTGCCTGGATCTGTAATAAAGTAGCAGTAACTTTTACCTGCTCGTTTCTTTGACACCTTACAGATCCATTCATTCATTCCAACCTTGACTTCCATAGACACTTGGTTGTCTCTCAATCTTTCAGAAACACCTCATCCATTATCATCCTACTAATATCTGACGTCTTCCCTTTAAAAAAGTTAAAGGGGAGGATGTTAAACTAATCAGATATTAGTGTCTGATACGAATGGGAAGGAGTCATGTAGAGGTAAGAATGACCAACAGATAGAATGATTAAGGTGAATGTAGCCTACTTGTCTGATTCAAGTCTTCACCTTAGTGTTTTTATCCTCTAGTAAAAACGCTGATAGGTTGGTAGAAAGAGTTCATAATTGTACTATTCAACATTATACTCAAGTAAAAAGTATAATGTTGAATAGTAGCCTACAATTACTTCTGGTTTCTTGTTTCACTTTAAAGTAAACGGCCCTTTTACAGCAACACAGATTTATAGTTTAATCTAAATATATACTGTGCTCATGTTGCATGTAACATTTCTGAGAAAGCTACCAGAAAGTAAGGTTTTGGCTCGTGTTGACTTATTGATTTCTAACAATAATTATAGGTCTCACTATTCATTGTTTCCAGAAGCTTTATTGCAACTGCGCTGACTCTTTTATTGGCTATGTCCAATATGTGTGCCTCCCATCTCAAAAGAATTAATGCTGTGTATTGTTATTTTAGTTTGAAAGGAAATCCTGGGAATTGTTACATAAGGTCACAGCTTTAGATAACTCAAATTGCCAACCTCCTTGTTCTATATGTTTACCTCCTTGAGAAGGTCTTACAACTGGGTTTACAAGGTGCACATCCAGACAAGCGATTGATTGACTTTTATTTAAGCCGTTTTTACAGTTGTATTAAATATGACAGCCCTCGAAAGAGCGATAAGATGTACGTCAAGGTATCTAATAAGTAGAAAATACTGCGGGAACATAAATCTACAACACCAAAAGTGCAACATTCACAATCCATGTGTCAGGTAGGTATAAGGTTCTGTGAGGGACCCCGTAGACGGTTATAACTATAACTATATATATATATATATATATATATATATATATATATATATATATATATATATATATATATATATATATATATATGCTTATTAAACATATGAAATTAGGTATGGAAACCCCGTTATCGCGGTGCTTTGATTAGTAAATGTAGGCTTAAGAAGAGTAGCAGGGGGTCTACCCCAGACACCCATACTTTCCATGTAAAGGCATATACCTTAAGACAAAATTGATATTAATGGCACAAATAGGCCTATACTAGGCCTAACCACTTCCAACCCATCCTAACTATGCTACCGTAGGCTGTGTTGTCCACAGATCCCAGTTCCTGCCACCAGTTCCCTTAAGTAGGATATACATAGTAACTCATGGGAAAAGGTTACTTTTAAACTTATAGTGTAGTACAAATTTAAATTATGCGACTGCCTTCTAACTTAACTTTTTCTACAGTTTTTTGGTTGTTAATTATGAATTTACCTTTAATTTTTGGCGCTCGAGTGTAACTAACCTGTAATTATTCCCTGAAGTCCATCCAACAAGGGGTTTCCATACGCGATCTTCACAAGACAGAGCACGGGTACGTCTTTTTCAAACGGTTCATATCCCATCCGGCAAGTGCAATAACCTGTTAACATATGGGTACCCAACCCCCCCAGGCCAGTACTAAACACGGCAAAGGGACATTCCATTTGGCCGACAACAAACAGATGCACCGCCAGTATCAGAACCCCTAAAAGTGTAGAAAAAACCAGTTGAAAAGGTAAAAACAGGTGCGGAGCTAATATATAGAATTACCTAGATTATAGTGAGATTATAATGAATTTGACATTTATATGGTAAAACAAGATTTTACAGCAGTCTGATTTCTGGCAAGGGGTGACTGGAATATTTACCACATTTTGTTTATGTTTATGTCTTTTTTATGTTATGATATCTATCTGCTTTTATTTATGTTTTTACGTTCATCTGCAGGGGCTGGTACTAAGCGTGGTGCACATTTTGCATGTTAACTGGTAGTTACTGAACTAGAGGGACACCCACTACTGTACCCCTCTAGTTTTACCATTTAACCTATTTTTGTCAGAAATGCTTGGTTTACCCATTACACCCCTTCATGTATATGCTGACATAATAAAGGAGACCACTAGGCTATGACAGACTGGATTATTTGTTTGGAGACAAAGAAAATTAGTGTAGTGCTGATATTCATTGTAATTTAACCTCCCCTGACCTAAGTGACCCAATGTACTGAGTTCGTCATGACAAGAGGGATTAACATACACCTAACCTGACCAAGGACACCATACAGAGATGCATCCTAACCTAACCTAGAGTGTTGGGTCCTACCTGACTAGGGGGAGTTAAAAAAAATTAGCCTCTTTTAATGATTTTTAATGAAATTAGCATATCTAGTGTTTGTAGGTAAATACTCTAGACAAGCTCCAGTACCCAAACTGCCATGACCTGCAGTAAGACTACTGTGAAGTGTTTATTTGGGTAATTCTAAGGAAGAGTTCTGCACAGAGACATTGTTTATTAAAAAATTTTTTGACTGAACAATATAGAAAATTGTTAATGCAGTAGAGGTGAGATAGCTTGATAAATCTACCAAAATAATGTGAGAAATTTACTGTCTTTTGTTTTGTGTTTTTACACAGAAAACCAGCGTGACACCATGTTTAGTACCAGCCACTCAGTGATTAATGTAAAAACATACATAAAAGTTGGTATATATATATCATATTATTCAGTAAATTTTTCATGTTATCTCACCTCTACTGTATCATATACACCCTTTTCTATATTGTTCAGTAAAAAAAATTTAACTAATAAACAATGTCTCTGTGTAGTTCTTCCTTAGAATTACCTGTCTTTTTGTCAAGTTTCTAAACACTGAGTACATATCGCATATCAAATTGATCTTGCTTTAGCTTTGCACGCCGAGCCTCACTTCATGTTTACTGTTGAGCAAGGTTCACTAGCCTATGTGCTGGTTGCAGTTGATATTGGTTTGTTAAGTAGTTTTTTGTAGTTCCCTCATGGGAAAACTGTATGCTCCTGGTCAAAGTTTGTTCATATTTATAAAAATAAATTTTACTTTATGGTAGTGTCACTCCACAAGACTTTTTTGTTGTCGTAGTCTAGTGTTCATGGTCATATGTTCTACTGTTAGGACATTTATTTATATTTTGATAAAAAAGATCGCAGGCAGATCTATTAATGTAAGTTTTATTTGAAATAAAAGTTATTGGCATCGTTATGAAAAGATTTCATTTTGATTGTTACAGTGTGTACTACATAATAAAGGTTTGAATCTTACAGGTATGCTCCAGTTAGTATGGCTTATGCTTCTTATCAAATGACCAACCCTCAGAAGATGAGTCAGGAGCCACCAGTTATTATTATGCATGGATTGCTGGGATCCAAAATGAATTGGAAATCACTTGGAAAAGCTATCAATGCCAAGACAGGAAGACTTGTAAGATTGAGATTAATTATTTCAGTATCTTTGTACACTACCTGTATGTATAAGATATTCATCTAGTATAGCTATTTGTGGAAATTAGTGCTATACACTGTATTTCTCTGTTACCTTAAATTGTAAGAGCCTCAGATGAATGTATGTTTTAATTATAAAACCATTTGATGAGTATATGTAGACTGAGAATGAATACAGTAATGGGTAAAAACTGGATGTATTTTTTGCAGTGTTTTTAATACTTTTTATTAAATTTATAATTTATTTACATCTTATGTTTGTGTTTGATGTTTATTTCCTGATTGTTATTTCATCAATGTTTCATTAAAATTTTATTTGTATGGACACTTGATGCATTTTTTACTATTTAGGTATTAAGCCAGGTACTGTACTATCTTTTGAGCAAGGTTTGCCCTTGTAACCAGTACTTTCATTGTGCTAATATTGTAAATTACTCAAGCATTCAAGAAGTTTTGAAACAGCCAGGCTAAAAAGTAGAGTTTTTCTTTTTGAAAAAATACAAGTAGGTGTTTGGAAGAAAATTGAATTTTTGATTTGCTTTTAATGCATTTTATTTATTTCAGGTGTATTCAGTGGATGCTCGTAATCATGGCGATAGTCCACACACACCTGACATGAGCTATTCACTGATGGCAGAAGACCTCCTGTATTTCCTACAGGAGAGAGGTATCGAAAAGGCTGTGCTAATGGGACACAGCATGGGTGGGCGTACAGTCATGGCTGCAGCTTTAATGGAGGTATGGATACTCAATGGACAACTTAAAAATTGATTATAATGACTTTATTGATTGGTAATTAAGTATTTAAAAGGATGTGCTTGGTATAGGTAGGATATCTTTGACTTTGTGTTGTTGGGGTATAAGGCTAACTAGAAGGTAGAAAAAATGTTTGATATCATTATTTGTTTAGTTTGGGTAAGTAGGATGGTTGATCTGTTTTTAAAACCTGGTAGTATAAGCAAAGTATCTTATGAGCTTTCTTTTGGAGCAAAGAGGAGTGATTGCTAGCGGGATGGTATATACAGTGTGCGTTGTTCTGTACATACTGTTAGAGCTTGCTTTTGACTCATTTTTTGACAAAACTAGTGATAAAGGAGTGAGCTCTATCAGATATTTTGGTTTTTTGAATTTCTGAGAATATCTAGGTTTGCTAGCAAGGTTGCAGCAAAACAGCCAATTAAACAATTGTAGTTGTTGTATCATAGCCACTAGATTTATGAAAGTTACTGATGTGAAACATACTTTTTACAGTTTTTATTCAAGTGTAGGCATAACAAAGCATGATGAAGGACATCAGTTTTGAATAACTTCTATTATATTTGATGCCAAAGAAGGTAGCAGTTTGCTTTCTGTTCTTCATATTTTAATAACTTGATTTACATGTTGGTATCTTGCATGTGGTATGAGTGAAAAATTATTTTATATAAGGTTTACTTGTTTGCTAACATTTATTATATGTATTTCAACTTACATAACATTATATGAGCCGAGCAAATGAGTGTTTGACATTCAGTTATGATACAGATACCTGCAGGAGATGCTGTTTTTTATAAAAATATCAGTTGCATCATTGGAGTTTGAAATTTTCAAGATAATCTTTAAGACTTTGCTGTTATTAAATTTAAAGGGGTAATTATTTTCAGCCCAGCATTGTTGAGAAACTAATCGTATTGGACATCTCTCCACTGAGCACATCAAGCAGTATATCATCCCTTCCATTATTTGTTGAAATAATGAGAAGAGTGCAAGTTCCTCCTGATTTAAACATGCCCCAAGCAAGAGCATATGTAGATGAATTGCTTTCAACAGTTGTACAGGTATGTGTCCCATAATTGTTGTTGCATTGCATTTTATTGTTTACTGAAGAGAGTCACTTTGAGCCATGGATTAATTGGGATCCATACTGAAGATTCTTCGGTTTAAATACTTCCTGTCTGACTATCATACAGTTTCTCAGGATTTATTGTGGCCTCATACAGGTACATCCTGTATTTTTCTGTAGTCATTTCTAAAAGCACCAAATGTTGCTAAAATGCGTAAAATACAAAATTTAATGACTTCTTAGATTCAATGACATTGAATTACTGCATGCATAATAATACTGTATTCTGTATTTATGAAAAATCTCGGGAACCAATTGTTGGATAGTACATTGTCCTGAAATTGTCATACTTTAGATACAATAGTCTATATTTTACTTTACTTTGATAGCATAGTTAAACATAGAGTATGATTGTTTGTCAGTACAGGTATTTTGAAAAGTTCAGTTTAGAAGGGATTATGTCCATCCGAAGTACATTTTGCTTGTTGCTTTGAAGTGTTTGTCAGGCATAATGAAATAGGAGGTTTACTTTAATATATTACTATGATTCAGTGAACTGTGAGCATTTTCTGTTTTAAGACTTAACATTTATCATTCTCTCTGCTTGTTATTTGGCTTCTTTGCTATTTAATTTATGGTTGAAGAGCCACAAAATGAGTTTTTATAATATATAAAAATATTGAACAGTAATTTGGAGTATTTTGAAGAATTTTTTGTTAGTCATACAAAGTAATTAATTTCCACAGGAGAGAGGTATTCGTCAGTTCCTGCTCACCAATTTGGTTCACACAGGGACAGGTTATAGCTGGCGTGTCAATATAGATTCTATTGCCAAGAATTTTAACCCTCACATATCAACGTTTAAAATTCCTACCAGAACTGTGTTTGAGGGGGAAACTGCATTCATTGCAGGCAGCTTATCAGACTATGTAAGGTAAGTGAATGCATAATGTGCTTAGATTTAGTAGATTGCTTGTAATTTGCACAATTCATTCTTGTTTATTTCTGATTGTATGAGGTTAACCCTTTCATGTGTTTCAAGACACTTGGTATAACTACTTTGATGATGATGATGATAATTGATGATGGTGGTGGTGGTGGTGGTGGTAGTGAGAAAATATCCCCTCCTAAGAGAAATGGAATTTTCTTACAAGCAAGCAGTTCTGTTTCTTCAGAGGTACTAAGACTCAGTACAGTATTTAATTAGTTGGGAATTGGAGAATATAGGTATACTGTACAAAATGTTGCACTTTACAAATGAAAGGAAAAAGGAGCAATCAGAACATGTAATAGGTAAGGGCATGATTCCTGTGCTGTTTTTGACAAATTTGCACTTTTAGTTTGCTACATAAAACAATCAAGGTATCCATTGCTTGGGAGGAATATTTGAAGCAGTGAGATGTGACCTAGTATGTAGAGCATAAGCAAATTAATGTATTCAGCACAAGCTGAGATCTAACAGGTTTGGAAGCAACATGGTAAAAAGTAACCATAGGCAATCCCCCAAAATTTGTGTACCATGATTCCCACAAGGATAGGCAAGTTGCATATGTACTCAGGTTTGGATAAAATGTGTAAACAACAACTAAACATGATAGGTAGGCTCTTGTTGACTTACCATGCTCTTTCCAAGATGATGATGATACTGATGTTATTATTCGGAACTGTTATGTATCTGTAAGGACAGATTATTGAACAAGAACTAAACATGATAGGTAGACTCATGCTGACTTACCATGTTCTCTGTAAGATGTATATATTATTATTATTATTATTATTAGTTTTTTTTCTATCACAGTCATCCTATTCGACTGGGTGGGTTTTATAGTGTGGCGTTCCGGGTTGCATCCTGCCTCCTTAGGAGTCCATCACTTTTCTCACTATGTGCGCTGTTTCTAATAGGACACTTTTCTGCATGAATCCTGGAACTACTTCTGCATCTAGTTTTTCCAGATTCCTTTTCAGGGATCTTGGGATCCTGCCTAGTGTTCCTGTGATTATGGGTACAATTTCCACTGGCATATTCCATATCCTTCTTATTTCGATTGATACTTATCAATTTTTTTCATCTACTCTGGTGTCCCATGGTATTGCAAAATCAATGAGTGATACTTTCTTCTTGATTTTGTCAATCAACATCACGTCTGGTCTATTGTTACGTATCACCCTATGTGTTCTGATACCATAGTCCCAGAGGATCTTTGTTTGATCGTTTTCTGTCACTCCCTCAGGTTGGTGTTCGTACCACTTACTTATGCAAGCTAGCTGGTGTTTGTTGCACAGGCTCCAGTGGAGGGCTTATGCTACTGAATCATGCCTCTTTTTGTACTGGTTCTGTGCAAGCACCGGACATTCGCTTGCTATGTGGTTTGTGGTCTCATCTTTTGTATTGCACTTCCTGCATATGGGTGAGATGTTATTTCCATCTATTGTTCTTTGGACATATCTGGTTCTTAGGGCCTGATCTTGTGCCGCTGTTAGCATTCCTTCTGTTTCCTTCTTGAGTTCTCCCCTCTGTAGCCATTGCCATGTTTCATCGCTGGCCAGTTCTTTTGTCTGTCTCATGCACTGTCCGTGCATTGGTTTATTGTGCCATTCCTCTGTTCTGTTTTTCATTCTTTTGTCTATATTTCTGGGTCTTCGTCTACTTTTATCAGGCCTTCTTCCCATGCATTCCTTAGCCACTCGTCTTCAGTGGTTTTCAGAGATTGCCCCAGTGCTCTGCTCTTGATGTTGACGCAGTCCTCTATGCGTAGTAGCCCTCTCTCACCCTTCCTTTCATGTTATGTATAGTCTGTCTGTATTTGCTCTTGGGTGTAGTGCTTTGTGTATTGTCATGTGTTTTCTAGTTTTCTGGTCTATGCTGCAGAGTTCAGCCTTTGTCCATTCCACTATTCCTGCACTATATCTGATTACTGGTACTGCCCATGTGTTTATGGCTCATCATGTTTCCAGTGTTGAGTTTTGACTTGAGTATCACCTTAAGTCTCTGCATATGTTCTTTCCTGATCATATCCTTCATCTCTTGGTGTTTTATATCCTCGCCTTCTATTATCCCCAGGTATTTGTATCCTGTTTCATCTATGTGCTTGATGCTATTCCCGTCTGGTAGCTTTATCCCTTCAGTCCTTGTTACTCTGCCTTTTTGTATGTTGACAAGGTGCAATTTTCTATTCCAAACTCCATCCTGATGTCCCCAGATACAATCCTTACAGTCTGGATTAGGGTATCTATTTCCTTGATGCTCTTACCATACAGCTTGATGTTGTCCATGAACATCAGATGGTTAATTCTGTTGCCTCATTTGATGGTTAATTCTGTTGCCTCCTTTCTTGAGTTGGTACCCAGCATCCATCTTCTGCAGTACTTTTGTCATGGGAATCATGGCTACTATGAAGAGTAGTGGGGAAGTGAGTTGCTTTGAAAGATCCCTCTTCTGATGTTAACCTTTGCTAGTCTTATCACAGAGCTTGTAAGTACCGTATTTCAGTTGTGCATTGTATTTTTCAGGAAGCTGATCGTGTTTTCCTCTGCCCCATATATTTTCAGGCATTCTATTAGCACGTGTGCGGTATCATGTCGAAGGCTTTCTTGTAGTCAATCCATGCCATGCTTAGGTAGGTTCTCATTCTCTTACTATTCTTCATTACCATTTTGTCTATTAGGAATTGGCCTTTTGTGCCCCTACACTTCCTTCTGCAGCTTTTTTGTTGGTGGGGGATGTTTGTTTGTATCCTTTACGTAGTTATATAGCCTTTCACTGGTGATACCTGTTAGTAACTTCCACATTATTGGTAGGCAGGTGATAGGCCTGTGGTTACTTGCTATATTTCCCTTGTTCTTGTCTTTCTGTACTAAGGATGTTCTCTGTGTGGTCATCCATTTGAGTGCATGGTGGTTTGTGATACAATGCTGGAGTTGTTCTACTATTTGTGGGTGTAGGCTCTTGAAATTTTTGAGCCAGTATTCATGGACTTCATTGAGACCTGGGGCTTTCCAGTTGGGCATTTTCTTTATTTGATGTCTGACTGTGTTTGTCGTGATCTCGGTAAATTTTTTTTTTTTTTTCTCCCAATTTCTTCTGCCTTCGTTTCCTGGAGCCATGTTGCATGTTTGTTGTGTGATACCCAATTGCTCCATATGTTTTCCCAGAGTCTCTTACTTGGTTTGGCTTCAGGAATTTCCTGGTGTTGTCTTCCCCTCTTAGTTGGCTGTATAGTCTTTTTTGGTTGGTTCCGAAGAGTTTGGTTCTGTTGGTATCCTTTATTCTTGTTCATGTACTGTTGGAGCTCATGTGCTTTGGCTCTAAGCCTCTGTTTTATATCTTCTGTTGTGTTGTTTAGTCCCTTCTCCTGTACTTTATATTTCTCATTCAGTTTCTAACTCTTTTTTTCTTGCTTCTTAGCCTCTTTTCCACCATCTCTTTCAGTTTACTCAAGCCAGATCTCATCACCATGATTTGTTTTTCCAGGCACCTTTTCCAAGGCGGTTGCTGTTTGGTTTCTGTTGGGTTGGTTGTGATGGTGTTGGTATTTGTATCCCCATGACTTCTACTACTAGTCTTGCTCCTGCATATGCCAGGTTATTTGTTTCTGTGATACTGGTGGTGCGGATTAGTCACATTATTTCATTAACTTGCCTTTTTTTTTCCCTTAGTTTCTTTGTGTTGTAGGCTTTCTTGGAGGGGATCTGTGTTCTTTTTGTATCTGGCTTCATCCATTGTCTCATCTTTTCCACCCATTCCGAGCTCTCTGTTATATCTTCGGTATTTCCTCGTGTGTCATTGTTTGGTAGCTCATCATTCCTGTTGTTTTCTGTGTCATCGTCTCTTGGTTCGTCTTCTTGTCCTTCATTGCTGGGTGTTATTTCTCTTTCCGGTTCCTCTCTTTCTGTTGTGGAGAGCCAGTTATTTTTCTTTATGTTCCTTACTTGGTCTGCCTGCCTCTGTTCCGTTTAAGGGGTGTTATTTTTCTCATTCCAGATGTTGACCAGTCTTCTTCTGTATCCTCTTTCTGTTGGGTTGCTTCTGATGTAGCATCTCCATATTTCCTTATTTTCTTCTCTTGTCCATTTCTTCTTCTGGTTTGCCCCTGTAGCTCGAGTCTCTGGTTGCTGGTTACTGTCGTTGTGGTGGTCAGTTGCTGGATGACGACCTCCAAGTACCTGACCGTCCTCCCCGTTGATTGGGTTGCATACCTGGCTGCCGGATGAAGCTCCTCTGTTGCCAGAGGTTCCATTTACGTCATTGTCGTTTATTCTTTCGTTTCTTTCCATCTTTGCTGAGTTTTGCTATTTAACCCATAGCTGGACCCTACCTCATTGAGAATAGGTACTCATTTACAGCTGAGTAGACTGAGGAAATTAAGGTAAAGATCCTTTCCCAAGGAATCAATGCCGAGGAGAGCAGTCACCCATCCAACAACTGACCAGCCCCAATGTTGCTTAACCAGTCCATCTATGAACTAAACCACTCTGCCACGGTGCCCATATTATTGTTATTATTATTGACAGATTATTGAGCCTATGAACTTTATATTGATTTCCAAGTCCAAATTAAAAAAACTAGGTAACAGATAACAACCTTTCAGAGTGACATGAGAATTTGAAAGAATGGATATAGAATTGGAAAAGAAATGGAATAAGCTGATAAAAAGAGCTAATTAAAAGATATCTTGTGAAGGAAGGAATGAAAACTTGATCCTTGGAAATTTTAGGATTAATGATTTTAGATTTTTTAGAGTTCTTTAAATAGGTTGACCTCGTATGAAAGGTGTAGGATGGATCACATTACAGACAGAGTTTACTGAATCTATGCTCCTAACTTGGATGAACAGTGAGATATTCCAATTCAGGTAATAAAAGAGTGAGTCACAAATTCAAGGTATAACTGCAGTTAAAATAAGAGCATTTGGGTGATGGTTGAAACAAGTGGTATATCTTGTTGAGAGCATGTTGATCATAGATATACTCCTGAGGTGTAAGGCAGCTACTGGTGTTTAGTATAAAACAAATGTATAGCATATTACACAAAACAAAATGCTCGTCCTGCATTTTGTTAGACCATCCAGACTGAAATAACAGGTATGGCACTCTGAAAAATTAAATATTATTATTTCTTCGTTGTTTTGTGTGGGGAAGTGGGAAGTTATAACAGCTATTCTTGCTTGCTGGCTTGCTTTTGCAGCAATTTATGTGGTCTCAACATAACATAGGACAGCATTATGGTTTTTTTTGTATCTTGATCCTTGTTTTATGTTAGTGAAAATAAGCATATCCTAATAAGATTTTGTATGTGGCCAATAATTGCACAGCATTTCTATTTTTGTGGATGCCATTGGAATGAGAAACCAGATGCCCTTATCTGCTCCAGTCCTAAGAAAAAATGACAAAAGAAAGGTAAAGGAAATGGTGGTCACCCTGAATAATTTGGAAGGTTGGTGATCACAATTTAGAAGAAGAGCAAGGCTACCTGGATTAGCGAAATTTCTAAAGGCAAAATAATTTTCATCAAATGTACAAATTACTTTTAATTCTAGTTTGGGGAATGAAGTGGAAGCAGCAGCAGCAGCAGCCTAATTATCAATGCAACTTTCCAGACACGTGGGTGACATAAGAATACAGTACATCCAATATTAAAAAATACTCATAGTAGCACGAGTCTTGAAATGGAGAAACAAATCCATAGTTATGCATGGATACATATATTTAATTGTTTAGATTTTTTAGATAAGGAAAAAGTTGAAGGACAATAATGCTGGACATGTCAAATTGTGTAATTTTTATAAGGCAAGTTTTAATTAATTTTTATGTATAAAATATTAACAGGAAACAGGTTTGATTTCATCACAGAGGAGAAAAGTAGAAATAGAATTAACACTAGATATAAAATAGCACTCACCATTATGGAATTGTGATATTGGAATTATTCATTCTCCAGTATAGTCCAAAGATTTGGAAGAAAGCTTTCTTATTGAATGCAAACAACTGAAGATATCTGGGATGAAAGGGAAGTTAGAATATGTATGGAGGATGAGTCTTTGTCTTTAACATGCTTATGAAAAAATGAGTAAAAAGTCTTTGATAAAGAGGAGAAAGTGTCTGAGAAGACGAAACTTGAGGAATGCATGGCAGAAATTGGAAAAGGAGCTGATGTTGCTTTGCAGCTGGATAAGGATATAGAAGAAATCCTATATTCAGGTGATTCTTGAGAAAAATAAGGGACTTTTAGTGGAAATGAAACATGACTCGTCATTTTGGTAAGAGCATCTTGAATTGCACTAGCTTGATTCCTCAGTTTGATTCAGTCACTTTTGAAGACATCGAATTGAAGTTGTCGATCATTAGCTGGAATAATTTTTCCTTATTTCTTTTGGCTTGATAGATAATAGTCACTTAGTGTCTTATACTCTGAGAATTAACTAGGACGAAATCATTAATGGACACTACTACATTTTTTTACCAGGAATAGCAACAGTTTTTTTGTACAACTGCTTAAAGAAGTCTTAAAAAATTGGAGGAATGGACAAAAGCTAACAGCATTGTTTGCTCTTGACACCACATTTATACTAGCTTCTGAAATGGAAAACTAGTGATTTCTTTGTCGTCTAAAGTCTTTTATTTTGGTCTATGGTGAAGGTGATATCTAATGAAAAAACAAAAGTATCTTCATTTGACTCCATTGTATCATTGTACTGTACATAAATACAAAGCAAATTGCAGCCTGTTTTAGTGGAAAGGAGAAATGTCTGGTATTTGATGATTTACTTAAATACTCTCTCTTGGATTTGCAGTAAAACTGCTTTTTTTGAAGGTGTTGGTGGTAGCAAATTACTTCACTTAGACTTTGTGACTAAAAAGAGATTACTATTCTTTAATTTTTCTAAGTGCACCTCCTGAACAAATACTGTGCTGTACAGTATTACCTTGCTGAGTACACATCCTGCTGTATTAGAACTACATAACAGTCGAATTTGTAATTAGCCTTCAGTTATGGCTGTAACTCACCTAGTTTGCTAACAAGTGGAATAAAACTTTGTTAAAAGTTTTATGTGGTACCTCTTCATTACAGACCTGAGGATGAGGATGCAATTCTGGATTTGTTTCCTGCTGCCACATTCCACTACTTGGATGGTGCGGGTCACTGGTTACATGCAGACAAGCCGCAAGAATTTCTTAATCTTCTGGTGCCTTTAATACAAGGATGAACTTGAATCTTTAGTAGTTTTTTTTCTGATAAAAGGTGCTTGTTATTGAAGAAAAATGGGATTATTACGTTCAGATGCTGAAGATGACAAGCGTTTGTTAGTATTTTAACATTGTCAGAGATTCTTTTATATAGATACGGGTAATGTCTACCTAATTTTTCGTTAATTGTTGCGATTAGTCATTTTATAATTTGTTGCATTTGTTTTGAATTTTTTGTTGCACCATCTTGGTTTTAAGTCTTTGGTTCCAAGTGTTGCCTGTGTAAGTTTTGGGTCTGTTTTCACACAATTTCCTGTCATTGGTCAGCCCTAGCACACACTATTATTACTCACTATTTTTACACAGTTGCTTGATTAAAGTACTTAATAGTCATAATTTTGTCATGATTATGATGTAAATACAGTACTTCTAATGGCTGTGGGATATTCATATTGCTGTTGTAGCTTTTGTAAACTAAAGGATTTATCATAACCAGTATGTTGTGGTAATGTTGCTAGAATAAATAACCAAGATAGTGTTTTTGCTGTATCACACATTCTTTTGACTAGAACAAAACAGAATGAGCAGAAACATAACATTCATAATGTAGCAGACTTTATTTTTGTATCTTTTACAACAATGAAGGGAGAGGTGAAATGTCAGATTTGATTTCTTTCTCAGATAGATATTATTATGTAGTTTAGCAAGGCCTGTGAACAAGAATTTTCAGGTCACAGTTACAGAATAATAGGACTTTGTGTATTTTATAATGCACAATTAAGTACATTGCATAATTTCCTACATACAATATAGTGGTTCAAAGAGGGAACAGAAAGTAGGAGAATGTTGCTATTTTGAAATTATTTTTCCATACCCATTTTGCTTATTTTTACCTCCCTCTGTGAAACACTTAAGGGATAGCAGATGCCTCTGTCTGTTTGTCCGTCCATCCAAAACATTTTTTCAGTCATTAACCTCATAAGTATCTTTGTTCATATCAGAATTTGGCACAAAAATTAGCTGAAGGTACTGATCTGAAGTTATGCCAAGTAATGTTATTCAAGACTTGGATTAATTTTTACGATGAAAATGGAGGCTGACACAGTGGCACCTTTTTGTTTTAAGACAGTACAATGAGCAGTTTCATGAGTAGATTTTAAAGAATATAGTGACTGGTGTTAGGATTATTCGGTACTAATTACCTTTTGACTTTACCCCTTTTATGTGTACATTGTACTCTTGAAATAAATGATAAAGCGAAAGGTCTTACATTGAATAATATATGGTACCTTTAATTCAGTGTTGTTGAATGTATAGGTTGTTTTATTTATTTTTTATGAATCAGAGTTTTAATCACTAAAAATTGAGGATTTTTGGAGCTTGGCATGGTTTAAGTAACCACATTTACATGAATCAGCTAGTCTTGTAGAAGTCAAGTTGAAGTGAATGGCCTCTCAGTTTTTAGAATACTGTATAGTGTTTCAGGTGTAAGACCAGTGAGATATCTTTCTTTATTAAGCTTGTAAAATGGCTTATTATTCAGTCTGAAATTTTTTCAAACTGTGTTTTACCTCATCCAGCTGTGTACAAAATGTTGCACCATCTTATTTCTGATATTCTTTACAGTCAACAGGTCATAGAGCATCTGTTTATAATACTTGGGTAATCTCATTTAGTTTATGTTATGGTATTCTTGTGAACCAGTAAGTCATTGGTGATACAGGGAAATTTATCATCCATTAATTTGGTTTTATTAATAATTTAGGCACATATTTAAATAGAAATTACCTAGCTATTGTTTCAAAATGTTATTACTTTGAAGAACCAGTTCCATTTACAGCTTCACCACCTGTCTTCCTACAGTCCTCCAAGTGAATGGGAAGTCCTTGGGAAGCCTCATTTATTTTAAGATAAGATTAGGAGAGTTGTATATTGGGTTTTTGTGACATTTGTGGTGAATATTTGCATATTAAACTTGACTTCCATATTACTTAACGTATATTTAAAATTAGTTTTATTCCTAATTATATTAAAGTAGGTGAAGACATAAAATGAATTTTTCAGTTGAAGAGGTTATGGGGATGTGAGTTCAAGTAGTTTTAAATTTTAATAGTAGTTGAAAGATCTTAAAGCCCTCTAATTAATAGTTTTCTAAATTCCTGTGAAAGTACTGCTCTCCAGTTACAAAGTGTCAAGTTGAACTATATTTGTTTAGTCATTTTGTTTTAGTGATGTATGAATATACAGATGTTAGGGTTTTGTGCACACACAAACTGAAGACTCAGAAACAGATGTATTGAATGCAGCATACTGAATTGCTGCGAGTAAGTACTAGTATGAGATTATTTTCACACTTATAAGTTGTGAACATGAGGTGATTTGACATTTGGCAAGAAGTCATCTTTATCGTTATTACACATTACAGATGCTGAAAGTGAATTGTTTCTATGTTCAAGTGCCTGATGGTATCTTATTAAGTGTTTGCCAAGAATCTTTTAGATGCCCAGGTGTGTCATTGTAGTTTGTGTAATATATTGTAAAACTTGTAAATATGATGAAAATAAAGCAAAGAAAATAAAAATTAATTGAATGTGCTTTGATTTTTAATGATCCTTGAAGATTACTGGTAATTTAGCTTTTGTTCCAGTCTTAGAAGTGTATTCCTGTACTTATAGTTAAATACAGTGTACAGTGTACTGAATTGGGATGGTATTTAAAAGTAGTTTTTCCAGTCAACGATAACAGAATATGTCTTTTGACAGTGATCAGCTGCAAATGGCAGGTCCTGAACGTAAAGCCTCAGTTTTCAAAATTTTTCTTGTGTAATTAGGAAATACAATACAGTACAGTACTTGGATTTGGAGAGTGATGTAGTTATGGACAATTATACATGCATTCAGTATTTACTTTGCTCAAAATCTGAGTCTGGGAGACACCTACAGTGAGCCTTGCATGGCACACTAGTAAAATAATGATGGTTCTTTGTCATGCCCCATAGTCCCAGCTGCATTTCCTTTATTTTTCTTCCATTCTCTGTCCCCCTCCACATATCCAGAGCAAAGCATGATGGTGAGTCGTATGAGGGTCTTGAAATGTGGCTTATTTATGTAGTATTGCAATTGAATTCATAGTGATAGTATTTACAGTATTTTGAAATATTTTACTTTTTGATCATTGCTATGGCACAAAGAATTTGCTTTTGAACTAGAGATGAAAGTTCATTAAAAATTTGAGAATGTTTGACAGCTAAGTGGAAATGACCAAAGGAACAGATAATAAAGAAAAAGGCAAAAATCAGTGCCCCTGAAGGCTGAAAGAATGCTACAAAGAACCTCGAGTATTGCCTACAGTGGGTTGTACAAGGTAGACTGTAGGGTTCTCAGCCTTGGGGTCACTGAGAAATTTTTGGGGGTTTGCCAAGCCATTAAATTCTCAGAATATGTGAATGTAGTACTTGTTCATTTCCTGAATCTAAGGTATTGCCATTTATAAATGTCACTACTGAAAACAAGTACTACAGTATACTGTATGCTGGATTATCAGCACCCAAAATATTCACTTCATATTGTTATCTACTGCTGAGTTATATAAATATATATGGTTAATTGCTGTAGATAAGATGAAGAATTTTTCTTGGACAATATTGTGGCAAATGCACTTGCAAGTCATTTTCATAATTACAGTACTGTACAGTAATTGGTTGTTGTTGGATATTGAAGAATATTCATTGTAAATACCAGTCTTAAGCATTTCTTTAAAATGCAGTTTTCTTTGATTATGGTTTAATGTAGAGCGGATAAATCCATACTTGTTTCAAGTCTAGTACAATATTACATTGGGTTTATGAAGGAATTATTGTATTGTTGGTAGTGACATGAATCCTTGAGGCATTTTGCCTGTTATTAACGCCATGTGCTGTAAGTATTTTTTTCACTAATGCTAAAAACTTTTTGACTGAACTTTCTTTTTTTTAATTACCACTTGCAGCAGAAAGAAAACTTCTGAATGGTGAAATAGTTATCAAGAACTGGTCTATAGCCAGGAGGGAAGCTCCTTATTAGGCAATCAGTTTTAGAGATGAGGGAACAAGAGGTATGTAAGATATGTGCTTGTAGAACACGAGGGTCAGCACGGTAAGGTTGGAAAAATAGATGCACAATTGGATGTAGAAGTAGATACTGTATAATAATATTGCTTTTTATTGTTGATTGACATTTATGAATTAATAGTAGGGTGGGCAAGGATCAGTTCTTTGCATTTAAAGTTTCTGGGAAGGCCAGAGGGTTAAAGTTGATTTTTGGAGAGTTTAAATGTTCACATAGCCGTCACCATGTGAGAGTAGTCTTCTGGTGCATGTTTAGAAATTTCAGGAAATGCTTTATTATAATTCAAAATTAAATTTTTAAATGTTTGCTATAAAGAGGAAATCATAATACTGTACTGTTTTTAAGAATAATTATTGATCCGTTATTTTGAAGAGGTGGTTCAGTAATTTTGTTATAAAACAAAGTCTTTTAAAAATTTCTCTATTATGCAGCTCAGCCACTTGAGCAATTGCACCTATCTGGAGTACACATCACTTATGCTATTTTCGTGCTCATAAAAAGTTCTATATATAACCATCTTCCTCTCAGGAGTCCTCTTCTTAATGGGATCTGGAGAGTATTTACTGTTTTCTGTTTGAATATTTTTATTTTTTATACTTGATCTGGCTAAGTATGTAAGAGTCGGTTTTAATTCCTCTTCTCATGACCATATATCCAATTAGTGCTTTGGTTTTTATTTTTCTTGTCCTGCTTAAAACATTTCCTCCATTGCTTTTATACTATTTTAAACTTTACTTCTTGAACTTTAAAGAGGGTTTATTTTTCTTACGCTTGCAGCTCTGACCTAATTCTAGTAATTCTTTTTGGATTTTTTATAGAACTGAATATTTTCAAGTGTTAGTCATTGTTGTTTGATATTTGCTTAAAAAAACATGTGGAGAAGCATTTTCCTCGAGAACCAGTTTCCAATTGAAACTGAATAGATTCAGCTGATTTGTTATAATACGGTAATACAATTTCTCAAAGGTTTTCAAATGAAGTGGAAGGTTCCAATTCTTTTTCACTGATGGTGGCATTATATTTATGAAGTTGTCAGTTTAGAGAACTTGTAATGTAATCAGTCCTGTAATGCTATTCCTACTTCCATCCCAGCGCTTGTATTCTATTCTACTCTTTAATATTACAATGTGATCCAGCCTCTCTTCAGAATACAACAGAGATACATCTCAGTGTGGGGACTTCTTTACATACCATATATGTGACACATGGAATAAACTACCACCAGAAGTTGTAAACAGCAACAGTGTGGAAAAGTTTAAAAGAAAGCTAGACAAAATCATTAGAACACGGTGAGTGAAGCAGTAAAACTTGCTCCTAGAGATAACTGAGCACATGATGTCTCCTCGGATGGACTAATAAGTCTTTGAGATATCCTAATCCTTGTAAATCCTTGTAACTTCCCAATTAATTTCAAGAAGTTAGGAGTTTTGAAGGCATAAACAGTTTTTTTCAGTTTGGTTATGTTAAGTTTTTATTGTTCATATTAATCTATGCTTGGTAAATTTCTCATATTTTTTAGCAATTTGGGTAATTTAGATTGCTTGAAACATTTTGGACAAAGCATACCCGTTTTGAACTGCTTAAATGTGGACAGGAGTTTCGGTAACATTTGTGAAATACTTCTTGCACATTTCATTAAGTAAATACGCAGAAGTGTAGTGCTCTTTTATATTATTATTATTATTATTATTATTATTATTATTATTATTAGTAGTAGTAGTAGTAGTAGTAGTAGTAGTAGTAGTAGTAGTAGTAGTAGTAGTAGTAGTAGTAGTAGTGGTGGTGAAGGATTTTATGCTTGATTATTTTATTTGATGCTTTAAATTGCTTACATTCTTCAAAATAGAGCCATGTCCAAAAATTCTGAATGGAATATGTGAGGGAATAGGGATGTTTTCATACAGTAATATAATTAGTCTGTCATTTATAACAAACATTTTTCAAGGCATTTAGGAAAATACCCCTTGTCGAAGCATCCATGGTGAGAAAAGAAATAGGCATCCGATTCAAGAAATAAGTTATTGAAGAATAACTGACGTGAAGTTGATTTTCTGAAATATGACATTAAAATGGAACATGACAGTTGGTAAAATCAGCTGTTATGAGCCCGGGGAAAACCTGGCACTGTTTGCGACTGTCCTCGAAGTTGGACCTGCAGAATCTCTCGTTGAAAATTAGCAGACTAACCTAGGCAGCGCCAGAGTCAGTATCGCTTGTGACGTCGGTCGGGTAGGGTGTGCTCGCTCGTTCTCCGGTGAACCACCACACGTGGCTGATTATTATTTTCAGTTTTTTTGTTGGAAAGTCCGAGATGATGTCTGTTGTCTTCAGAAATGGTTGTTCTCGCTGGATCGTGTAGCCGGTGGAATTAAATGAAAAGCGCTGATGAATATTGACGCTTGAGAATGGTTTTGACATCCGATATCAAAGTTACAAGGAAAAAGAATGATTGTGATCATGTTCTAATAACTGACGTTTTGCCGCGTTGCTGATTCAGTACAGTTATTTCTTTGGGGTTCGTAGCAGTAAAGGTGAGTAAATTCTTGTTTAAACGGGGTTTAATTAGCTTCTTGTGTTCTACATAGAAAAACAGAAGCAGTTTTTCGAATGTTGTGTAGGCTTATTACTGTAAATATATTAGTGTAAAGCACACTGTAAACAGAGAAAATAGTAATTATTTAGTTTAGTATTTTGCGCGTTTGGACGATGGGAAAGGATAGAGGGAATTCAATTCTTGTAATGGTGCGACAAATATTGGCTTGATCTCATGTGTACACATTCCCCCGATAGATAACTTAGCGATAGAGTGCACCTCTAGGATAGGATTATTAATTGATAATGACAGATCATCTGTTCCATGTCATTTCGCATTAGACCTAAAGACAATACTGTTATACCGATTAAAACGTAATTTGTTCATTCATATTTCGATCTCCAAATGTTCAAGCCAGGAGCAAAGTCTTTCCTGGTTCCTGCTGACGTCTCCTGACTTCGTGGCGATCGGTTTCATTTTTTTGTTCCCTCATGTTTATTTATTTATTTATTTATCATCATTTCATATAAGTTGTCTCTCTCTGCTGGCTGATTACCCTATGGATTGTTCATTCATATTCCGATCTCCAAATGTTCAAGCGAGAAGCAATTCATTCCTGCTTTTAATGCAGACGTATCTTGACTTCTTGTGGATCGGTTTCATTTCTGTTCGCTCATGTTTATTTATTTATTTATCATCTTTTCATATAAGTTGTCTCTCTCTCTGCAGGCTGATTTCCTTTTGGAACCCTCTTGGGTTTATGGCCTGTTGACTATATCCGTAAGGGTTTTCAGCCAAAGATTTGAAGACAGAAAAACAGAAAGGAAAGTGATATTAGGCCTACTGTAGGAAAAAATAGTCGGTGTTATGTATGAAAGGCTATTGAAAATATTTTAAAACTGCATAGTCGTCGTGGAGTGAAGTATAGAGTTTAGTCCAAAGGCCAAGCACTGGGACCTATGAAGTCATTCAGCGCTGAAAAGGAAATTGAGAGTAGGTAGGTTTGGAAGGTGTAACAGGAGGAAAACCTAGCAGCAGTTGCGTCATGAAATAATTGTTAGGAGAGGATGGACAGCAAGACGGAAGAGAGAGAATATGATTGGAGGTACAGTTAAAGGAATGAATGGGGTTGCAGCTAGGGGCCGAAGGGACGATGCAAAGAACCTTTCTAGTAATGCCTACAGTGCACCGCGTGAGATGCACTGACGGCACTACCCCCGTACCGGGCATAGTCGTCCTTCAAGTTGGGATTGAGTTTAAGGGAACTGTAGATTTTATTCAGTGACCTCTGTCAAGGCGAGGAATAAACGGGTATTGTCGAATGACAGAAAGAGTTGCGTGATCCAGCTCTCCGCTGTCGAATTTGTTCTGCCGAATCTGATCGGGTTCTATTCCTATCGTATTTTTATCATCACGCTCTATTCCCCTTTCTGTTTTTTGTTGTTTTTTTGTGTTCACTGTTTTAACGAAACTGGGCTTATTTAAATATAATATTGTTTCTTCCCCTTACGCCCCCTTTCTGTTTTGTGTGTGTGTGTACTGTTTTAACGGAACTGAGCTTACTTGGATATAAAATTGTTTCTTTGTTCACTCAGAGAGAGAAAGACAGACAAAGCTAATATTCCCGCTTATAAACATCGATTGTGACCAGTAGATTATACAATATATTTCTGCACGTGCCGAAAAAAACTCATTCAGCAAGGAAGTACAAACTTAGAAAGAGATAAAACCGTTAATTATGGTTAATATATATAAATATATATATATATATAATAATATATATATATATATATATATATATATATATATATATATATATATATGTGTGTGTGTGTGTGTGTGTGTGTGTGTGTGTGTGTGTGTGTGTGTGTGTGTGTATTAGGGTGGATATGGATACTGGCTCATATCCAAGTTGGTGTATTTCCACTACAGTTAGGTTTGTTATAAACTTAATTATTTGTATTGCGTGCTGATGTCATCAAATTCCTGATCACACCTACAACATTGGTCAGGGTACATGTCGGTCATTAGGATTTGTGTCTGTTTGGTTGGTTACTAGACAACTTTTCCAGTAAGAATAAATCAAATCGGTTGTAAAGATTTCTTTGGTCGTGAACTATGCTTCAGTGAATTATTATTATTATCATTATTATTATTATTATTATTATTATTATTATTATTATTATTATTATTATTATTATTATTATTATTATTATTAAAAAATACTCATAGTAGCGTGAGTCTTAAAATGGAGAAACAAATCCACAGTTATGTATATGTACATATATTTAAAGGTGAAACTGTACAGATTCCCGAAAGCCATTTGTACAGTTTAATCTTTAAATATATGTACATATGCATAACTGTGGAATTGTTTCTCAATTATTATTATTATTATTATTATTATTATTATTATTATTATTATTATTATTATTATTATTATTATTATTATTATTATTTTTATTATTATTATTATTATTATTATTATTATTATTATTATTATTATTATTATTATTATTATTATTATTATTTAAATTTGTGTGCAATCGTACAGGACATCTCTGGGTTGTTTACTTTTGATAAAATAATACGTAGAGGTGAGAAGCTGGTATTGACATAGAATATCGAAGAAGCTTTTGCAGGTGTGTAATTGAATGAGTCAGCAGACCAGCAACGTTTTGAACGCCTTAAAAGCTGATTCACATTATAACATCACGTCACGTCAAAGTACGCGAGAATTTCTTACATGTAATCAAATGGACTTGTTCACGCCGTCACGTCACGTCACCATCAAGCACACGGCATCCACCGTCACATCACGACACGTTTGCTTGGAAAGAATATCTTGACGTGACGTGACGGTGCGTATGCAAGTTTCTTAATGCTAAGTGTATGAGTCGCTGAGGTTGGGGACGAACTGAACGGGACTGTGATGGCTAGTGTGAATACAAGTCACGGCTGATGGGATGGTGACGTGACGTGATGGTATAATGTGAATCGGACTTTATTAGTTTCCGAAACACCTTTGCAGGCTTAAATGAGAGTGCGTGAGATATTGCGCCCGAAAACTTTGCGTGAGGTTCGTGAACTGTCAGTAGTTACTTGTTTGTGTTTAGTCTTATTTGTTGTTTGTTATATTACGTTCATTCATAGTACGAAGTCTTTTCCATTACCTGCCTTCCCTCATTGGCCCGACCCTCTCTTATATTACCTTCCGTATTGACGTTATGGGTACAGTGTTAATCGTAATCCGACCCTCTGATATATTACTATCCGTGTTGACTTTTTGGTACAGTAAGTAATATGAATAGGGTTGTTGTTGTTGTTGTTGTTGTTGTTCTGAAGAAGAAGAAGAAGACCCCTATTCATATGGAATAAACCCACAGGTGCCGTTGACTTGAAGTTCAAGCTTCCAAAGAATATGGTGTTCTTTAGGAAGAAGTAACAAAGGTAAAGGGAAATAATAAAAAAAGAGAAGATCGGTTATTAGAATAACAGATAAATTAACAAATAAAAAAATAATAAATTGTATGTGGAACAATAGAAATTTATAAAAAGAATTCAAAATAAATAAAAATGAAAAATATAAATAAAAATTAATGAAAATGAATATAAATAAAAATCATTTAAAAAAATAAATTGTATTGTGGTATGTAAAGAAAGTCGGGCGTACTTGGACAAGAGCAAATGACGTGGAGTAACTTATCATGTCATGGGCGAAAATGTCACGCTTAATTTAACACGATCTTGTCATCATAAGAGATTGTCTGATTTTGTCACACGTCGCGTTTATGATATAACGCTTTCGACAGTGAGGTTGGGTGGTTTTATCCGTTAATCGTATAATATATTTATATTATATATATATATATATATATATATATATATATATATATATATATATATATATATAATATATATATATATATATATATATATATATATATATATATATATATATATATATATATATATATATATATATATATACACGTACATACATACAATAAGTATGTATATATATGTGTGTGTGTGTGTAGATGTGTAACCATTAATATGTAATATAAGTAAAATATATATATATATATATATATATATATATATATATATATATATATATATATATATATATATATATTACATACATATATATATATACATATATATAATGTATATTTATACATATATATGTATTTGAAATACCATTTTTCATTTAATATTATTCATCGTTTACTACGTAGATATTGTGAACACAGGAGTCGGCCGTCTTGATAAGGTTCCTTTTCACTGTCTTCCAAGACTCAGGAACTCACACCTGTTAAAAATCACACGTGTTTTTAAAGAATTTTTTGTATAAATCATTTACCGTCTTTCTCGTTCGGGCCTGCTTTGTCAATATACGTGTTTATTAGGGTGTTTTGGGAGAGAAAAGCTATGTATACGCATGCAGTCATGCTTGTATTTGTGCCTGAATGCGCACATGTGTACGTGTAACGGATGTATATCGTCAGATAATGATGATAATCCAGCCTAATCGTCAATGAAAACAGACACCTAAAATCGTTATTAAATTCTTTATCCCGAAGATAAATGAAAACATACCCGCCTTAATCTTTGCCACTAGCTGACAATCGTAAGTTTTCATCTGAACGGTTAAAAAACCCTGCGTTTTATTACTCATTTTTCATCTTAAGAAGAAGAAAATCATCCTTAATCGCTACAGCTAACAAATGTCATATCCTTTTCATCACGGAGACGAAAGAACGTAAGAGTGGTCCTCGGAGCTGCTATTAGCAAACATTAGGAAGTTCACATCTAATTCATTAAAAAAAACTTGCTCTTTATTACTCATTTTTCCTCTTTAAGAAGAAAAACAATCCACCCCAATCGCAACTGGCAGCATATCTCGTCTTTTTTTTTTTATCTCGGAGACGAAAGAACGTAAGAATGGCCCGTGGAGCTACTGTTAGCAAACATTAGTACGTTTTCATTTAATTAATAAAAAACCCTACTTTTTATTGCTTATTTTCCATTTCAAGAAGAAAAGAAGATCCCTCTTAATCGCCACAGCCAGCATATCTCATCCTTTTTCATCACAGAGACGAAAGAACGTAAGATTGGTCCGCTTACCTACTATTAGCAAACATTAGTAAGTTTCCATTTAATTGATAAAAATACCTGCTTCTTGTTACTCATTTTCCATCTTCAAGAAGAAAAGAAGATCCCTCTTAATCGCCACAGCCAGCACATCTCATCCTTTTTCATCACGGAGACGAAAGAACGAGAGAGCGTAGAAACGGTGGTCCGCGGAGCGGCGCGAATCCCGTGTATAGAAGCGTAGAGGCGGTGGTGTGGTTTTAGTAGGCGTCGCATATGCACCCTTCTCGCGTTACGTGCTTTGGTTACAATGGAGTGCTACTTGACCCTCTTTTAGTAGTTTAGCGCTACTTTACGGCTGGCTACCTCGGCTTACTACCCCAACAGTTTAGCATGTGTTTAGAGGATGGGGAGAAAGGGGAGAGAGGGGTGTTGATTTTTAAGGGAAAAATGCAGCGTGGTTTCTAAGTAAATGAAGAAAAGGTGAGAGATAGAGTGATGGATGTTGTAATTGGGAGAAAGATCGTACGGGCTGTAAATTAATTGCGAGCCATTTGGTCTGAGGTCTTGGAGGTTATTGTGAACCAAATTCCTGTTGCATAACATACTCAGAATTGATTATTGTGGCAAGTGTTTTGCGAAAGTGTTATAGGTATTCTCATTACTAGTAAGCTACCTAAGATTGCATTGCGTCGTTGTGTTTGCATTTAGCAATATAAGGAACGTGCTTTGCATATACATACATACATACATACATACATACATACATACATACATACATACATACACACAACTATACTGTATATATGTGAAATATATGTATATATATATATTTATATATATATGTATGTGTATATATATATATATATATATATATATATATATATGTATATATATATATATATATATATATATATATATATATATATATATATATATATATATATATATATAAATGTGTGTGATTACGTGTGTTTAATGACATCCATGAAAACGACGTAGGTATTAATTTATGTTAATTTCATTATAAAAAAATAATTGTTGGAAAAGTTGATTAATGCCAATTTTTATGTTTGTGCCCATAAAACGCAAGAAAAAAATGCAGTAGTAGTTTTACCCAGTTGTCAGAAAGTTAATTTACAGAAATTATTGTTGATATGGTGTAAGGATAAAATTCAGCCTGTTTGAATATGTACGCCCAAGAGAGAGAGAGAGAGAGAGAGAGAGAGAGAGAGAGAGAGAGAGAGAGAATTCACAACAGGATCTAGACTACCAAGCATCATGATCGACATCCTTCTGTCTCCAATAGGATTCTGAAAGCCCTTTCGAACCTTATCTCTGTCTTGCCATCCGTCATCTGTTTCCTTTCAGCCCGAGAAAGTAGGGGCTCCGCTTTCCTATCAGGAGGGTACTGGAGAGCAAGGTCTCGGGGTCAGAGGTCAGCTGTTTTCATATTCAGTGGATGCAGTCCAGCGTGAAATGAACAGTGGATAACGAGGACGGAATTGATAATGAGATAACCAAAGTGAGCTGATAGAATTATTATATTCTTTGTGGTTTATTGTAGTGTTTTGGGGAAGTATTATTATATTCTTTGTGGTTTATTGTAGTGTTTTGGGGAAGTGAAGAACGAATATGAGCCTAGTGGAATATGGAAAGAGTGTATGTTACTGTTGTTGCAGGGGAGGTAGTTGGCTTATGAATCTCTCTCTCTCTCTCTCTCTCTCTCTCTCTCTCTCTCTCTCTCTCTCTCTCTCTCTCTCTCTTGCTTGCTTGTTTGTACTTTGATAGGAGTGACAAGAGTTTCATAGTCAGCTTTCGATTTTGTGATATGATAAATGATTCTCTCTCTCTCTCTCTCTCTCTCTCGTTTGTTTGTACTTTTATGGGAGGGTAACAGAGTTTCATAGTTCAGCCTTCGATTTTGTGATTTGATAAATGATTCTCTCTCTCTCTCTCTCTCTCGTTTGTTTGTTTGTACTTTTATGGGAAGGTAACAGAGTTTCACGGTTTAGCCTTTTATTTTGTGATTTTATAAATAGTTTTTTTGAATTAGAAAACAATGAGGTTTGAAGTTTTGCAACGTAACTTTTGCCTTTTTGATGAAGCCAGTATTTCTGTAAGCCAGACAATGATTAACACAGCCAGTTAATTTTAACTACTTGATCATTGCTTTCTAATCAATGTTCATATTCCATTCGTCATTTTGACGAAAATAATG
>NC_089761.1:23398143-23413143 GCF_040412425.1 Macrobrachium rosenbergii | reverse complement strand
ATGTTTGTACCAACTACACTAACTAGTAATTTTAATTTTCTGAAAAGAAGACTATTGTGCCGGCTTTGTCTGTCCGTCCGCACTTCTTTCTGTCCGCCCTCAGATCTTAAAAACTACTGAGGCTAGAGGGCTGGTAATTGGTATGTTGATCATGCACCCTCCAATCATCAAACATACCAAATTGCAGCCCTCTAGCCTCAGTAGTTTTTAATTTATTTAAGGTTAAAGTTAGCCATAATCGTGCTTCTGGCAACGATACAGGATGGGCCACCACCGCGCCGTGGCTTCACGAGCCACGGCTCGTACAGCATTATATCGAGACCACTGTAAGATAGATCTGTTTTCGGTGGCCTTAATTATGCGCTGTAGCGGCTGTACAGAAAACTCGATACTTCGGCGCATTTTTTTTACTTTTTTTTATAGTACCTTCTGCCATATTACTACAAATGTGTAAGTAATTTTTTTTATCATTAGCCATAATCGTGCTTCTGGCAACGATACAGGATGGGCCACCACCGCGCCGTGGCTTCACGAGCCACGGCTCGTACAGCATTATATCGAGACCACTGTAATATAGATCTATTTTCGGTGGCCTTAATTATGCGCTGTAGCGGCTGTACAGAAAACTCGATACTTCGGCGCATTTTTTTACTTTTTTTTATAGTACCTTCTACCATATTACTACAAATGTGTAAGTAATTTTTTTTTATCATAACCGTCATTATTGTCACTTGCCTTCTAAAAGCTATTAGTTCCTCGTTGGGCGAGTCGGTAGAGTTGTCGGCTAGCACTCGCTAGTCCTGAGTTCGAGTCTCCGGCCGGCTAATGAAGAATTAGAGGAATTTATTTCTGGTGATAGAAATTCATTTCTCGGTATAATGTCGTTCGGATTCCACAATAAGCTGTAGGTCCCGTTGCTAGATATAACCAATTGGTTCTTAGCCACGTGAAATAAGTCTAATCCTTCGGGCCAGCCCTAGGAGAGCTGTTAATCAGCTCCTCAGTGGTCTGGTAAAAAACTAAGGTATACTTAACTTTAAAAGCTGTTCGAGTTCAAAAGGAGTGACTTTGCAAAACATAAGGTAGTTGTTTTGATAGGTGACCGCGGGTAAAAAAATAATGCCACAACTTCAAGGCTACTTCGTTGCTGTTGTTGTTATTCGGTTGTATTATTTTCTTTTGTAAGTTTAGCCTTCGTCTTGCATCACAAGTAAACAATCTTGCGTTTTAATTTCTGTGTTGAGTGTTCGTGTTATTGTGAAGTATTTTTGTACTTTATTATTATTATTATTATTATTATATATTCAAGAAAAGGGAGATGATTCAATTTACAAACTGAAGGACGCATATACAGTACATAATAATAATAATAATAATAATAATAATAATAATAATAATAATAATGATAATAATAATAATAATAATAATAACATTATTAGTATTATTATTATTATTATTATTATTATTATTATTATTATTATTATTATTATTATTATGTATATTCGTCCTGCAGTTTGTAAATTGAATCATCTCCCTTTTTTGTATCTAATAATAATAATAATAATAATAATAATAATAATAATAATAATAACAATTATTATTATTATTATTATTATTATTATTATTATTATTATTATTATTATTATTATTATTATTATTTAGTAGTGTTAGTAGTAATTATACATTATAGGATTTTTCTTTCATTTTTTATTAAAAGTTTGAATGATCCCTCAGTCTACCCAGTCCCCTAATATATACAACAATAGTGTTTTCATTCCTTGAAGTTTATGTGTTCTTTGTCATACACATAAATGCAGTGTTGGGACTGTTTGTTTACTGATTCACTCTCCTGCCAGCGCCCAAAAAGGTTTGTTACGCAAGCAGCGAGAGAGAGAGAGAGAGAGAGAGAGAGAGAGAGAGAGAGAGAGAGAGAGAGAGAGAGAGAGAATAATTGACCCCCATTGTAACTGGTGAATCTGAAAGTAATTTTCCGTTGCTATCATCTTATCTTAATGAGAGAGAGAGAGAGAGAGAGAGAGAGAGAGAGAGAGAGAATGGTTGATCCCCATATAACTGATGAATTTAAAAAGGAAGTTTCCATTGTTATCCCCTTAACGAAAGCTACGAGAGAGAGAGAGAGAGAGAGAGAGAGAGAGAGAGAGAGAAACTATTAAATCAGTGTAGGAAGTTCCTACCTATTGCTTGTCAGCCAAGTTGTGAATTATCCCAGACGAGCTTGTTCGAGCGCGCTACACGCGGTGGAACCCGGAGCTGCTGTCTCCTCTACCCTCCCGATCCCCTACCTACCCCACCCCCACCCGGGGCGGACAAACAGGTTTGTAGGAGGAGGGTGGATGTCTCCCCTACCCTCCCGTTCCCCTACCTACCCGCCCTCACCCGGGGCAGACAAACCAGTTTGCAGGGGGTGGGTGGCTGTATCATGTCTCCGATATTATTAGTATAGATAGATTACACAGATTTTAGTCTACAGCTAGAAATTGGATATATAAAGTCTCACGTTCATTTTCATACCCTTTAACAAAAAAGCAGATATTCCACTGCTTTGCTTATCTCCGACTTAGTGGATGCTTTTCACCTTTGACATTTTCCTTCATCGTTCCATCTTGAACACGCGAAGTTCAAGCACCTTTTCCCAAAACCTTAAGTAAATAAACTTAAGGAGCCACTTGGAAGCACAAGTAGTCTATGTTTAGTTTGTACAGTGAATCACCTCTATTTTCTTTTTTTCTATTTTCTTTTAAGAATGATACAATAGGATAACCTGTTTGTCAAAAAAGCTTACGTCACATTTCCTACTTTGTGTGAAATCGGGAGGCGGAGGTACTTCAGGTTCCTGACAAGTCGTATCTTCAAGGTGTATGCGTTTTGTGTGTGTTTTTTTATTGAAAATCTATGCAAATAGGTAGTCTTTTCCCGCAGAAGCTATACAATGGCTCCTGCTTTTAGTTTTCTGTAAAAGAAAACTATTGAGATGGCTTTGTCTGTCCGTCCGCACTTTTTCTGTCCGCCCTCAGATCTTAAAAATTACTGAGGCTAGAGGGCTACAAACTGATATGTTGATCATCCACCCGACAACCATCAAACATACCAAATTGCAGCCAGCTAGCCTTGGTATTTTTTAAAAATTTTATGTAAGGTTAAAGTTAGCCATGATCGTGCGTCTGGCAACGCTTTAGGACAGACCCCCACCGGGCCGTGGCTTAAAGCTTCATGGGCCGCGGCTCATACAGTATTATACATCGTACAGAAAACGATTGCGCCGAAGAAACTTCGGCACATTTTCTACTTCTTACCGTGTCGTTAGTGGGGAAGGGGAACATGGCCCATTCACATTTGATATGAGGTGTACGAAATGATAGAAATATACACAGTGCATTATTATTATTATTATTATTATTATTATTATTATTATTATTATTATTATTATTATTATTACGAGTTTGTTGGCGCGTGCTATGCGTGCTGGAACTTGGCGCTGCTGTCTTCCCTACCCTCCCGGTCCCCTAACTAACACGCTTCCACCTGGGGCGGACAAACAGGTTTGCAGGAGGAGGGTGGATGTCTCCCCTACCTTTCCGTTCCCTTACCTCCACCGACCTCACCCGGGGCAGACAAACCTGTTCGAGGGGTGTGGGTGACTGTGTCATGTCTCCCCTACTTTCACCCAGGGGCGGCCAAACAAGAAAGATCCACTCGGATTTTATTATTATTATTATTATTATTATTATTATTATTATTATTATTATTATTATTATTATTATTATTATCGAAAGTTTAACAGAAGTCTTTTCCCTACAGTAAATGGTAGGAATCATTCTGTATCCAACAAGTTCTTGTCACGACAACTTTATATAATTATTTGACTCATAATGTTCTACTAATTCTAATGAAATTTTATGATCTTGTTAAAAAAGGGTACATACATGGGTGATTATAAGTCGGAAATCAGTATTATAATTTGTTAATTGGTCTTTTAACTTTGTTCTGTTCGGCCAGAAATTGAACGCTCCCGAATAACTTACGTTTAGCTGGAAAAAATGTTTTAACTAGTACGTCATGTGTATTTATTGCTAAAGCCCATCGTTATCATCACATGTCTTCATTCTCAAGCATTTATTCAGTCTTTTCAACTGGAAGATACGAAAGGTCCTGTTTAAAAAGAAGGAAAATGTTAAGTACCTATTGACAAGGTTTCTCAATCCTGTTCCCGTTGAGGTTCTGCACTTATGTCTTTTGACTCGTGTTAGTATTGTTTATGAATATCATTTTCATTCCATAACCGCTCCGTTGTGACACTGTTTTGTGTGTGTGTGTGTGCGTATGTGCGTATACGCTGTCATGAAATCATAACTGTGAATGGGATGCTTCACATCTCGGTGGAATCAACCACTTGAGGATTTATCTCCTTTCAAAGCACTACTTACACGGGTGGGAGATATTGTTCTTGCTTGGAACTACAGGTGAGAGACATTTCTCTTGTTTGAAACAAGGGGTGAGAGGTATTACTCTTGTTTGAAATTATAGGTGAGAGACATTACTCTTGTTTGAAACTACGGCTGAGAGGTATTACTCTTGTTTGAAATTATAGGTGAGAGACATTTCTCTTGTTTGAAACTACGGCTGAGAGGCATTACTCTTGTTTGAAATTATAGGTGAGAGACATTACTCTTGTTTGAAACTACGGCTGAGAGGTATTACTCTTGTTTGAAATTATAGGTGAGAGACATTACTCTTGTTTGAAACTACGGCTGAGAGGTATTACTCTTGTTTGAAATTATAGGTGAGAGACATTACTCTTGTTTGAAACTACGGCTGAGAGGTATTACTCTTGTTTGAAATTATAGGTGAGAGACATTACTCTTGTTTGAAACTAGGAGTGAGAGGTATTACGCATGTTTGAAATTACAGGTGAGAGACATTAATCTTGTTTGAAACTAGGGGTGAGAGGTATTACTCATGTTTGAAATTACAGGTGAGAGACATTACTCTTGTTTGAAACTAGGGGTGAGAGGTATTACTCTTGTTTGAAACTACAGGTGAGAGACATTACTCTTGTTTGAAACTAGGGGTGAGAGTTATTACTCTTGTTTGAAATTACAGGTGAGAGACATTACTCTCGTTTGAAACTAAATTCTTACCAACATCGAAGGTGAGTTAGATATTTTGATGGTGATCAAATATTATTTTTATAGATACTTCAGTAATCCAATTTTCACACACAAAGTTAACAACTGTGGCGCTTTTTAGTTTTCTGTAAAAGAAAAGTACTGTGCCGGCTTTGTCTGTCCGTCCGCACTTTATTCTGTCCGCACTTTTTCTGTCCGCCCTCAGATCTTAAAAACTACTGAGGCTAGAGGACTGCAAATTGGTATGTTGATTATCCACCCTCTAATCATCAAACATACCAAATTGCAGCCATCTGGCCTCAGTAGTTTTTATTTTATTTAAGGTTTAAGTTAGCCATAATCGTGCTTCTGGCAACTATGTAAGATAGGCCACCACTGGGCCGTGGCTAAAGTTTCATGGGCCGCGGCTCACACAGCATTACACCGAGACCACTGAAAGATAGATCCATTTTCGATGGCCTTGATTATACGCTGTAGCGGCTATACAGAAAAGATTTTTACTCATTTAATATCTGCATCAGTCGATTAAATGATTACAGATTAAAGCAATCCAGCATTCAATTATACTATTATTAAGCTGTACTACACATCCACGAACACACACACACATTCCTTGGCTTAATCACTACGCAGATGACCAACATTTTTCCACATTTCTTCACGATCAGATGACATATGACTTGAAGACGTGACTGCAAGGCTGCCATAAGGGAGATGGCAGTTTGCGTACTGATCACCAGACCTTATTTGTTACTTTTTCTTTGTACTATCTAATTTTTTTATTTTATTTTGCATAGGAAGTTGTCTTCTTGGTTGTATGTTTTGAGAGAGAGAGAGAGAGAGAGAAAGTTCACTTTAAAGTAATGGGAATACTCTTGAGATGTTTTGAAAAATTATCATTTTATAACATCTCTTTATTTTTGCAGAGTTAATGATTACTTCATTAATGGGTCTATATTTCTTTATTATCAGTGTTCAGTTTTTATTATTCTTTTATCATAGAATTTTTCCTCTGGAATTTAGTAGTCGTTCTGGATGTCACAAGTGACGAAATATCAATATTTACGTATTCCTTATCTTCTATAATAATAACGAGAACGTCGGGAGACCGCAAACCTCCGCCAAGGATTCCTTCTCCCGAAGATGCGCTTTTGCTGTATCTCCCAAATTCTATAGGTGCGTCCACACTGCTGTTAAACATGTAGTCAACACATGTTGGCTACATACCACATACATGTACATATAAATAGAAAGGCCCCGTAGGGGGTGAGTGCCGTCAGTGCACCTCACGGGGTGCACTGTAGGCATTACTTCAGGTTCTTTGCAGTGTGGACGCACCGTGGCAATTGCTGCCATTACTGTAGACTCTCTTAGACAGTATGCACATAATGTATGATCACGGCCTCAGTAGAGTTAAAAGTATATTATTATTATTTGTTGTTGTTAAGAAATTCACAATCTCCTGAAAAACATTCTGTGTAATGAAAATCCACAATTATATAGTTTATTTTACATAGTAATATAATTACTATATAATTATGGATTTTCATTTCACATTATTATTATTATTATTATTATTATTATTATTATTATTATTATTGCTAATAGATTCACAATTTCGTGAAAAACAATCTGAGTAATAAAAATCCACAATTATAGAGCAAATATATTACTATGGTTCTTTTTACATAGTAATATATTTACTATATAATTGTGGATTTTTATTACTCACATTATTATTATTATTATTATTATTATTATTATTATTATTATTATTATTATTATTATTATTATTATTATTATTATTATTATTAGAAGATGAAGCCTATTCGTATGGAACAAGCCCACAGGGGCCACTGACTTGAAATTCAAGCTTCCAAGGAATGTGGTGTTCGTTTGTAAGAAACAGCAGAAGGTAATAGGAAATAAAGAAGGATCAGTGATTAGGAAAGAAGAAATGAATCAACAAATTAATAAATAGATAAAAACTTAAGTAAATTATCAAAATACAAGGAGAAATGTTTTAGGGTAGTACGCATTGCATCTTCGCTCGAACTCCTGAGGTTCCAGTTGCACAACAATCTCAGGGAAGCCATCTTAAATCTACAACTACTACAACCGTGGCCAACTGAGATGACCCACAACACTCTCCACGAAGTCCCACATCCGGGACCTTTTATGCTAATTCGGTAATGTGCAGTAACTGTGGCTCTCTGCTGTCGTGTTCATTAATGATTGGCGTGTCTGATTATGAACCTTTTTGCAGCGTCAGTGTCCTTGCAAGTGTAAGATGTCGCTGTTTTGTGTTTGAGTTTTAATGAGATATTTTCGAACGAGAGTCCAGGATTCAAAATTGTAAGGACTTGTTTTGTATTTGTTGTATTTTATATTCATTTTAGTTTTATATTTTTGTTTTGATTTATAGAAATTCAGTTAGACGGGCTTGCTGGGCGTGAAGTTCAGATTGATTATCATTTACAAATCCACAAAATGACAGTGATGTCACGTTGATGAAAATAATACGTCCAATTTTTCCACAAAATGACTGTGATGTCACAGTGGTTTTTCCACAAAATGACAATGACGAAAACAATGCGTTTGATTTTTCACAAAGTGACAATGATGTGTCGATGATGAAAACAATGCATCCAATTTTTCCACAAAATGACAATGATGAAAATAATGCGTTTAATTTTTCCACAAAATGACAATGGTGTTTCAGTGATGAAAATAATGCGTCCAATTTTTCCACAAGATGACAATGGTGTCAGTGATTTTTCCACAAAATGACAATGTTGAAAATAATGCGTTCAGTTTTCCCACAAAATGACTGTGATGTCACAGTGGTTTTTCCACAAAATGACAATGACGAAAACAATGCGTTTAAAATTTTTCCACAAAATGACAATGATGTGTCGAAGATAAAAACAATGCATCCAATTTTTCCACAAAATGACAATGATGAAAATAATGCGTTTAATTTTTCCACAAAATGACAATGGTGTTTCAGTGATGAAAATAATGTGTCCAATTTTTCCACAAGATGACAATGGTGTCAGTGATTTTTCCGCAAAATGACAATGATGAAAATGGTGTCAGAGATTTTTCCACAAAATGACAGTGATGAAAATAATGCGTTTAATTTTTCCACAAAATGATAGTGATGTCACGATGATGAAAATAATGCGTCTAGTTTTTCCACTAAATGACAATGATGTCACAGTGATTTTTCCACAAAATAACAATGATGAAAATAATGCGTTTAATTTTTCCACAAAATGGCAATGATGTCTCGATGATGAAAATATTGCGTCCAATTTTTCCACAAAATGACAATGATGGCACCGTGATTTTTCCACAAAATGACAATGATGAAAATAATGCGTTTAATATTCCCACAAAATGACAATGATGTCTCGATAATGAAAATAATACGTCCAGTTTTTCTACAAAATGACAATGATGTCACTGATTTTTCCACAAAATTACGTGAAAATAATGCGTTCAATTTTTCCGCAAAATGACAGTGATGTCACAGTGATTTTTCCACAAAATGACAATGTTGAAAATAATGCGTTCAATTTTCCCACAAAATGACAGTGATGTCACAGTGATTTTTCCACAAATGACAATGATGAAACTAATGCGTTTTAATATTTCCACAAAATGACAATGATGTAATGATGACGAAAATAAAGCGTTCAATTTTGCAACGGAATGACAATGATGTCGCTGTGGTTTTTCCACAAAATGACAATAATGAAAATAATGCATTTAATTTTTTCACAAAATGACAATGATGTCACAATGATTTTTCCACAAAATGACAGTGATGTCACAGTGATTTTTTCACAAAATGACAATGATGAAAATAATGCGTCCTATTCCACAAAGTGACAATGATGTCACATTGATTTTTCCACAAAATGACAATGATGGAAATAATGCGTTTAATTTTTCCACAAATGACAGTGATGTCAAGGTAATGAAGATAATGCGTTCAGTTTTTCCACAAAATGATAGTGATGTCACGAAGATGAAAATGATGTGCCCAATTTTTCCACAAAATGACAGTGATGTCACAAAGATGAAAATAATGCGTTCAGTTTTTCCACAAAATGGCAGTAATGTGAAGATGACGATAATGCATTCAGTTTTTCCAGAAAATGATAGCGATGTCACGATGAGGAAATTAATGCGTTCATTTAATCCACAAAATGACAATGATGTCACGATGATGAAAATAATGCGTTCAGTTGTTTAGCATTGTAAAAAACTAATAAAATCGACAATACCATTAATTTTTAGATATAACTTACAATTGGTATTAACAAGCAATGGTTTTAGACAAAAATATCTGAGAATATTTGGCTAGGCCTAAAGAACGAATATAAAAATGGTTCAGCTTCTTAATGCCACAAGTGGGTCTGGGCAGTTTAAGCTTAGGCCTAAGGGGGGGTTATAGTTATACAAGATACGTGACCTCTTGCGCTTTGTAATGCGAGCATTCGACTCGTAGGCCTAAATCCCCAAGAAAGGAGAATATTTTATTTCCGACCGATATTGATTGGCCTAATAATATTCAGGTGTCAATTTTTTCAGCGGTCGGTAAAGTTGGTCAGGTAGATTCTCATATTTACATTTCTACATTTCCTCTCTTTTAGGCCTATGGACGGAGTAGCTTATTTTAAGCTATGTTTTTTTCATGCGGTGCACTGTAGGCATTACTTAAGGGTCTTTGCAGCGTTCCTTCGGCCCCTAGCTGCAACCCCTTTCATTCCTCTTACTGTACCTCAGTAAATATTCTCTTACTTCTATCTTACTTTCCACCCTCTCCTAACAATTGATTCATAGTGCAAGCGAGGTTTTCCTCTTGTTATACCTTTCAAAACTTTTTACTGTCAATTTCTGTTTCAGCGCTGAATGACCTCATAGGTCCCAGTTCTTGTCCCTTGGGCCTAAATTCTATATTCTGATCTTCTATAATAGCTGATATTTGTGAAGCCTTTTGATGCGGTGAGGTGTTGAAATTTGTTGCAGAATGAACAAAGTATTATTCTTTGTTTGGGTTCTTAGTTTTCTGTAAAAGAAAACTATTGTGCCGGCTTTTTCTGTCCGTCCGCACTTTTTCTGTCCGCCCTCAAATTTTGAAAAATGCCGAGGCTAGAGGGCTGCAAATTGGTATGTTGATCATCCACCCTCCAACCATCAAACATACAAAATTGCAGCCCTCTAGCCTCATTAGTTTTTATTTTATTTAAGGTTAAAGTTAGCCATAATCGTGCTTCTGGGAACGATATAGGATAGACCACCAACGGGCCGTGGTTAAAGTTTCATGGGCCGCGGCTCATACAGCATTATACAGAGACCACCAAAAGATAGATCTATATTTCGGTGGCCTCGATTATACGCTGTAGCGGCTGTACAGAAAACTCGATTGCGCCGAAGAAACTTCATCGCATTTTTTACTTGTTTATTTTTCGAATGACATTGTAATGAATACAAATGGTGATCATTTTATAAGCTGCGACGTCAGTTCATGAAACGGAATAAATTAGTGCTCATAAATCCCTATGCGATGCTCAGGTCAGTAATTGCATACGCAAATTATTTAAATCTCTCTCTCTCTCTCTCTCTCTCTCTCTCTCTCTCTCTCTCTCTCTCTCTCTCTCTCTCTCTCTCTCTCTCTCTAAGTTTTGTATGATTTCTGCTATTGTGAGAAAAAGTGTTACGGTGAATTCGTATCTCTTATAGACGCCAGTTTTAATAGCCACAAATTAGTCAGTTATGGACAGATGGATAGATAAGAAAGTTACAGAAGGCCACGAATGCTCTCATATATATATATATATATATATATATATATATAATATATATAGATAGATAGATATAGACATATATGTGTAGTGACTGAGGCACTGAGTGCATGCATTGAGAGAGAGAGAGCGAGGAGAGAGAGAGAGAGAGAGAGATAATTAGAGAGAGATATATATATATATATATATATATATATATATATATATATATATATATATATGTATATATATATATATATATATATATATATATATATGTGCCGTGTGTGTGTGTGCGTGTGTGTGTGTGTGTGTGTGTGTGTGTGGTGACTGAGAAACTGAGTGCATGCATTGAGAGAGAAAGAGAGAGAAAGAGAGATGAGTTATACCACGCTTAATGCACGGATTTAAAGTTCTGGAATCGAACATCCAAATGAATATAATTTGCACATACGATTGAACCAAAGTACGTTTTAAAACAGGAAGCTGAAGGAAGGCATTTCACGAGTACAATGATGCCAGTTCCCTCTCTCCCACGTGTGTTTGCCAGCTGGCGTAGCAAATTGACCTTAGTTGACACTCAAGTATTTTCATTAACGTTGCGAAATGGGTTGCCTGTGGAAATGCGCTTGTTTCTCATATCTCTCATTTTCGATGTGGCGAGGGCACCGAGACGGGTAAATCGCTCCAGGTGAAGAGAAGAGATGGGGGACGGTTAATTTGTTAATGGAGTTCTTTTCTCAGGTAATGAGAGAACTCTCCTCATAGGTAGATAAGGTTGATTTGTGACGTTAGCGGACACAAATCACTCAGTCAGTCACTCTAATAGGTATGAATAGATTACATTTTTTTTGTGACTGCGTAATAGAATGGAGGTATTTTACAGATTTGGAATTTTTGTGATTATGAGAATTTTTTTTTATCGAATCTGGCATAATTACCTTTAAGTAATAATCATTTTCGGTGCCTAAAACAGTCGTTGCTACGCTAGCTTGATATAAACCAAACGGTCAATCAGGCATCGAGGAAAATAGCGAGTTTCGTGTTAAGAGCTGCTAGAGCCTTAAATACTATGTTTCTGACATTGAAAACTTGAGCGATCAATCAATCTGACTTTCTTATGTTACTTCAGCATAAAGATTACCGTAAAAGAAAATGGCTCCGCGTTTAGAAATGTTGGTTTTACTTTCAAATGTTTTTACAAACGTTTAATGGTTTAAGTAACTTTACAACTTGTAAAGTCTTTAGTTAACAAAAATGAAAGATGGAGTGCAATGTTTTTGGGAAATCATATAATTATTCTCAAGGGATTTCGCCTCCTTATGCCAATAACTGAAGTTTCATATTGCCTTATATTTTATTGGGATACTGATATCTCTCTCTCTCTCTCTCTCTCTCTCTCTCTCTCTCTCTCTCTCTCTCTCTCTCTCTCTCTCTCTCTCTCTCTCTCTTTCTTTGTAATCAAGTAAAAAGTATCAAATAGGCACAGGAAATATGTTGTTGGGTTGACCTAACAGCTCTCTCTCTCTCTCTCTCTCTCTCTCTCTCTTTGCTCTCTTTCTTTGCAGTAAGTAAAGTATCAAATAGGCACAGGAGATAGCTGTTGACTTGACATAATAGCTCTCTCTCTCTCTCTCTCTCTCTCTCTCTCTCTCTCTCTCTCTCTCTCTCTCTCTCTAATTAAATAGAGTATCAAATAGGCAAAGGGAGGCAATTACTGAATTGAGACCTAATTGCTCTCTCTCTCTCTCTCTCTCTCTCTCTCTCTCTCTCTCTCTCTCTCATTAAATAAAGAGTATCAAATAGGCAAAGGAGGCAATTAATGAATTGACCTAATTGGTCTCTCTCTCTCTCTCTCTCTCTCTCTCTCTCTCTCTCTCTCTCTCCTCTCTCTCTCTCTCTCTCTCTCATATTGAATATTTGGAATGTTTTTTTTTTTTTTCTGAAATTTAATAAAGAAGTAAACATCTGCCGCTCTGCACTTATTGTTGAGCATTTGATAGCCCCAAACTCATCATGCACTGTATCAAGAATTCCTGAAAATCAATAGACTTTCCTCTCAGTGCGCACTTAAGTAACCCCAGGTCACTTAACAGAGTAAACGCAGAGGATTTGTCTCTGCTTTTCTTTCTCCTGTCCTTTCTTTCGTTTTCTCTAACCTTTTCTTTTTAATTTCCCGATTGGCATTCGTTAGTTGTTTATTGATAATTTTAGATAGAGAATTTTTTAGTTAGGGTTCTCATATCTGGAATCATGTTTAATGGTTTAATTACCTTTACAACTTGTAAGGTCTGTAGTTACAAAGAGTGAAAGTTGAAGTGTATGTGTATGTTTACTGGTTGTATTCATATGAATAAAGTTTTTAATTTGAATTTGGGAGATCACATATTTTTCCGATGGCGTTTCTTCTGCACATCCCAATAACGAAAGTTTCGTATTGCCTGATATTTGCTTTGAATACTGATCTCTCTCTCTCTCTCTCTCTCTCTCTCTCTCTCTCTCTCTTCCAATCTTGCATGATTGAATCAAAAGCCCATTGTCTTATGAATAACCTTGCCTCCACCCTTCTAGAGTCTTCATTCTCTTATGGTGAGGTTTTCCATTTTCTTTTACTCGTACCTTTTCGGACACTACTCCATCAGGTTGAATGAGAGAGCTCTTCTTTCTTTTGGGTAGCCATGTCGCACCCGGCTTCCAACACCTTCCCGCTAATGCTCATGCTTACTAACGATTGCGTTATTCTGTTTATTGAATTGCTTTATGTGTTGCTAAGTCTCGAAATTCGCTCCCAGCTTATTTACGCTGACCCTACAGTCCCCTAGTTCCTCATTGGACTAAGTAAGTATAGTAAGTATACCTTAGTTTTACCAGACCACTGAGCTGATTAACAGCTCTCCTAGGGCTGGCCGAAGGATTAACTTTATTTTACGTGGCTAAGAACCAATGGTTATTAGCAACGGGACCTACAGTTATTGTGAATCCGAACCACAGTATAGCGAGAAATGAATTTCTATCACCAGAAATAAATTCCTCTAACTCTTCATCAGCCGGCCGCGGAATTGAACTCCGGCCCATCGAATGACAGTCTGAAGCTCAACCGACTCAGCCAAAGAAGGGCTTTCCTCATTGGACTGGTGGATACCGTTCACAGCTAGCACTCTGCTGGGCCCGCGTTTGATTCTCCGACCGGCCAGTGAAGAATTAGAGGAATTTATTTCTGGTGATAGAAATTCATTTCTCGTTATAATGTGGTTCGGATTCCACAATAAGCTGTAGGTCCCGTTGCTAGGTAACCAATTGGTTCTTAGCCACGTAAAATAAATCTAATCCTTTGGGCCAGCCCTAGGAGAGCTGTTAATCAGCTCAGTGGTCTGGTTAAACTAAGGTATACTTAACTTTTAACCTATAGTCTCTCTAATTTTAAAAAGCGATGTCATCCTTCTTTCGGGGATATGTCACGTACATTTCTCCTCCCAGTTGTTGTCTAATTAATTTTGTTCGGATTTGTGCTAAATAAGGAGTATGGGCTGCCTCTCCCATCGGTATCCTCTAGATAAAAAAAAAGAGGTCACTAGATGTTGTTGTATTCCAGCACCATCAGTGGAACCGTCTTTAATTCATTTGCTACTATTTTTTTTAACGTCTCGCCCTGATTATTCTTTCCTTTTGGTCTTTTTAGGTTAAGTGCTTGTTCTTGAGAAATATGTCATTAATTTTTTTCGGTTAGAGTCTTAATTTGCACTCCTAAGGTCCTTAATTACGATTATTTTTTAAGCATGGCTCAAACGACACTCCTTAGTAATCTGAGTTGCTTTTGCTTATTTTTTAATTCTCTCTCTTTTTTCTTCGTCTGCCCCACTTTAATTCTGATTCCCAACCCACGTCTGTCCATTTTACACATATCTGAATTATTTATCCATTTAAAATGATTTAAATCTGCATGCAAGCTGAATCTAAGTGCTGCAGAATTGAATGTAAACAAGAGCTTTCTAGACAATAATGTTAATGTAAGCAAAGAAATGGGATACGACGAACAAAATCCAGCGGTTTCTTTCATC
>NC_089761.1:23358143-23393143 GCF_040412425.1 Macrobrachium rosenbergii | reverse complement strand
TATATCTACAGGTGATTTGAATAAATAAAAAATAAACACTTACACTCTGGTAGGTAAATGTTACTGAATATGTGGTTTTCACATTTTTATCAATATCCATCGTGTTGCGTTGTATTATACCTGTCTAAGTTTATTTATGATAATAAATATGTTAAGGAAAAGGTATTAGTTATTTTAAGGACGAAATATGAATTCAGCTGACGGTTTTGTCTGTCCTTCCGCACTTTTTTCTGTCCGCACTTTTTCTGTCCGCACTTTTTCTGCCCGCACTTTTTCTGTCCGCCCTCAAATTTAAAAACTACTGTGGCTAGAGGGCTGCAAATTGCTAGGTTGATCATCCACCGTCCAATCATCAAACATACCAAATTGCAACCCTCTGGCCTCAGTAGTTTTTATTTTATTTAAGGTTAAAGTTATCCATAATCGTACTTCTGGCACCGATACAGGTACCAACAATACAGACCACCACCGGGCCGTGGCTGAGTTTCATGGGCCGTGGCTGAGAGTTTCATACAGCATTATACGCGCTACAGAAAACTCGATTGCGCCGAAGTTTCTTCGGCGCAATTTTTTATTGTTTTTTAGAGTATGTAGACGTTTAAAATATACATAAGGAGTTGTCGAATCAAATTCTTTTTCTTTTAGTTCCTTCCTTTATGCTTTATTTCTCGTTTGACGCTTGGTTACTGGCATTATTAAATGGTGTTAGCCATTTTTGACAGTCTCAGCTTTCTCAGTGGCCTGAATCTTTAAAAGGATAAAAATGTTTACAGCAATGGAAATATCTTAACACATAGACTTATCTTCAGTATGGTTTGGAAATCGGCGTATAACTTCAGCTGCAAAGACGATGTGGTTGAGTTACTAAGACGATTATATGGGAAAAAATAAAACCGTATGTCTGGGCATGACTGTACCCTTGGAACCAAACACCCCAAGAATACGACCAAAGCCACTGGTGGGTAGCATGGTGTGAGTATAGGATTTTGAGGGTAGATGTTGTCAAGTTCTCTGCATTTAATTCGTAAGTGAAGCCAAATGTATTTCTTCTCTGTCATTATTCCTTCGATTTCTGTTACACAGCACAAATTTAATTTCCTATAAGGAAATTAAATTTTGGATTTCTTTCTGATTCTTAACAACTTTGTTGATTTTTCTGTTTGTGAATTGTATATATATATATATATATATATATATATATATATATATATATATATATATATATATATATATATATATATATATATATATATATATAAACGTGTGTGTATGTGTATATTCTTAAACTCTGTGCCAAAAAATACCCCCTACTAAATCTAATTCTCTTGACCTTATGGGTAACTTATTCCAGAGGTAAAGTGATTCGATATCAAAGGGTATTTGTGGGTTAATATTAGACTGTAAATAAGGTCAACCAGTATAATATAAAATATATATATATATATATATATATATATATATATATATATATATATATATATATATATATATATATATATATATATATATATATGCATATAATTGCAGATCACCTGGGCAGAACAGAGAAGCCAGATGAAATTGCGCAAATTTAAATCTTTGTGGTTCTCACCAATCTGTCACTCGAAGGGAGGTACTTTTGAATTTCTCTCTCTCTTTTTTTTCGCTTCATTTGTAAGCTATTCAGCGGAAGGGTTCCTTGAGAGGCTCTTCCCAGACGATGTGCAAGTTGTCTTTGTCCTGTCTTCACAGGGAAATAGAATAGATCACCCTTCTTTCTCTTTTTTTAAAAGTCTTCATTTTCCTTTCTTGTTCGCCTTCTCTTCTCGCCGTCATCTCTATCATCTTTATCTTGGTCATCGCCGTTTTTGAACTTTTTTTACGCAGAGTTGAAATATTGATAATTTTTTTTTTCTGTTTACATCTGTAGTAGAAGTAGGTTGTTTTCTTTTTTTCTGTTTACTTCTGTAGATTGTTTTAATTTTTCTGTTTATGTCTGTAGATTGTTTTCTTTTTCTGTTTAGATTTGTAGATTTTTTTTTCATTTTTCTGCTTTCATCTGTTGATTGTTTCTTATCCTTTATTTTTCATCTTTTACCTTTATCGTGACAATCTATGTTTATTATTATTATTATTATTATTATTATTATTATTATTATTATTATTATTATTATTATTATTATTATTATTACAACATTTTCCTTTCTATAGACTTTTCTGTTTTGCTTTATTCTTCTCCAGGAGAATTATCATCGTTTAGGCCTCTCTCTCTCTCTCTCTCTCTCTCTCTCTCTCTCTCTCTCTCTCTCTCTCTCTCTCTCTCTCTCTCTCTCTCCTTCCAGCCTCTTGTTTGGGGGATGATTTTCTTCTTTGATGTTTACGCGTAACGTCCCATGTTGTGCAACCAGACCTTGAATTAGAGACTCCTCTCTCTCTCTCTCTCTCTCTCTCTCTCTCTCTCTCTCTCCATTACGATCAATGTTATTTTGTAATATAATTTATGCAGTCTTCTTTACCAATGTGTTACATCTTGCATTTTAATGGCAATGTATTATTATTATTATTATTATTATTATTATTATTATTATTATTATTATTATTATTCATGTTTTGCTCTTCATACAAAGATTATGGTCACCATTTTATTTGTTAATACTTTACTAATTCATTTTAGCTTTATTTGTTTTGTATTTATGCTTTACAATGAATATTTTCGAGGAACCTCAGTTTCAACATTACATATAATATGAAAACTTCCTCTATATTTACTTACTTTCTTTTACTTCCTTCTTTGTAATGTTTATTGTGCGTTCTTTTGCTTCTTTCTTCGTAATGTTTATTGCGCGTTCTTTTGCTTCCTTCTTCGTAATGTTTATTGCGCGTTCTTTTACTTCCTTCTTCGTAATGTTTATTGCGCGTTCTTTTACTTCCTTCTTCCTAATGTTTATTTTGCGTAATGCGTATTCATAATAAATCTCATCCACGCAATCACTTTCCCTTTTGTAGACTCTCTCTAGTATGAAACTCGATTTTATTCCGTTATTTTCTCGTTGTTCACGGTTAGTGCCTTCTACTCGTTATGATTCTTGGATACACTTCCATTATTAAGCCTCTTCCCTCGAAATTCTCCCCTCACTCTCGGTAAGGTTGTCCGTCGTTTCCATGGAAACCGTCTGTCTAGCAGAAATTTCCCCTCGGAAGTCTGAAGTAAGTTACAGACTTCGTCTGAGTTTCCTTAGCAGTTCCTTTAATTATTATTATTATTATTATTATTATTATTATTATTATTATTATTATTATTATTATTATTATTATTATTATCTTCTCTTACGCGTCTTTTCCGCTGGGATGAGGTTGATAGACTTATTCAACGTAGTTTGGTGTAAAACCTCTTATGGGGATTATCCACGATGTGGATGCGTATATATATATGTTTTTGTCTCCGTTTGTTTGTTTGTTTGTTTTTGGACGCTACATAGACGGACCTGGCAAGTCGGACCACGCTCAATCCCTGCCATTGGTCTTCCATTCTCATTGAGGCACAGAGTAAGGGAGAAAGTTCCCCATTCAGGTAATGAATGGCATGAAGGATTGAGCAAACGGGTTGACTCTTGAGAGTGCAATTTACGAGCAGTGTCTGAGGGAGTGGTAGGGCTAACGTGTATTTTTTCTTTACCAATAAACAGATATCTTCGTCGACTTTTAAGTAATACCCAATATTTCATTTCTAACTGTGACTTGTTAAAACTTTGTTATGAAAGTTAATGATCGTGGGAATTTGATGAAAGGAGAGAGAGAGAGAGAGAGAGAGAGAGAGAGAGAGAGAGAGAGAGAGAGAGTGAGAGAGAGAGAGAGTTTATTCATTAAACTCCTTGAGAGAGAGAGAGAGAGAATTTCTTCACTAAATTCCATAACAGGAGAGAGAGAGTGAGAGAGACTTTATTCACTTAACTCCTTGAGAGAGAGAGAGAGAGAGAGAGAGAGAGAGAGAGAGAGAGAGAGAGAGAGAGTTTATTCATTAAACTTCTTGAGAGAGAGAGAGGGAAAGAGAATTTCTTCACTAAATTCCATAACAGGAGAAAGAGAGAGAGCGAGAGAGAGACTTTATTCACTTAACTCCTTGAGAGAGAGAGAGAGAGAGAGAGAGAGAGAGAGAGAGAGAGAGAGAGAGAGAGAGACTGTGTTGACCAGCCTCACTGATAAAGTCTTAAGTACTCAACTCTCATTATTATGATAAATGTGCCACATGGTTGCGGTACACACCTTTGCAAACAGCACATGTTTGGATTTTTTGTTTATTCCGTTGCTTTTTCCTCCGCGTGTGTACTGAAACAAATGTGAACTAATCATTATGATATATACATATAATACACACACATACACACATACATATATGTATATATATATTATATATATGTATTATATACATGTATATATATATAATATACACACACATATATATATATATATATATTTATTATATAAATATATAATATATATACATATATATATATATATATAATTATATATATATATATATATATATACATATATGTGTGTGTGTGTGTGTATATATATATATGTACAGTATATATATATATATATATATATATATATATATATATATATATATATATATATATATAGTCCATGAAAAACAAATACGTACAATATTTTTTTTATCCTACAATAACATTTGAGAATTGAAATTTTTCTGACTTTGGAATTCTCTTCCTTCTTCTGTTTCTTCTGGCTCTAATGACCTTCCATCTATTTCCTGCCTTCTGTTTTGCTTGGGCCCTGCTTAGACCAGGATACACAGTAAGGTTATTAGTTGCATAGGGCATTGTTCGAAATTCCCTCTGTGCCATATGCAGTTTTTCTTTTTCTGCGCCACACCATATCATTAAGGGCAAAGTTTTTGCAGTGTTGGTTTATTCATTTTTTTTAATAAACTGATAGGAAGTTCTTTCTAGATTCATATTAAAAGTGAATACTTTTTTCATGAAGTTAGTGTTTTAACCATCAACTTATGTCATTCGTAATATCATATCAAGTATAAAGGTGACAATCGTATGTGCTGACATTAAAGATATGGAATAACTCTGCATTTTCCCGTGATGTAACCGAGTAACGGGACCTTTCCCTGAAAAAAGCGGGACGCCATATCTTAAAAGCCAACCGTAGAATTTTCTTGATAGTAATCTCATCACGTTTCCCAACCCAAATTACTGTAAAATTTCATAGTTAACCTAACTTAATCTAACCTAACCTAACCTAACCTAAGGGGCATGGCAAAGAAACCGAGGCTGGTGCAATACTAGAATACATCTCGGGAATTTGCTCCCAGAAGCATTTTCCCGAGATGTAAGTTAAGTATATCTTAGTTTAACCAGACCACTGAGCTGATTAAAAGCTCTCCTAGGGCTGGCCCGAAGGATTAGATTTATTTTACGTGGCTGAGAACCAGCTGGTTACTCAGCAACGGGACCTACAGCTTATTGTGGAATCCGAACCACATTATGATGAGAAATGAATGTCTATCACCAGGAATAAATTCCTCTAATTCTTCATTGGCCGGTCGGAGAGTCGAACGCTGGGCCAACAGCGTGCTAGCCGAGAGCTCTACCCCCGCCACCCCAATGAAGAACTAACCGAGTACCGGGACCTTTCCCTGAAAAAAGCGGGACACCATATCTTAAAAACTAACCGTAGAGTTTTCGTGAAAATAATCTCATTATGTTTCCCACACCCAAATTTTTCCGGGGGTAATTATCTGTCCTAACTTAACGCAACCTAACCTAACCTCCTAACCTAATCTAGGGGCATGGCAAAAAAAAAAACCGGGGCTGGTGCAATGCTAGCATACATCTCAGGAATTTGCATCCAGATCAGTGAGTTAATTGGCGAGACGGGATCTACGAAGGTAGTCGGTGGTTGTTGATCGTGGTTTTATTAAACTTTTATTTTTTTTTTTTACCAATTATGTTACAATATGGAACACGTTGTGTATTCGTATGGTTATTTTTCCCGTGTAATAATAATAATCTATAGATAGTGACCTCCACTTTTAGAACGGTCGTCGTCCAGTCCGGGGCCAGCCTTTCCCACCACCGGGTCGTATATAAGTTTGTAGAGTGAAGGACTTGCGCACTCAGCAGTGTCTTATATTACCGTCCTTTGTGACCGCACGGTAGGCCTACACTAGTTAGACTGTCTAACCAGTAATTGTTTAAATGAGTGGAAATAATATATTTTTTTTTTATGATTTATTGCTTTTTAGTTTTCTGTACAAGAAAACTGTCGTGCCGGCTTTGTCTGTCCGTCCGCACTTTATTCTGTCCACACTATATTCTGTCCGCACTTTTGCTGTCCGCCCTCATATCTTAAAAACTACTGAGGCTAGAGGGCTGCAAACTGGTATGTTGATCATCCACCCTCCAGTCATCAAACACCAAAGTGCAGCCTTCTAGCCTCAGTAGTTTTTATTTTATTTAAGGTTAAAGTTAGCCATGATCGTGCTTCTGGCAACGATATAGGATAGGCCACCACCGGACCGTGGTTAAAGTTTCATGGGCAGCGGCTCATACAGCATTATACCGAGACCACCGAAAGATAGATCTATTTTCGGCGGCCTCGATTATACGCTGTAGCGGCTGTACAGAAAACTCGATTGCGCCAAAGAATCTTCGGCGCATTTGTTACTTGCTTTTAACGAAACTGAAAAGGAAATAATAGGTTGTCATTGATCACTGGCAACAGTCCGAAAGATTAATTGTAGATTGTTATCAGGATCCTGAGGATAATGGTGGGTAAAATCTCAGATTAACAGAAAAATTGTAAGGCTCCCATGACTGGTAGTTAATTGTCCGTTATATTTCCAGTCAAGAAATTATTGGACGACTAGCACAGTACTTTTGACAAGGTCCAGACCCAAAAAAATGATCTCCCCGCAGGAAGTGGGGCAGGGGGGCAGGGTTTGCCGTCAGTGCACCTCATGCCGTACACTGTAGGCAAAACTTAGGTTCTTTGCAGCGTCCCTTCGGCCCCTAGCTGCAACCCCTTTCGCTCCTTTTACCGTACCTCCTTCCATATTCTCTTTCTTCCTTCTTACTTTCCACCCTATCCTAACAATTGATTCATAGTGCAACTGCGAGGTTTTCCTCCTGTTACACCTTTCAATCCTTTTACTGTCAATTTCCATTTCAGCGCTGAATGACCTCATAGGTCCCAGTACTTGGCCTTTGGCCTAAATTCTATATTCAATTCAATTAAATTCAATTCAAAAACTGATCTTGAGAGGAAACTGGGAATGTGGCCGAGCTTACTTTCTAATCTGGAATTAAGCGAAAGAAAGTTTAAAAGAAAATATCAAACAAGGTTCTTGCGAACTTGATAGCAAACACTGTGTTGGTTTATATTCATAGTGTATTAATAATGGTTTGCTTTACGTTATCTTAGGTAACTTTCTTTCTCTCACTTGTTACAGGTCTTACTGTTTTTATGATAAGTAAGTTTCGGTGTTTTATTTACATTTTTAAATCAGTTTGTAGCGATCACAGTCAAGTGTTATGGTGGCCGATAATAAAGTCCCAGGGAAAAAAGTCACAATTTTGGCTAGGAAAAAAGTCACATGAAAAAAATTCACATTAATTTATGGTGGCCGGTGATAAAGTCACAGGAAAAAAGTCACAATTTTGGCCGGGAAAAAAGTCACAGGAAAAGAGTCAATTTTTACTAGGAAAAAAGTCGCAATTTTGGCTAGGAAAAAAAGTCACAATTTTGACTAGGAAAAAAGTCACAATTTTGGCTAGGAGAAAAGTCACAGGAAAAAAAGTCACATTAATTTATGGTGGCCGATAATAAAGTCAAAGGGGAAAAATTCACAATTTTTCTTGGGTGTCATTGGAAATCCCCAACGGGCTTGTACTAAACACGCCGGAAAGGTGGATACATACAGAGTTAAAACCCCTGGGGTCACTATCCAGGAAAGATTATTGTGACTTTTTTTTCTGTGCCTCTTTTTCTGTGACTTTTTTTTCCTGTGACTTTTTTTTACTTGGATTCAGTATTATAATCCGGGGGGTAAAGCGATTCTATGGCAATGGGCCACTATCTCCATATCCAGTAATTTTAGCAAATGACTTCACAAATTAAAAAGCGCCCAACTCAAAAAGGGAGAGAGAGAGAGAGAGAGAGAGAGAGAGAGAGGTGGTTGAGTGTGACACATCCCACCCAGTACAATGGCTGGATTCATGGGAAATCGGACGTGAACGAAGGAAATGAGACAGACATCAAGGGATCTTGGAAGCGTCAAAGAGAAGGCGATTATACACAAGGACAGGAAATTCTACTGACCCGCTGCCGTCATCGTTTTGCTGGACTTGTGAAAAATATTATTACTGGTTCGTCGTCTTGTCGTTTCTCGTGATTTTTATCTTAGCTCGTCTTGTAATTTTTAGTTTTCTGTAAAAGAAAACTATTGTGCCGGCTTTGTCTATCCATCCGCACTTTTTTCTTTCCGCCCTCAGATCGTAAAAACTACTGAGGTTAGAGGGCTGCAAATTGGTATGTTGATCATCCGCTCTGCAATCATCAAACATACCAAATTGCAGCCCTGTAGCCTCAGTAGTTTTTATTTAATTTAGGGTTAAAGTTAGCCATAATTGTGCATCTGGCAACGATATAGGACAGCCCACCAACCGGGCCATGGTTAAAGATTCATGGGTCGCGGCTCATACAGCATTATGCCGAGATCACCGAAAGATAGATCTCTATTTTCGGTGGCCTTGATTATACGCTGTACAGAAAACTCCATCGCGCCGAAGAAACTTTGGCTCATTTTTTACTTGTTTGTATTGACTGCAATGTTTGGTTGCATCGCACTTATCGCTTGCATTGAAGCCTTGATAGTTTTCTGTTGCAGTTTTATTTTATGTCATCACTAACTATTTGCAGTTTTTATTGGAATCAATGGAATTATATGCAGAGACTATCTTTTTATTTAGAAAAATCGAAATTGCTTAAGAGAGAAAATGTGACCAAATAGCATTAATTATTTGTATACAGTTGCAATGCAAGAGTTTTATTTTTGTCAGCAGAGGAGTTTCAGTTATTTTTCAAGATTAGTGGAAGTTATGTCAATGAGAAGATTTCCGTTTTGTAAAAAAAAAATCACAGTAATAATTTTAAATTCAGACGAATATTTTTATGAATTGATTGCCATGGGAAAAAAATACTTTTTTGATAATATAAAAAAATGGTATAGTAGTATAAGGTTTCAAAATAGTATTCATGAAAATATTCAATAACGATGATTTCAAAAGTGATCTTTAATGCAAAGACGCAACTTTCGTCCATTTTTTTTTAGTCAAGTTGGGAACATTACTCGACATGTCTGCCGTTATTAAAACTTCCAGTACAGGCTCGTAATTGTTCCAGATGCGATTAGAATGTCGTTGTAATCACGTCCTTTGCATCTCCTCGAATGAAAAAAAGTGAAGAGTGTCGTTGATAATCTCGTTAGTATCAGCGTAACGCTTTTCAGATTATCGTACACTGTGCATGATTATGAAGTGTTGCCGAGTAGTGTCGGAAGTTCCGGGAGTCGGTCTTTGTCCCGATATTGATTGCTGGTTTTGTCGTTGTCATTTGCTTTGCTTTCGTACATAAGTCATTTTAATTACTGTTTAGCGGTGTTGCAATGACTGTGGTTATCGGAGCAGGTGTGAGAACGTTTTTGTGTCAGTGATGTAGTTTTTTAGGCCTTTTAGTTTTCTGTAAAGGAAAACTATTGTGCCAACAGATATATTCGTCCATACTTTATTCTGTCGCCCCTGATCTTAAAACTACTGAGGCTAGAGGGCTGCAAATTGGTGGTGATCATCACCCTCCAGGCGTCAAACGCACCAAATTGCGGCCCTCTAACCTCACTGATTTTAAAGCTATTTGGGGTTGATTGGCAACAATCGTACTTCCTGTTAACGATATAGGACGAATACCCGCCGGGCCGTGGTTAAAGTTTCATTGTACCCAGCTCATGGCATGATGCCGATACCACCAAAAGATAGATCTGCTTTCGGTGGCGTTGATTATACGCTGTAGCGGCTGTACAGAAAACTCGATTGCGCCGACGTAACTTCGGCGCATGTATTACTTGTTTTACGTGTATAAAAGAAGGTTGACAAGATTTCTTTTGAAAGGTTTATATATATATATATATATATATATATATATATATATATATATATATATATATATACATATATATATATATATATATTGAAAAAGCGTGAGTCGGAATCCCAAGCAATAATCTTAAAATTTCCTTGAAAAATCTCGGCCATCTTCGTTTTAATTATTTAACCTTCATTTTTTTATGGGTATTTGTACCCTTTTCAGGCTCATATTGGTATCCGTGTTCTCCGTGGTCTCACGAGGGCATCCATGCCCTTCTCAGTCTCTTGCTGGAAATCATTGTCCTCCTCGGTCTCATGTGGGCATCTCTCGCCCTCCTGATTTCGTGAGGGCATCGATGCCTTTATCAGTTTCATTGGGGTTTTCATGTCCTCGGTCTCACATGGGGCATCCTTGTCCTACGTCGTTTCTTTTGGGCATCAATGCCCTTCTTTGTCTCATGTGAATATCCTTGCCCTTCTCTGTTTTATGTGGTTATCCATGCCCGTATTCTCGTGTGGGCATCAGTGTCCTTCTCAAACTCTTGTGGGCATCTGTGCCATTCCCAGTCTCATTTTGGGCATCCGTGCGCTTCCCAAGAATATACAGTATATAAATTATTTGCTGTATTATAATGCGCGGAAACGACATTAGATTAATTTCCTTGTATAGGTGAGCCGTTTTGGAGTATCAGCATTTCTCTTGTTGGGGCGAGTCGATATTTGAATTGTGGTTTCTTGGCCTTTGTCTCAAAGCAGACATTATTAGGCTTAATATTGTTGATGTAATAATGTTTGAGGAAAAAATGCATAACAAAAAAATAGCTTTACTTTCCTCATGTTCGGGATAGATACCTGTTTCATATGAAAGATATATATATATATATATATATATATATATATATATATATATATATATATATATATATATATATATATATACATAAGTATATATATTACAAACCTTTTCTATTTTATGGGTGGCTCAAGCTGTTAAGTGTTCAATCCTCAATGTATATTTTTGGAATGAGGTTTGTAGCCACATGTCCTGTCCTTCTCTACCCCCGGTTGAGAGCCACCATTGTCGACTAACTGTCAGGTACATAGCGCACTGATGATATCAACAGGGGCACGAAGAATCTGAAAAAGATTGGCAGAGGTCGTTTTCCCCCGCCTTGGATCAATCTTGGGACTCCCCCTAACATCATCTCATGCTCACCCACTCCACTACCATGTACTGTTTCTCCGCCAATTTTCTCAGTAGGTCGTTCTCTCCCATATCTCTATCCTCCTCCTCCTCCTCCTCCTCCTCCTCCTCCTCCTCCTCCTCCCCAAGCAATCGCGGCACCCACAATCCCTTGTTGATTACTGTTTTCTCAATTATCAGCGGATGTGATCATGTCAGTGTGGCTCTTGGGCTAATGAAAGAAGACGTCGCGGGCAGAGAGAGAGAGAGAGAGAGAGAGAGAGAGAGAGAGAGAGAGAGAGAGAGAGATGAAGAATCATAAAGAGTATCTCTAGATGAATGGATGATTTTAAAGTTATGGGGAAGTGATTCAATGTTGTCTGACAGTTTCTTTGATGGTGCTGATTTTAAATCTTTATATATATATATATATATATATATATATATATATATATATATAAATATATATATATATATATATATATATATATATAGAGAGAGAGAGAGAGGAGAGAGATAAAAAGTGTTCTGTGTCATCAAGCCACATGGCCCATCAATCTCAATTAAGGGGTCATACGATACCAAGTCTCCAAGTTTCATCTCATCTCTTTCCTTCTCTTTCTCTCTCTCTCGATGTTACAGTAGACATAGCCTACAAGAGAAGCAAGTAAAAATACAGTTTATTTACTCATTCATTCTTCTACTTCGTCATTTTTTTCGGGGTGGGGTGGTGTTAAGGAAGGGGAGGGGTGTACCCCCTCTGGGCAGTACGTTCTGTCCGCATATGAGGGATTGGAAGCATGCCACTGTATATCTAAAGCTTGTTTTTTAACCCGCCCCGTCTTTGTAGATTGGATCTTGATTGTTTGTTTTGGCAAATCTTGCCAGGCATCTTCATCTTGAATTCTCTTTTTTATTTTTTATTTATTTCCTTTTTTTTGCCCTGCTACTCTGAATGGACTGAAAGGTCTAGCCACTGGTTTTTATCAAAATATTTTAATTTTGAAACTATTGTTGCGTATGAATTGCTTAGCCACAAAGTTTTGTTTACACGCACGCGCGTCCTCACACACACACACACACATACACACACACACAATTTTACTCGGCTAACTCCTGTTTTTTGGTCCCGAAAGTTGGTCACTTCTGAGAAACCACAGACCTATGATCAATGATGCTTTCATCTTCTGAATCAAGGTTGGTTTCCTTTAACGAAGTTTTGGCAAACCAGCTCAGAGTCTGTATATGTTTAAGAGATAGTAAAATAATACGTATACTGTAGGATGGGTCTGTCCCTCGTGTGGTTGGAGATTACCTCGATGAGGTTCTCTTTTGAGAGAGAGAGAGATTTTTCTTAACAGAAAATTTTTAAAAATTTTTAACTCGCTAGCACAAGAGAGAGAGAGAGAGAGAGAGAGAGAGAGAGAGAGAGAGAGAGAGAGAGAGAGAGAGAGAGAGAGAGAATTTTTCTTAACAGGAAGTTTTTACAAATTTTTGACAAATGCCAACGAGAGAGAGAGAGAGAGAGAGAGAGAGAGAGAGAGAGAGAGAGAGAGAGAGAGATTTTTCTTAATGAAGTTTTCAAAAATTTTTAACAAATGCCAAAGAGAGAGAGAGAGAGAGAGAGAGAGAGAGAGAGAGAGAGAGAGAGAGAGAGAGAGAGAGAGAGACTCAAAGAGCATCATGCCATTCTTTTCGCGTGCATGGAGGGTGAAAAGCCACATGAATAATCGTAACGGCATTCCTTTTCAGTTGTAAGAGTAATATCTGGGATGCTGATCCCGACGTGACAGCAAACTAAATGGAGGGTTGTGAGGTGGGGTGGGGTTGTAGTAGTAGTAGTAGTAGTAGTAGCATTAGTAGCAGTAGTAGGGTGATGCCTTATCGCTTTGGGAAGGAATCTTTGCGATGGAGTCGTTTGCTTACTGCGTTTTACTTCCCGTAGGTGGGTAGCGTCACCAGTGCACCTCATGGGCTATACTGTAGGCATTACTAAAGGTTCTTTGCAGCGTCCCTTCGGCCCCTAGCTGCAACCCCTTTCGTTCCTTTTACTGTGCCTCCATTCATATTATCTTTCTTCCATCTTGCTATCCACCCTCTCCTAACAGTTATTTCGTAGTGCAACTGCGAGGTTTTCCTCCAGTTACACCTGTCAAACCTACTTACTCTGTTTCCTTTCCAGCGCTGAATGACCTCATAGGTCCCAGTGCTTGGCCTTTGGCCTAAACTCTATATTCCATTGCATTCCACTGCGTTTTACTGGGGGTAAACAAAAGGAAGTTTATGTTTGAATGGTAATATTGGTAATTTATGAAGGAATAATTGGATCAACTCATTTATATTGAATTGGAGTAGTGTTTTGAAAAGGCAAAAACGTTGTTTTTCGAATAATAATAATAATAATAATAATAATAATAATAATAATAATAATAATAATAATAATAATAATAATAATAATAATAATAATAATAGTAATAATAATTTGTGTAATAATAATCCACAGTTGCATAGTAAATATATTACTATGTAAAATAAACAAAGACTCTCGAACACCGTTCATCTGTGTTAACGTTAAAATGTAAAATGAGAGGGTCGTTTTCTTGTGAATAGCTTTTAAAAATGGGAGGCGGGGCGAGAAAATAACGGCCCATCCCAGATTGTTTTTCATGAGATTGTGAATTTCTTAGCAATAATAATAATAATAATAATAATAATAATAATAATAATAATAATAATAATAATGTTAGACAGAAAGGAGGGATAGTTAAACAGGCTATATCATAAGAGTGAGTTTTTTGTGATGAATGAAAATAATAGAGCGTGTAAAGAGATAATTGAATCCACTTGCGTCAAGCAACTGGATTTTACGATTGTGAATGAAATAAGAAAAGAGTGATGCTGATGAGATGAACTAACTTTGTAATAATCAGCGAGAAACTTCGAGATGAATGGCAAGGTAAGTAAAAATATGGGAGAGAATGTGTTGAGATAATTATTTTCTCTTGAGTGGATGAGAATGTATATAGACTTGTGAAGTTCTGGATGAAGTTTTTAAGGATACAGAGTGGATGAGGTCATGGAAGGTGAGGGGACTTGCGTATTATGCATCAGGGTGTAGATGTGCTCTCAGTGAGTCTCTGTGTATTGCTGTGGGGCCTTGGGAATTCTTTGAGCAGATGAAGGAATACAGAAATTAAATTGTATTTAATATGACCTTGGACGTCGTACATGTATTTCGGCAGTCACCATAATTATATACATACTTACATACTTATATATAAACATATATATGTGTATAAATATATTCATTACATATATATATATATATATATATATATATATATATATATATATATATATATTCATATTGTATATATATATATATATATATATATATATATATATATATATATATATATATATATATATATATATATATATATATATATATATATATATATATATATGTATATATATATATATATATATATATATATATATATATATATATATATATATATATATATATATATATATCTGTGTGTGTGTGAACATGAAACGCTACAAGCCTTTCATTAAACGATGTTTGCTTGGTTCTTTTATCGTCAATTTCACCGCAAACAGCCACCGTGTTTTTCCACCGTTTGAAGTATTATGCGCTAACCACTTGCCCGAGACGGCAATATACAATAAATCTTTTTGGTCTGTTTCATTTGTAATATGGTAGAGTGTTTTGGTCCGACGGCTGACCCACGGTGCCCTTTCATGTCTACTCTCTCTCTCTCTCTCTCTCTCTCTCTCTCTCTCTCTCTCTCTCTCTCCGTCCGTGCCATGTTTTTAGGTCAAACGTATTTTTGCACGTTGTACCGTTGGCTCCTCTTATTGAACCTGGTAGTGCAAAAAACGATAAAAGGGTCACGCTCATATTGCTTGAGAGAGAGAGAGAGAGAGAGAGAGAGAGAGAGAGAGAGAGAGAGAGAGAGAGAGAGAGAGCGAGAGAAAAATTTTCTTAATGGGGGAGTTTTTATGTTTTTAATAATGCAATGCAAGTGCCAGAAAAGAAAAAGAGTTAGAGAGAGAAGTGCACAAATTCTTAATAGGAGTTTTTGAAAAATTTTTTGTAATAAAATGCCAGTACAAAAGAAGAGAGAGAGAGAGAGAGAGAGAGAGAGAGAGAGAGAGAGAAAGTACACACATTTTTCGTAATAGGAACTTAAAAAATGTTCTTAATAGGTTCCACTACAAGAGAAAGAGGGCGAGAGAGAAATTACTCAAATTCTTAATAAGTTTTTGAAAAAGGAATTTAACTTAACCTGGGCCCCGTGAAATAAAGACCCTAATAAGATTATTTTAATACGCAGCTCATATTCCAAGAAAAACCTAAAAAAAAATTTTTGTAACAAATGCAGTATAATGAGAGATCAAATCGTACAAAACTAGATATTTTCATTTATATTAGATCTCTCAAAGTTCTCCCGAGAGAAGACAGAGAGAGAGAGAGAAGCAGAGAGAAATCATTAGGAAATCCACCAAAACCATAGGTTTTAAATTTATATTAGATCCTCACAAATTCCTCCCAGAGAGGCGTGGAAGTCACGCGCAAAAATCCGCCAGATTTTAAAAACTTACTGTCATTATTCCGAGGGAGAGAGAGACTCCCGACGACTGTGGTCGGTCCAGGTGGTCGCTGTGACGTCCGGTCGCCGTCATCCTGAGATGCCAGGAACGCCTTTGGCGTGTTCTCATCCTGTAGGAGGCTTGTTCCTGGGACGTCTTCAATTTCTCTTCGTTGTCACGGCGAACGTGGTGCCCCTGGCCGGAAGTGCCTGTGTGTGTGTGTGCGTGATATATATATGTGGAAGTTTTAAATTCCTGTGGGGTTTTGTTTTCCGTTTTGTTAAACTGAAAGAGAGAGAGAGAGAGAGAGAGAGAGAGAGAGAGAGAGAGAGAGAGAGAGAGAGAGAGAGACTCATAATTCTCGTCAATGGGGGTTCTCTGTAATTAGATTTCAATTATGATATTCATATGAACGAACTGCTATATTTTCGGGAGGAGATATCGCTTTTGAGGAGAAGAGAGAGAGAGAGAGATTGATTGCACATTTTTCTATACAAATGAGATTTAAAAACTTTTTATATTGATGCAGTACAGGAGTACAAGAAGAGAGAGAGACTCACAATTCTCGTCAACGGGGGCTCGGTGTAATCAGATTTCAATTACAATATTCATACAAACGAACTGCTATATTTTCGGGAGGAGATATCGCGAGAGAGAGAGAGAGAGAGTGCACATTTTTCTAAATAAGTGAGTTTTTAAAACTCTTCGTAATAACGCTGTACAGGAGTATAAGAAAGAGAGAGAGAGAGAGAGAGAGAGAGAGAGACTCAATACTCTTTTTAATAGTGGGGTTCGGCGTAAAGGGTTTCAATTAGAAGAGAGGCTCTTAATATTCACATGAACGAACAGCTATTTTTTCTGAAGATTATATATATATATATATATATATATATATATATATATATATATATATATATATATATATATATATAGAGAGAGAGAGAGAGAGAGAGAGAGAGAGGTAGTCAGCTTTGATGTAAAAGTTTAAATTAGGCAAATGAAATGCAGTGTCCTCTTAATATGCCACCGGACTGAAAGACAACCTTTGCGCTGTATGCACGGTAAAAAAACTAAAAAAAAAAAAAAAATTTTTTTTCCATAACCTGGAGACAAATGCAGCGGCAAAAACTAAGCACTAAGTACACCCCATTGTGTACGCCCGTTGATACACCTAAGTATAATGAAGTCGTGCATTAAGAGATTCAGACGCGGCTCATTGAGCCGAGACATATGCGAGGATGTTGGCTCGCATTGTGGCGCACTTTTGTTTATCCCCACCCCATCCCCCCTCCCCAGGCTGTGACGTCACTCTTTCATTAGGGTCCCTTTTCTCTGGAGTTTCCGCTCCTCTCTGCGAGATCCTTGCAGGCTGCATGGTGCCTGCCTGCCCGCTGCTGGCGTTCTTGACTGCTTGCCTGACTCGTCGTCCATGGCAATCCCTTGTCGTAACAAGTCCTCGTCGTGTTATTGCATCATTTTTTCTTTTCATGTATATATATATATATATATATATATATATATAGATATACCATATATATATATATACATATATATATATATATATATATATATATATATATATATATATATAACACACATATGTGTATATATAAATATATGTGTCCTTTATTTTGAATAGGGTTGGCCCTGTAATACTTTATTACCCTTCCGATTCTCAGTCATTATTTTGGGATAAGGTTCTCTGCCTCAAATCCTTTTACAGACTGTTGTGACCACCTGCAGTCGGCTGGCTATCAAATACATAACTCATTGCTAAGTTGAACAGATGCACAGTGGTTTTTAAGGGAACCATGCGCATTTCGCTTCGTCCTCCACCTTACATCAATCCCAGAGTCTCTTGAAAGTGATATTAGAGAGAGAGAGAGAGAGAGAGAGAGAGAGAATTACTTAATGGGGGAGTTTTTATGTTTTTTAATAATGCAATATAGAAGTGCAAAGAGAGAGACAGAGAGACAAACAGGAGAGAGAGAGAGAGAGAGAGAGAGAGAGATTACTCAGTGGGGAGTTTTTATGTTTTTTTAATAATGCAATACAAGACAGAGAGAGAGAGAGAGAGATTACTCAGTGGGGGAGTTTTTATGTTTTTTTAATAATGCAATACAGAGAGAGAGAGAGAGAGAGAGAGAGAGAGAGAGAGAGTTGCAGTATTCTCTTCAATGGGGGTTCGGTGTAATGAGATTTCAGTTATGAGAGACGCTCTTAATATTCATATGAAATACCTGCTACTTTTTCGGAAATAGATATCGAGAGAGAGAGAGAGAGAGAGAGAGAGAGAAGGAGAAAGCTCGGTCACTTGACAGACTGACAGCGTTTGGACCTTCCTTCTGACGAGTATTTTTTAATTTAGTCTCGCCTTTCATTAGCTAGGGTCGTTGTTGATCGTAGCGATTATCTGTCGTCGGAGCAAAATGGCTGGCGGGCGCTGCGTCCTCCAGATTATTCCTTTCATTAGGGCGAACGGGGGGTTTATTATGCCCTCCTTGCAGGTGGGTGGGCGTGTGTGGGGCCTTTGTCCCACTGCCGTTTGCGCACCCTCGGGCGCGGTCTGCTTGCTTTCTGATTATTGTTATTGTTTGTCTCCCATAATTTGGGTTAAGTCGTAGTTCATCGAATGTTGGTCTATAGACGTGTAAAAGGTAATTGGTCAGTAATTTGAGTCCTGTCTGGGTTGGCATAATGTTTCAGTATAATTTGTCGTTATATATGTGTTGGTAATTATTGTGAATTATCGCCAATACTCTTCCGTTAGATCGACCTTTAATGTAGTAATCGATGCATCTTCATGTATTGGTCCGATCGACCTTAGTGTATTAATCGACCCAAGCTATGAAAAAACTAATTAAGGATAAATAAACTCATACACCTTCACCTGACATCCTCTGTAACGTTCTATACAAAAAGAACGGTATAAAAAAAAGATCTCCAAATAAATTAAAAGGAATAATAAAAAAAAAAGGATAGACGGCATGCAAGGACAAATGAGAAGCAAGATCTTCAATTTGAGGAACTCTGGTCTTTTCAGACTCTTTGTCAGATCATCGACTTCTTTTTCCTTTTAAAGTCATTTGTGGTCATTTATCAGGCGGCTTCATTACCTCCATTCATTTCTCTCTCTCTCTCTCTCTCTCTCTCTCTCTCTCTCTCTCTCTCAGTGGCGTTGGCGGGGGATGAATGAATTGAATCTGGACTCATCCCTGAATTGATTTTTTTTTCTTTATAATTGGTCGTTAGGACTTTTTTTTATTTTTTTTTTTTTAGGTAAATGTCGAAGTCAATGTAGCTGACTTTAATGTATTACCTCGCGCTTACGTTCGCGAGTTTTAAATACTCAAAGAAAAAGTTAATTATATTAAAGTATACTTAGATATAGGAAAGCATTAAGTGATAAGTAATTATAAACTATACTTTTATATAGGAAAACATGTAGTGATGAGTAATTATAAATAAACTACACTTAGAGAAGTAAGGAGATAGGTAATTATAAATAAACTACGCTTAGATAAGTAAGTAGATAACTAATTATAAATAAGCAATACTTAGGTATAGGAAAGCATTTAGCGATTAATCCAAAGCCGCATTTAAAGATCTATGATGCTTGTCTGCTTTTCATAAAATGGGAAAATTAAAATTGAATTTTCCTACATCTCTGTGCGAGATGGGTCTGTGTTGAAAGGAGGACACTGATAGTAATTAGCAGGTGCCCAATAACCTTTACCATCATACGTGTGGACCAAAAATGTGTTCGCGTGAAATTAGGAAAAGATTTTACTGCGGCGTACTAACATAGTTACTTCCATAATGAAGGATATATATATATATATATATATATATATATATATATATATATATATATATATATATATATACATACACATGTATATATGTTATATATAAATGTATATATATATATATATATATATATATATATATATATATATATATATATATCTGTATACACACATACAGTATATACATATATATATTATATGTATATAAGCATATGTATATATATATATATATATATATATATATATATATATATATATATATATATATATATGTCAAGATTAAGGCTAAATGTAAAATAAAATCATTTATAAAAGAAAAGAAAAGATGGTCATCTATGGACATTAACTCAAACCACACACACACACACACACACACACACATACACACACACACATATATATATATATGTATATATATATATATATATATATATATATATATATATATATATATATATATATATAAGTGTGTGAGTGTGTGTCTCTATTCAATGTGTGGTTTGAGATAACGTCCATAGATGACCATCTTCTTTCTAACTTTATAAATGATATTTTTTCACATTTAGCCTCAATCAATGAACATGTATTTGATTTGCGTGCGACGTTTAAAACAGAATATTGACCTCAGATAGATTCTACCAATTAACAATGATTCGTATGTGAACTGAAAGTAATATGTCACATTTTATGAATGAATGAAAAAAATGTAAATTTTACCTCTAACTTTTTATCGCGAAACGAAGTCATTGCCCCTTGTGCTTCAAGCTCAGATATGTTTTTAGAATCTAGTACGTAAATACCCATAAATAATGTTACGTACTTATGAAAAAAAAAATTCCAAGAACATTTAAAGAGTAAAAGACGCTTGCTGTGAGTTTTTGTGAGACAATTGTTCACTTTATATTTTTGTATATCAGTGGTGGTATTCTCTTCGTCTGCCATCCTCATCATCATCATCATTTTTATAATAATTCTTCTGTCCGTTCTTATTCGTGTGTTCTAAGCTTTTATTGGTGTGTTTGCTGTACGTATCAAGGGATATTGCATTATATTTAAACATCGCCTCTGTGTCTATTTTAGTATTTTTCCTGTATATCTTTCGTATGAGACGTGATCAGATTTCATGTTCATCATATGCTGCTACCACCACCATTTTGAGTTTTCTGAAAAGAAAATTATTGTGCCGGCTTTGCCTGTCCGTCCGCACTTTATTCTGTCCGCACTTTTTCTGTCCTCCCTCTGATCTGAAAAACTACTGAGGCTAGAGGGCTGCAAACTGGTATGTTGATCATCCACCCTTCAATCATCAAACATACCAAATTGCAGCCGTGTAGCCTCAGTAGTTTTTATTTTATTTAAGGTTAAAGTAAGCCATAATCGTGCTAATGCAACGATATAGGACAGGCCATCACCGGGCCGTGGTTAAAGTTTCAAAGGCCGCCGTTCATAGAGCATTATGCCGAGACCACCGAAAGATAGATCTGTTTTCGGTGGCCTCGCTTATACGCTGTACAGAAAACTCGATTGCGCCGAAGAAACTTCGGCGCATTTTTATTCGTTTTTTTTTTTTTTTTTTTTTTTGAGGGGGTTGGGATTTAGTCTTAAGAATGGAGTCAAATCTGGGTAGTTTAGTGTTATCGGCATCTCCTATTAACTGCCTTGCACACTTGACCGGCTATTTTTTTCCGTTATCTATGGCTACTGTCTTGTCTCAGTTGCTACATTCATCTGACTTACACTGGCTGGTAACCATATAACCATTTTTCCCAAACTTGGACTGCGATACATTATGGCGTCCATTGCGTTCTTTTGTTGGATGGGTATACTTAGGCCTAATTATCTTTATTTGACTTTTTTTGGCGTTTGTTTATATATTTATCTATTTATTACAATTATTCACTAAATGTTGTTTGTTTGGATCAGTATATATTAAAATAAGTTTAATGATAAGTGATATGCTCATTATTATTTTCCTATTTTCTCCTTTTACCATTTTTCTGTAGAAACTTGATATTCAAGTTTACGGCCTCTTGTCGCTTTCCACAAGGATTTATTTGGCATGAAGATTAAAAATAACTGTTATTACGCCCACTACAGCTGCTTATGAACGTGTCTCTTGTAAAGGGATGCCTTTGGAGAATAGGTGGTTATTTTCATCACTAATGAAACTACTACTACTATTAATCTAAAATCTCTACTGCAACTGATATTAGAATAAAGTTTTTCACAAGTGAAGTTTTCATTATAATTTAGCTTAAAATTATTATGAGTTTAAGCAACAAGATACGGAGTGAATTGCAGCGAGCAAAGAATTATAAGTTCATTTCAAGATTATTTGCTTCATCTCACGAAGCCTTTATGACAAAGGAGACTGAAAATACAGTGAAAACATCTACAACGATAATCTTTTCCGTAGTTTCCTCCCCAGTCTTCTTCTTCTTCTTCTTCTTCCTCTTCTTCTTCGTCTTCTTCTTCTTCTTCTTCTTCTTCCTCTTCTTCTTCGTCTTCTTCTTCTTCTTCTTCTTCTTCTTCTTCTTCTTCTTCATTTAAAGGTTATTTTCTTCATTTTATGAAGTCTGTATGGCAAAGGACACTAAAAAAAAATGAGTGAAAAGACCTACAATAAAAATCTTACTTTTCCCTAGTTTTTCCTCCTCAGCCTGCTTCTTCTTCTTCTTCTTCTTCTTCTTCTTCTTCTTCTTCTTCTTCTTCTTCTTCTTCTTCTGTTTTCATGAGGTTCTCAGAGCTCGGGCGGGGGATCAAGGAAGCAGCAGCTGTATTTGTTATTAGTGTCAGACAGAGCGCCTGGTTTTTTACGGTCTCATTTTAACCTATATTTAACTCCCTTGCCTTTGACGCCGCTCCTCCCTGGTAGGACCCCCTCAGGAGGAAGGGTATTTTGTCAACGGATGACGGGATTCCACAAGGACCTTGGGATTCCACAAGGACCTGGGGTTTCCAAAAAGCCTTGGGATTCCACAAGGACTTTGGGATTCCACAAGGACTTTGGGATTCCACAAAGGCATTGGAATTCCATAAGGACCTTGGGATTCCACAAGGACCTGGGGTTTCCAAAAAGCCTTGGGATTCCACAAGGACTTTGGGATTCCACAAGGACTTTGGGATTCCACAAAGGCATTGGAATTCCATAAGGACCTTGGGATTCCACAAGGACCTTGGGAGACCACAAGGACCTTGGGATTCCACTTGACGCCTGGAGCTTTGTCAACGAGGGACTAGATTACCACAGACGCGGGGAGGCTACTGAAGTAGCCCTGTTTAGGAAGGGAAAGTAGTTTTGGGGTTATGAAGTTGTTGTCATTTTTATTGGCACTGTTGGTAGTTTATTAGCCACAGGAAGGTAATTCTAGTGGTAACAGTGTTAATAGTAGTAGTATTTGTGAGGATGGATGATATTTGCGTTTCTTGTTTATTATCAATTTACGTTAGGTTAACTTTTCAGTACGGTTGCTTCGCTACGAACGTACGATTTTTTGTTTCATTGTACTGTTATTTGTTGTGAGGGCAGCTTTCCTTTTTTAGTTTTCTTTAAAAGAAAACTATTGTGCCGGCTTTGTCTGTCTGTCCGCACTTTTTCTGTCCGCCCTCAGATCTTAAAAACTACTGAGGCTAGAGGGCTGCAAACTGGTATGTTGATCGTCCACCCTTCAATCATCAAACATACCAAATTGCAGCCCCCTAGCCTCAGTAGTTTTTATTCTACTTAAGGTTAAAGTTAGCCATAATCGCGCTTCTGGCAGCGATGTAGGACAGGCCACCAACGGACAGTGATTAAAATTCATGGGCCGCGGCTCATACAACATTATACCGAGACCACCGAAAGATAGATCTGTTTTCGGTGGCCTTGATTATACGCTGTAGGCGCTTTTTGCCTTTTTATTTTCATCTTTACTATAATAGTAACAACGCCCGTTGTGGAATTATTATTGTTGCTTTTAGTATCAGTCTCTTAATTTTAAACTTGAATATTTTCGACACTCGTAACGTACAGGACCAAATTTGGGGAACGGTAGTTCCACAAGTGCCGCATATTTTAGCGACCCCTTCTTGAGTTTATAAAAATTAAATTAGGGGGTTAGTGCCGTCCGTGCACCTCATGCGGTGCACTGTAGGCATTACTTAAGGTTCTTTGCAGCGTGCCTTCGGCCCCTAGCTGCAACCCTTTTCGTTCGTTTTGCAGTACCTCCTTTCATATTCTCTTTCTTCCATCTTACTTTCCACCTTCTCCTAATAATTGATTCATAGTGCAACTGCGAGGTTTTCCTCCTGTTACACCTTTCAACACCTTTTACTGTCAATTTCCGTTTCAGCGCTGAATGACCTAATAGGTCCCAGTGCTTGGCCTCTGGTCTTAATTCTGTATTCAGTTCAGTTCAATACAAAGGAAATTACTCTCCACTCATACACAAAAACCAACGAACGAATTGCTTTAAACTTCTTGTTAAAAAACACTTAGCCGAGATCTAGTATGCATCGGTGGGAAGATTCTGTCTTTACGGTAGTTCAGTTATTATTGATAATATAACATAATAATAATGCATACTGGTAGTAAATACATTTTAGAGAAATCTTCATAGATTTCCCCATAGTTTTTCCTTCTTTCTCCGTAGGAGATGTTAAGGATATTGCTGAAAATAACGAGTTCTGAGCATTCACCAGTCCTACACTGTTCTGCAGTTATTATTTCAGAACAGAACTAACAGCACTCATTAGCAAAGCAGTAACAATAACTACGAAATAGCCCATACCTCGTGTCTCCTATGAAAACGACTGTCACTAAAGTGGGAGGGTCGTATGCAAGCACCCCTCATTTACGCGACGTCATTAACCAAGCAGCGAGGCTTAAATTTCTCATGACACATTAAAATGCGCCGTGATTAATGTGGAATAGATTTTTATGGAGCTGTCATGTAGAGCGTTTATTTCACGTGACAGGGCCAATGTTGACCTCGATGTTGGAAACTGTTTTTTTTTAATGTGGTTGTCATTGCATACACACACACACACACATACATACACACAGAACTCTTTCACTCCACTGTTCCTCGTTGGACGAGTCTGTAGAGTTCTCGGCTAGCACTCTGCTAGTCCCGAGTTCGAGTCTTCGACCGGCCAATGAAGAATTAGAGGAATTTATTTGTGGCGATAGAAATTCATTTCTCGGAATAATGTGGTTCGGATTCTACAATAAGCTGTAGGTCCCGTTGCTAGGTAACTAATTGGTTCTTAGCCACGTAAAATAAGTCTAATTATTCGGGCCAGCCCTAGGAGGGCTGTTAATCAGCTCAGTGGTCTGTTTAAACTAAGGTATACTTTCACTCCGCTTATCCAGCACTTTTTACGTTTTCTCTGAGCTCTTCCCAACATTACTGAATCATGCAGTTTTCAACGAAGCCGTCGTCCTCCATTCTTTCCACTTGTCCAAACCATCTCAGTATTTTGATCCATTCTGTCACTTGCAAAAGCCTTCTTACCACTTCTAGTATATATTACCACATTTCTCAATCTTTTCATTTCTTCTGATATCACTTATACTTTGCAAACAGTTCATCTCACAAGTTTCAACCCTATTACCCGTAAATCCACATTTCACATCCATAAAGGAGAGTTGGCTCAACAATCCCTTAATACATCCCAACCTGTGTGGCCTGTGGTAGTGCCACGTTCCCCGTCTTCCCCCAGTTCCACTACCCTCCTTGCTCCACCGCTTATGTAGCACATCTCTTCTGTCATCCTCCTCCCATCATCCTCCACATTGACTACCAAGTCGCTTCTGTTCTTCCATTATGCAAATCAACATTCATTCCTCCATCATTTTTATTCTCATTTATCCACATAATATTACCAGTTTCACATTCATTGGTGTCTTTTTATACATTCAGGCACTAAATTGATTGCTTGTATTTGCACATTCATTGTACTGCATAAACAGTTTTATTCACAGTTTTTTATGCAACAAATATATGCTATTGAAAATGCTTCATTAAGTATAATTACTGTTATAGTCATGGATAAATACAGAAGTGTCAGGTAACGAGATATATTAGAATAACGATCAATAGGAAATGAAGAAACTAGGAAAACTCGAACATCGTTGAAGCTAACATAGTAACAATATAAATTAAATGTGTAAAAAGAGTTCGCCTCAATATGAACGTCCTAAATGTACCTTACTGAGTTTTTAGTCGGACAAATACAGAAACATCGGGTAGCGAGATATATCAGAGCAATGAAAAATAGGGAAAAAAGAAAACGGAAACACTCTAACTTTATTGAAATGAGCATAGCAAGAGCTATAAACTAAATAGATGAAAACAGTTCACTTCAATATGAACGTCCAAAATGTGCCATACCAAAATTTTCAATCGCCGAATTAAAAACAACTTTATTTTTCCGAAGAGAGAGAGAGAGAGAGAGAGAGAGAGAGAGAGAGAGAGAGAGAACGTCCCAAATGTACCTTACAAAATTTTTAGTCATGGAATTAAAAACAACTTTGTTTTCGAAGAGAGAGTCCCAGCTGTACCCTTACAAAATTTTTAGCCACCAAATTAAAAAACTTTATTTTATGAAGAGAGAGAGAGAGAGAGAGAGAGAGAGAGAGAGAGAGAGAGTCTTTATGGCGACTGAGGGATATTATTAAATGTGCATGTGTGTGTGTGTGAGAGAGAGAGAGCGTCAAAATGTACTTTAACAAAATTAAATTAAAACAACTTTATTTTGCCCAAGAAAGAGAGAGAGAGAGGGAGAGTCTTTATGGCGATTGAGGGGAATATTATTATTAAATGTGCATGTGTGTGTGTGTGTGAGAGAGAGAGAGAGAGAGAGACCTCGATGAAATTCAGGAATCCGAACTTTTATTTTTGTCCATTTGTTTGTCGCGTTCAGAATTTTAATGAATATTCCTCGTTACGGCAAATTAGCGCCTCGCGAGCTTTGCCTCGCACGTGGGCGAGGTAACCCAAGAGTGCCAAGGCTTACGTCGTTATTTCCCAAGTGAGAGACCTCCCTCTCCTCCTCCTCCTCCTCCTCCTCCTCCTCCTCCTCCTCCTCCTCCTCCTCCTCCTCCTCGTTTCTCTCCTTCCTCACACCTTTAATAAAACCCAGGTGAAATTAGTCAAGCAGTCCTGGACTACAAGTGAAATAACCGCTGATATTAAGGTGGGAGATTAATCGCTCGGAAGTTATTGTAAGAGGCGAGTTAATTTGGGATTATTGTTATTATTACTACGATATATATATATATATATATATATATATATATATATATATATATATATATATACATATATATATATATATATATATATATATATATATATATAAATTTATATATATATATATATATATATATATATATATATAAATTATATAGTATATATATATATATATATATGTAAATTTTCTGCAATTAAAGTATATACTTTTGTTGAAGTCAGTATCAAGTGGAATGCAACAATATCAACAATGAAAGCTATGAAGAACGGCCACGTTCCTTAAAGATGGTGGTAAATTAAGCCCCTTTTCTTGTGTATATATCTGTATTTCCTCTGAACCGTGAAGGCAGTAGTCTTCGTAAAGCTAAGGATTTAAAAGTGTATTTTTAACGATATAACAAGTGAAAAAGGTCTTGTTTTATCTTGAGCGATAACAATAAGGAAATTCAAAGGGAAATTAAATTAATTTCACTCATCAGATAATCTTAGTTAATGATATAAATGAAAAAAAAATTATGAAGCAATGTGTCAAGTTGCTTACTGGAACTTACGTATATCATTACAACGTCCTTTTCGCTAATTTAAAATCTCTGAATATAAAAAATTTATGTCATTACAACGTCATTTCCGCTAATTTAAAATCCCTTTGAATATAACAAATTTACGTCATTACAAAATCCTTCTCGCTAATTTAAAATCCCTTTGAATATAACAAATTTATGTCCACAAAATCCTTCACGCTGATCTAAAATATCTTTGAATATAACAGATTTATGTCTTTACAAAATCATTCTCGCTGATTTAAAATCTTTTTGAATATAACAAATTTATGGCATTACAACATCATTTTCCTGATTCAAAATCTCTTTTATTAGAACAAATTTATGTCGTTACAAAATCCTTCTCGCTAATTTAAAATCTCTTTCAATATAACAAATGTGTCTTTACAAAATCCTTCTCGCTAATTTAAAATCCCTTTGAATATAACAAATTTATGTCTTTACAAAATCTTTATCACTAATTTGAACTCCCTTTGGATACAACAAATTTATGTCTTTACAAAATCCTTCTCACTAATTTAAAATCCCTTTGAATATAATAAATTTATGTCATTACAAAATCCTTCTCGCTAATTTAAAATCCATTTGAATATAACAAATTTATGTCTTTACACAATCCATCTCGCTGATTTAAAATCTCTTTGAATAGAACAAATTCATGTCTTTACAAAATCTTTCTCGCTAATTTAAAATCCCTTTCAATATAACATTGTGTTTCCTCTTCCTTTCCTTTGCGTGCAAGTTTTCAGTCTGGAACCTCAACATCCGATAGTTTTCCAGCTCTGGGGAAAGCAACATGTAATTGTCCAAGATTGAACTGGGATCGGGGTGGGTAAATCCTAACTTGAATGGACCTTTGTCCTTGTGCATTGACTAATAATCATTGCGTATGGCAATAGTTGATGAAGCTGAATTCTTTCGAGGGTGAACAGCAAATCTGAAGTCTACGTGTCACGGGAAGGGGAATTAAAGTAATCGAATTTTACGATTCTCTCTCTCTCTCTCTCTCTCTCTCTCTCTCTCTCTCTCTCTCTCCTTTTTAGGAATATCTCTCTCTCCCTCTCATTTGTAGGAATCTGTTTCTCTATCTATATATCTCATTTTTAGGAATCTCTCTCTCTCTCTCTCTCTCTCTCTCTCTCTCTCTCTCTCTCTCTCTCTCTCTCTCCTCTCTCATTTTGTAGGACTCTCTCTCTTTATCTCCTTGTGTCTTAGGAATCTCTCTCTCTCTCTCTCTCTCTCTCTCTCTCTCTCTCTCTCTCTCTCTCTCTCTCTCTCTCATTTTATAGGACTCTACCTCTCTTTATCTCCTTCTTTCTTAGGTCTCTCTCTCTCTCTCTCTCTCTCTCTCTCTCTCTCTCTCTCTCTCTCTCTCTCTCTCTCATAAGAAAAATATATTGAATATATTTTTTCTTTGTTGATGACATAATTTAACCAAAACTGATTTTGATAAATATTCCTGAGCGCAGTTTTTATTAATTTTTTTTCCTTTAAGGATAGTCGGTTCTTTCATTCCCTGTGATTGATCTCTGTAATTTCCTAATCACCTATGTAAGTGATTAGTGAGAAGTCTCATTATGTCGCTAATTTAGTTAAGGGAAAAGGCAATCACGCAGAAACTTTGACGAGGTAGGTGGTTCTACTCTACTTAATATCCAGAGTTTGATTTAGATTATTCATAGAACCTCGTTTAAAGCGAATTTTAATGAAACAGGTAAAAAATGCGTCAAAGTTTCTTCGGCGCAGTCGAGATTTCTGTATAGCGTATAATGCTGTATGAAACTCTTTGCCACGGTTCATGAAACTCTCAGCCGGCCGTGGTGGCCTGTGTTGTTGCAGTGCCAGATGCACAATCATACCTAAGTTTAACCTTAAATAAAATAAAAACTATTGAGGCTAGAGGGCTGCAATTTGCTATGTTTGATGATTGGAGGGTGGATGATCAACATACCAATTTGCAGCCCTCTAGCCTCAGTAGTTTTTAAGAGCTGAGGGCGGACAGGAAAAGTGCTGACGGACAGACAAAGCCATCTCAATAGTTTTCTTTAACAGAAAACTAAAAAGAATATCCCATTTTGATTTAGATTATTCACAGAATCTTGTCTGAAACGAGATTTTAATCAAATGCTTATATGTTGTTTGATCGACTCCAACAAAACAGGAATTTTAGTAAGATGTGATTTTTGCTTTTGTGTGTGTGTGTGTGTGTGTGTGTGTGTGTGTGTGTGTGAATTGGAAAGGAATGAATTTAAGTAGCACTTTTCACTTGGAATTTAACGTCAGTAATCATAGAATCTCTGTAGAATTTATCGTCAGTAATCATAGAATCTCAGTAGAATTTATCGTCAGTAATCATAGAATCTCTGTAGAATGTACCGTCGGTAATCATAGAATCTCTGTAGAATTTATCGTCATTAATCATAGAATCTCTGTAGAACTTATTGTCAGTAATCATAGCATCTCTGTAGAATTTATCGTCAGTAATCATAGAATCTCAGTAGAATTTATTGTCAGTAATCATAGAATCTCTGTAGAATTTATCGTCAGTAATCATAGAATCTCAGTAGAATTTATCGTCAGTAATCATAGAATCTCTGTAGAATGTTACCGTCGGTAATCATTAGAATCTCTGTAGAATTTATCGTCATTAATCATAGAATCTCTGTAGAACTTATCGTCAGTAATCATAGCATCTCTGTAGAATTTATCGTCAGTAATCATAGAATCTCAGTAGAATTTATCGCCAGTAATCATAGAATCTCAGTAGAATGTACCGTCGGTAATCATAGAATCTCTGTAGAATTTATCGTCATTAATCATAGAATCTCTGTAGAATTTATCGTCAGTAATCAGAGAATCTCTGTAGAATTTATCGTCAGTAATCATAGAATCTCAGAAGAATTTATCGTCAGTAAATCATAGAATCTCTATCGAATTTATCGTCAGTAATCATAGAATCTCTTGGGTTTTTGGGTCTCGATGCGTACCATTGCCTCTCCCACTAGACTTCAAAGTTCTGCTCTGGGTTCCGTAAATGTCACCAGGCTGTTAATTTGTCGAGTCTTGGTAAAATAAGGAAGTTAAAAGCTAAGCAAACTTTATTTGTCTTCTCCGTATGTCCGTTCTGTCTAACCTTTTCTTTGTTTATTATTTCAGTTGACATTAAAAAGAATTTCTGGCTAATCTTTAATTTAAAGCCCAGCCAGTAAAAAAAATGAGTGCTTTGAAAATAAGTGGCTTCTGGAAAAAATTCTAGTAGCTAGCTCTGTAGCCCATAGCAAGAAACATTCTATTGTTTAAGTCTCTAGCTAAAAGGACATGTGTTGTTTCTGTTTAATGCATAGCCATATGCCAGTGACTCTTATGTTGCCGCCATTGTAATTTTTGTGTACTCTTTAAACGACTCTTTGGCACAACAGCACCCGAGCTTATCAGATATAACATTAAATGACAGTGTGTTGATGTTCAAGAGATTTGGTTATGGCCGAGAGTCGTTGATCTTGTAATCGTCATTTTTGCTGTTTTCTGTAAAAGAAAACTATTGTGCTGGCTTTGTCTGTCCGTTCGCACTTTTTCTGTCCGCCCTCAGATCTTAAAAACCACTGAGGCTAGAGGGCTGCAAATTGGTATGTTGATCATCCACCCCCCAATCATCAAACATACTACATTGCAGCCTTCTAGCTTCCTAAGTATTTTTTATTTTATTTAAGGTTAAAGTTAGCCATAATCGTGCTTCTGGCAGCGATACAGAATAGGCCACCAACGGGCCGTGGTTAAAGTTTCATGGGCCGTGGCTCCTACAGCATTATACCGAGACCACCGGAAGATATATCTGTTTTCGATGGCCTTGATTATACACCGTACAGAAAACTCGATTGCGCCGAAGAAACTTCGGCGCATTTTTTACTTGTTGATGTTTTTAGTACTCTCTTGTTTTATCTGCTTGTTAATCAGAGCAAACCAACATTCAAGGGGCATTGGTTTATTTTTTTATTCTATGACAACAACTTTAAAACAACGCAATAAAAAAGACGCGAGAAAGTAGCCGATCTGAATAATAATCCGGTAGGGAATCTCACCTCCTGAAAAGTTCATCTTTAAGGGGGAGGGGAGTCCTTCCCCTTCCCCCATCTCCCCCCTCCTCCCCTCCCCTCCCTTTCCCTTCCCTCCCCTCCCCTCCCCTGGCTCATCCTCTACTCTACAGAGACCGAGTAGCAGAAGCTAGTGAACAGTAAATGTATTAAGAGTTTCATCAACACTTCCATTACGTAAAAGTTATATTCATCTAGTATATTCATTTATTATATATTTCAGTGCAGGAGGTGAAGTAGGAAGGCAAAATTGGAGTTTGCAGAATGAAATGAAAATTAAAGAATTATCTCCAGACGAGAGAGAGAGAGAGAGAGAGAGAGATGTACTTGTGGCTGTGTGTGTGTAATGAAAAGGTTACCAGGTGTCCATGAAAAAAGGAGGCCCGCGAGAAAGGTCTTAAGAAAATGCTAGCATTTTGTCTAACCTTTTCTTCTGTTTATTATTTCACTTGACATTAAAAACAATTTCTGGCTAATCTTTAATTTTGAGCCAAGGCGGTAGAGAGGCTTCTTCGTCTCTAGTACGCATGGGGGAAATTTTTCTTCTCTTCTCTCTCTCTCTCTCTCTCTCTCTCTCTCTCTCTCTCTCTCTCTCTCTCTCTCTCTCTGTATTTGTCTATTGATTTGTATGTCGTATTTAATATTTTACAAAGCTTAAGATAAGTTTCTCTCTATCTTTGAGTCTTTCTCTCTGTATTCATGCTTGCTTATATAACGGTTGTCCTTTTACTGACATAAATTAGTATTTCGTATGTCTCTCTCTCTCTCTCTCTCTCTCTCTCTCTCTCTCTCTCTCTCTCTCTCTCTCTCTCTCTCTCTCTCTCGCTTCACTGCTTTCTCTGTTCATTTAAAGTTGTCTTTTATACATTTAACTGCAATTCAAATTCTAAACAAAATTAAATTTCTCTCTCTCTCTCTCTCTCTCTCTCTCTCTCTCTCTCTCTCTCTCTCTCTCTCTCTCTCTCTCTGTGTGTGTGTGTGTGTATTGATATCTATTGAAGTGTATATTCAGTATTTTACGAACCATAAGATGCTGATATATATTTAATACTTCTTATAGTAGATGAACCGTCAAACTCTCTCTCTCTCTCTCTCTCTCTCTCTCTCTCTCTCTCTCTCTTTACGAGAAACATAACTACGTAGTTTTTTTGGCAATTACCTAGTTCCAACGGTACTTTCCTTAAATCTTACGATACCTGTGTACTGTCTAACCAGCTGTCTCAAGAAGTCTTCAAATCATCGTTCATCTGCCATCATTCTATTTCCAACGTTTGGTTCGTTTATTGTTTTGACGAGTCATATATAATTCTGATTAAGATAAAGAAAACGATAAGGTAATTTTATCATAAGGTTTTTCTAACCACGTCGATCTTGTAGGAAAATTACCACGCCTGCATGCTCTCAGTAATTAATTAAAGGTGATTTAATTAACAAAAAGCTTAGATTTTATTCACAATACATTACCTACACAAGCACAACTAAAGAAAGGATTGCAGTGATTATAGGAAATATATATATTTAATCATTTCAAATTCTTTCTATTATCATTATTATTGTTATTATTATTATATGAAATATATTTTTTAGTCATTTCAGATACTCTTCCTTTTTACTATTAAAATATCGTTTACTCTGGCATGTATTTCAAGGAGTATTGAAAAATAATTATTCATAAAGACCCGTGTGATAATTTTAGAACTAAACCTCTCTCTCTCTCTCTCTCTCTCTCTCTCTCTCTCTCTCTCTCTCTCTCTCTCTCTGTCAGGACCGGAAGAACTCTAATAGGGGGTAGGGGGAGTTTAGTGTAAAGAGTAACCGGAATTTCTGAAAAATTTTTAAGCGCTTTGTTGATACTTTTGTTTATGGCTCTCCCTCTTTTTCCCCCTTCTTTTATCGGCGTTGTTTCGAGTAACCTTTTGCATTAGGGATTGTTTTTGGGGCAGAAAGAGAGAAGCAGTTGTGTTCCTTTCGTTTGTGTGTGTGTGTGCGTGTACGTGTTGGTGGTGTATATATATTTTATATATATATATATATTATATATATATATATATATATATATATATATATATATATATATATATATATATATGTATATATATGTGTGTGTGTGTGTGACCTAAAATATTATTGTTTATAGCTGGAGGAAAATTATTCAACCATGATCCATGGATTCCCTCTAAGGTGTTTAGGAACCACGGTTTCGTCTTATTAATAACAGTGGAAAATAAAACTACATCTTTTAATGAACTGTTCATTTTGTTTTCTTACAAGTTATCAAAACGAAAGTTTTTTTTTTTTTTATTTTCCATCAAGAACACGACGCGAAGGTCAGTGCCAACGGTACTATTATTAACTTTCCTATTAATTTTCCATCACATTTTGTCAAGAAGTAGGAATAACTTTTTTTGTTAGAACAGAGCAAGTTTCTAATTAATGTTGTGAGTTTCTTTAGCTGTGAATAGACTTACAGACTTACAGAAGCCTTCTATTGTTTTGAGACTTCCTAGACTTAAAAGAAACCTTCTATTGTTTTGAGACTTCCCTTCTGTGTCAGTCAGGTTGAGTTGGGACAACCGCTGGGCGCCAGTCTTTTGACGAAAGTCTGACTTTTTTTTCTCCTTATTTTTTATTCAATCCTCCTTCAATAGGGAGATACTATTTTACACTTCAGTGAACTTTTGTTGGTTATTTTTTTCTTCCTCCTTTTCTTCCCGCGTTTTTTCTTTTCCTTTTTTCCCCCCCAGAGGCTTCTTATGAAGCGCCCAGATGTAGGTTTTATAAATTTTATGAAGTAGAAAATTTTTTTTTATACAGTGATTTTTTTTTAGGGGGATAGATTTTTAACTCGTTAATGATTCTGTGCGATCGGTACCTCCTAATTGATTGAACAGAGTCTCTCTCTCTCTCTCTCTCTCTCTCTCTCTCTCTCTCTCTCTCTCTCTCTCTCTCTCTCTCTCTCTCTCTTATTTGTGTCTGAATTTCCTTCATTTTCTCTTTCATTTCTGTGTTTCTGTTAGTGCATATCTTCATTTTCTCTCTTTAAATGTGTATCTTCATTATCTCTTCATATGTTAAACAAATTCCTTTGTTAAGATACGACGCCTTCAAGTAACGTAGGCAAAATTCCGTATCCCTCAATTACTTCTTTCTCTACCTATTCTTTACCTCTCTTCTCTTTTTCAAATATCGAATACCCTCTTCTCTTCTTCATCTTCTTCTTCTTCTTCTTCTTCTTCCAATCGCTCCAAATCCTCTTCTCATTTCCTCCCCAATTGGTGCTAATCCCATTCCGTCGGCCTTATCTCTGTGCCCAGGTTGTGCTGTGCCTCCTATCTTGTACCTGGAGTG
>NC_089761.1:23350643-23353143 GCF_040412425.1 Macrobrachium rosenbergii | reverse complement strand
GAAGGGGGTTCATAATCATTATCATTATCGTCAATAGAATCTTCCCGTCTTTTCAAAGTGTTTTAATGACCGCATTGTCTAAGTCAGAAGTTTCACGTAAATTTTGAGCCATGTCTGAACAACATCGCTGGAGGTTTCTCAATTCAAGAAGGAACTTCGCCGATGTTCGTCGCAAACATCGACGTTTGACGGTGGAGTAGATGTAATGAATAATAGCTGTTTTGACGCGCATTTTCCTAGCGGTTTTCGATAAACAGAAGCTCTCTGTGTTACCTAAGAGAGCTCGGGTTATCGCCATTTTATGCAGAGAAGCGACAACACGAAAAAAGCAGACTTCTTGAGGTGAAATGGCTTTGTCGATCGAGGCTATTGTTCGTCGGCGCCTTCTGTTATCGCTTCAAAAACGAAATGTCAGCGGGAGTTTAGCTTGAAGCCGACTGTTGTGGGCGCAGGTTAATGCTAATTAAGAACACAGGTGTCTTTCTTACATTATTGTTTTCCTTGACAAAAGCTAATTTGATTAATCAGTGCTTCGTCTTCATTTATTCATTCTTCAGTCTTAGACGAGGAAAAGTTCGGGACAATGTGTTGTTGTAGAAGCATAGTTCTGTGTTGGTGTTTCGCTCAAACTTTTATTTCTCTGAAGAAGTGGTGATCGGTGACGCGACTGACAAGGTTAGAAATGATTTTATAGAATTCTTAAAGCTATATTTTCCTATGGTTAGACGATGCTTAATTGAAGTCAGTGGAGACCTTTTTAAGATAGATTAGTTTTTACATTATAATACAACTAGGTTATCTAATTTATATCGTATGTTCTGAAATTGACGCAAATATATATGGCCGGGTGATAGTGATGCATTAAACAGTAGGCCGTGCACTCTCTCTCTCTCTCTCTCTCACTCTCTGTGATGTGACATTCTCTCGGTGAGACGTAATCATTCATGGTCTGGATAATCTACCCGATAATACGCGTCTTACATACAATTGCTGAATGAAATATAGCTAAAAGTGTTCGTGAACTATCGGTGATTAGCTTAATATCAGATTAGAAGTGATAAACCGTCTAATAAGTTATGTATGCAGTGAATTAATAAATTCTGAAAAATCATGGAGGAGTCAACCAATAGTGGCAAAGGTGGAGAAATCTTGCATGCATAGGAGATATTCAATATGATGAATTGGCAGGAAGGAACTTGGTCTGCTGATCGTGGAGATAAATTGCAACATCGACCAAAAAGATGTAAAATCATTCACAGACATATTGAAAAGGATCGATCCTTCAAATTGGAGCAATCTACTGAAAATATAATGAAAATAATAGAAGGGATACCAATGAAGTTCAGGTTATCAAAAGACTTATAAAGAAAATCTACAAAAATCAACACATTCCATCAAAAGAAAATAAGCGGTGGAATTAGTAGATATATTGATTGATGCAATGGGCAAACGGATGCCTAAAGGATGTAAACTATGTAGAGTGTGGTATAGCATTGTAAATCCACAAAACCTGATTAGGAAATGCTATGCTTGCCACGTATCATCAGTCACAATTCAGAGACAGAAGGATCTTGTTCAGAAAATTAGAAAGTGGAAAAAGCTCTTGCAAAAGAAAAGAATGCATGGAAAGTGATGGAACTAAAAGTAAGATAGAAAATGCAGAACAAAAGATTATACAATCAAAAGAAAATGAAAAGGAACCTAGAAGAAATGATACTACAAAATATCCAAGCAAAACCCTAAAATTTTTATTCATATGCAAAAAGATGAATAAAATAAGAGTAGAAATAGGCCCTCTAAGAATTGAAGGGCGATTAACGAATGAAAAAAAGGAAATATGTAACATATTAGCAGAAAGATATAAGAGTGAATTTACCTAAATTGAAAATAGAGATAATGATACAGAAATAAGAGATGAAAATACTGAATACTTATCAGATATAGATATTACAGAAACCGATATTGTGCAGGCTATTAATAAAATTAAATGGATCAGCAACTTGGACCAGATGGAGTACCTGTCATATTGTTAAAGAAAGTGGTTCATTCAATGTAAACCGCTAACAATATTATTAGACAAAGTATAGATACAGGCAAGATTTATGATGAGCATAAATTAGCATATATTACTCCTACTTTCAAAAAGTGGTTTCAAGACTAGAGGCAAGTAATTATAGGCTTGTGAGTCTGACATCTCATATTATGAAAGTATATGAAAGGGTAATAAAAAAATATAATGAAACATTTAATGAAAATAGATTGTTCAATATAGGACAACATGGTTTTGTACGGAAAAGTACACAAACCCAACTGTTAGTCCACCATGAAAGCATATATAAAAATATGATAAATGAAAAGATACAGATGTGGTTTACCTAGACTTTGCAAAAAGCTTTTGACAAGGTAGATCATAATATATTAGCGAAAAAATTAGAAAACATAACATTGTTGACAAAGTAGGAAGATGGATAAAAAGAATTTTTGCAAAACAGAAAACAGA
>NC_089761.1:23333143-23345643 GCF_040412425.1 Macrobrachium rosenbergii | reverse complement strand
AAAGGTTATATTGCATTCATGTTCTTTTTGTCGTTTTAAGATTCACCGTAACGTATATATGTATATATATATATATATATATATATATATATATATATATATATATATATATATATATATACAGACAGTATATGTATATTATATTTGTAATATAAATATATATATGTATATATATATACAGTATATATATTATATCTGTAAATACATATATATATATATATATATATATATATATATATATTATTATATATAGATATATATATATATATATATATATATATATATATATATATATATATATATATATATATATATATATACAGACAGTATATGTATATTATATTTGTAATATAAATATATATATGTATATATATATACAGTATATATATTATATCTGTAAAAAATACATATATATATATATATATATATATATATATATATATATATATATATATATATATATATATAGAATGTGATCTTCAGAACCGTGCCAGTGGCTGGTGCATTAACAGTTTATCTTCCATAACTCATGATGGACAAATCCACTGTCTGCTTCAGTTCCTCTTAAATTTATTTGGGTGATATATTGAAATCTGAATTAAAGAGTGGGCTTATTATGAGTGCGCTCGTGTGCGCACGCGTATTCATGTATGTGTGTATGTGTCCGCGCCCATGCATGTGTGTCTGTGCATTCCGTGGGTATTCACAGCCTCTCAAAGACCACCGACTACCCACACGCACAAACAGCGTTGTTTGTGTGACAAAGCTTTAGGCAAATGGTGTTAGTGTAAGGGGGGAACGTGGCTTCTTTAACTATTTGTTCTAATCTTCCTTCCTGCCTTCTTTTGTTATTTTTGTTGGTTAAGAGATTAAAGAGAGATCAGTTCATTTGGTTATTCAGATTGTTCTTGACAGCAGCCCAAGAATAATTCCGCTTTGAATTGAATTATTTCATGATGTTTATTTCACCTTTTTATACTGTCTTAATTTTTTCACTAAAGTGAACTTCATCAAGACACGAACCTTTATTGTTGCGTAATACGCTTTGTTATTCGTTTTGAGCATTATTGCTCTTAAAGAAAATTAAGATGGGAGACACTAGTGTAATCACAAAACTCAGGAAGTATAAAGTTTAAAGCAAAGGTTATTAAAACATTGCACCTTCTTCTAAACGTCTCTATATCGCCCGTTTATAGACACACGCACACATTTGTATGTATGTATGTATATGTATATATATATATATATATATATATATATATATATATATATATATATATATATGTGTGTGTGTGTGTGTGTGTGTGTGTGTGTGTGTGTGTGTGTGTGTGTGTGTGTGGGGAGGACAGGTGTATGTGTATCAAATTATGTTCAGAAATATTTGCATTCATTTGATCGGTATATGAGTGTCAGGTACAAGCGTTTTTGTATTTTCTGATGTAATTAATGACATCCCAAGGGCGAATTTTGAATTATATTTTGCATCAGGTTCTTTTCCATATTCTACCCTGCGGATATAATGGGCATATATTTGGAGAATTAGCCATCACCACACAAAGCCCACTGAAATTCGAGTAGTCCACGGATGCCTATTTACCCTTGTTAAGTCTTTGTCGTTTTAGCCAAGGCCAAGAGAAAGAGAAGGTCTGCTCACTTCCCCCCAAGCCCCCCATGTAGGCGGAGTTTTGTCTACCTCCTTATTGCGTCAGCAGGTGAATTCCCGTAACGAGCAGGTACCTCCAAGATACGTCATCGCCTACGTAGTTACCCCAGGTGGGAGGCAACGCCACCCAATTGGATAGACCTGGTCTCTCTTGGCCTTGGTTTTAGCATAATGACTTGAGAAGGAAGAGACCTAAGATTTGCTGATATTACTGGGAGATTTCAACAAGATGTAGGGCCCATTATTGGTCTGGACGTAAGGAAATGGGTTACATTAAGGCCCAAAAGCCGAGGGAATAATGAAGAGTAAGGATTTGTGAGTGGGACACGCTATTCCGTTTTTCGTTCCTCCCCTTCTTGTTCGTCACTGTAAAGTATTCATTAATGCCTTTTTTTTAGTTTTCTGTAAAAGATAACTATTGTGCCGGCTTCGTCTGTCCGTCCACCCTCAGATTTTAAAAACTACTGAGGCTAGACGGCTGCAAATTGGTGTCATCCACCCTCCAGTCATCAAACATACCAAACTACAGCCCTCTAGCCTCAGTAGTTTTTTTTTTTTATCTAAGGTTAAAGTTAGCCATAATTGTGCTTCTGGCAACAACATAGGATAGGCCACCACCAGGCCATGGTTAATGTTTCATGGGCCGCGGCTCATACAGCATTATACCGAGACCACTGAAAGATTTAGCTATTTTTGGTGGCCTTGATTATACGCTGTAGCGGCTGTACAGAAAACTCGATTGCGCCAAAGAAACTTTGGCGCATTTTTCACTTGTTTATTCTTGATAAATCCTCAGTGCGCTTCAAGTGGAGCACTGTAGGCATTACAAAAGGGGTTTTGCTGCCTCCCTTCGGCCTCTAGGTGCACCCACCCACTTTTTAGCTTTCACTTTACTTCCATCCCTGCTCACTTTCCTCATTCTTATTGTCTATCTCTAAATATTATTTCTTGTGCAACTGGGCTTTTCTGCCAGTTACTCGTTTAGATTCTTGTTCTTCATCTCTTTTGTTTTCTGCATTATTATTATTAATCATTATTATTTCAGTAGATGAAACCTATTCACATGGAACAAGCACACACAGGTCATTGACTAGAAATTCTAGTTTCCAAAGTGTTGGTTTCAACCTCCCATCGCAGACCCCACACTGCAGCAGGAACTGATCATGATAGTGATTTTTCATCGTCCTGGGGTAGACGCGACATCTGAGTGGCATGCCACTGCACTGACCACTATACCAGCTGTCCAACCCCTCCAACTCCCTCTTTTTCTTTGTCTTAAACTCTGAATGCTGACAGCGTCTTAGTGCTTGGTTCGACAGCCTAAATTTCATGAAACCAATCAATCATTCTCGATAAATACCGTTTGCCGCATTTCAAGAAGTGTTTTCCTGTATCAAATTTTCAGCTGTACCATTTGCTGAGCTCTCGAAGTATGAAATATGACCTGCGAAAGACCTGCATTTAAAAGGAGCACTCACGGGGAGAGAGAGAGAGAGAGAGAGAGAGAGAGAGAGAGTAGGCTCTCACGAAATAGACTCGTCAAGATGTAATTGATAGCGACACCTCTTGATGCTCTGCTTGTACGTGGCAGCAATCCCTTGTGTGGAAGCGTCTTGGCGTCGCGACGTCTGTGAGAATTGACCAGTAATAATCCGGTTCTAATTCCGTGACGAATTCTCATTGGGCTCTTTGTTTAAATGTCCAGCGGCTCACTGACGCTCATAGAAAACGACGTGTCCATTCCTTGCCCGGCCAGTGGGGACTCTCTCTCTCTCTCTCTCTCTCTCTCTCTCTCTCTCTCTCTCTCTCTCTCTCGTGTAAATGGTGAAGGGAAGGGTAACCATTGTATGGGAGTTTTAAATTCCATTGCATGATGAATCGTTTTATCGTTTTAGTGGTCTAGAGAAGCCTCGTTTCCGCTTTCCAGAATGACCCCTTTCAGGGACCTCGAGATTAAGGTTTATCAGAAAACTTAATCAGGCGCTTTTGTGTCCTCATTTAGTGTAGTACATTTTGCGTTGATTTTCGACCGCTGATATGTGTCGTGTCGTCTTAAACGCTACTTGCCGTCTAGACATTCAAATCGTTGATAAGTGTTGTGGTTTAGGTGCCAGGTTCCTCGTTATTTTCAACATGATTTGCAATCGCCTTGTTTCAGGTGTTCAGTATTTGTGTTTTTACTACTGGCACAAATTGGGTCTTGTGTTTTGTCTTAAACTGTATTTCTAATAACAATCTCACACATATTTCAGTTTTCTAAAAGAAAGGAAGAGAGAGAGAGAGAGAGAGAGAGAGAGAGAGATCATGGCTCATAGAAGGGGTCAAGTCGTTCAATAGAGTTTTAAGGATGTTGTGATGGAATCCAATTCGATGCAATTTTTGCAATAAAATGGAACTTTTGTTCTTTTATTGGGGTCGTTAAAGAATGGGAGGGCTGTCGGGTTGGGATAGGGGGTAGGGCTGGGTTGAGTGCGTGATCTCCACGTAATGTGGTGCCAAGGTAACGCTGTGTAATTTATTTTGACATGAATTATTTTGTTTTATACCCCCTTTTATTTACTGCTGTTATATTTTTTTATCCATAGTATTACTTTAATTTTCTTAATTCCTGTGTTTTTATTTAATTCCTTTCTGATGGTTTATTTTTTTTATTTTGAAAACGTGAGTAATATATTTTTTTGTATTCTCATTTCTGATGATACAAAAGAAGTTTGTCATGGAAGTATTATGCATAAATTACCGACGTTTCTTCAGTTAAATCCCCAAAACTTTCTTTTATTCATATTCTGATACTTCTTTTTAAATCCTTCATAATTATGTTATAATTATGTCCTATTTTCTACCTATTCATTTTCCTTTGAGCGCCCGTGCATCAATTGTGTTTAGTCCGTGACGAAACGTACCAAGGCAGTTCTTCAGTTACCCACTCGTACTTTCGCCTCGGTGTTACGTCATCCGCTACGTCTTATCTCAATTGCATATTTACGCTGTTATTCACGACACGTCTGCCTCTTCCCATTCTCTTTGAATGGACAGTTCGATAAGGATCTCTCGCTGGGAGCTGTTTGGACAGAAGGAGGAAAGAGGTGCCCTCTCTCCTCATTCCAGCACATCGGATCTTTCAGTTTCTAGAAATGCACTAGAGAGAGAGAGAAATGGGAAGGGAGCCGGCCATAGCTGTATTTTTCACTAGCAGTAAAGATGAGAGAGAGCGAGAGAGAGAGGCGGCCATGGTTGTATTTTCACTCTCAGCAGTGATAAGAGAGAGAGAGAGAGAGAGAGAGGCGGCCATGGTTGTATTTTCACTCTCAGCAGTGATAAGAGAGAGAGAGAGAGAGAGAGAGAGAGGCGGCCATGGTTGTATTTTCACTCTCAGCAGTGATAAGAGAGAGAGAGAGAGACAGACAGACAGACAGATAGAGAGATGGTCGTGGTTGTATTTTCACTCTCAGCAAAGAGAGAGAGAGAGAGAGAGAGAGAGAGAAGCGGGCGAGGCCTTGGTTGCATTTTCACTCAGCAAAGACAGTTTCTCGTATACGTCAGTACAGAATCGCTCATAAGCTACATAATATGTAATCAACGTTAACGTACTTACGTTAGAATTTTCATATACTCGTTTAGACATTACCTATATAACGGAATAGTGCTGATAGTAAAAGTAAATAATAAGAATAATAAAAGCTCTAGGAACGGGTGTTCAGAGTTGTTGATCAACTGTCAATAGACATGGAAATTGGTTTTCTGTTGAAAACAGATCAAGAAATAGATACTACCTATTCTGGACGGTTCCTGTCTGGCTTGGTAACTGTTGTTTGATAGTTTTTAGTTTTCTGTAAAAGAAAACTGTTGTGCCGGCTTTGTCTGTCCGTCCGCACTTTTTCCTGTCCGAACTTTGTCTGTCCGCCGTCAGATCTTAAAAACTACTGAGGCTAGACGGCTGTAAATTGGTAGGTTGATCATCCATCCTCCAATCATCAAACATACCAAATTGCAGCCCTCTAGCCTCAGTAGTTTTGATTTTATTTAAGGTTAAAGTTAGCCATAATCGTGCTTCTGGCAACGATATTAGATAGGCCACCACCGGGCCATGGTTAAAGTTTCTTCGGCCGCGGCTCATACAGCATTATACCGAGACCACCGAAAGATAGATCTATTTTCGGTGGCCTTGATTATACGCTGTAGGCTAGCGGCTGTACGGAAAACTCGATTGCGCCGAAGAAACTTCGGCGCATTTTTTACTTGTTTATTTTTGTTTCTATGACGCAGTAATTTTTGTGATGATCTGATTTTAGACAAAGTTTTGCTTGTGTCTAACAAAACACACACACACACACACTCATCGTGGAACAACATCAGATTTTTTGACCCAATGGAAATTTTCAAAAGATGAAACTTACATGTATTAGGATAAAGAAGAATATGAAGGTTGACTGGAACCTTTTAGTCCAATGGTTCTCAACCTGGGGGGCGTCAGCAATTTCCAAGGGGGGCGCGAGCCCAAGGGAAAAATTTAAAATTCTCTAATTATATTCGTTATTCTCTTAACAAGAGTCGCCAAGAAGCAGTGCCAAGTATCCCGCTAATCCATTCCCAAAAGAATAAAAACCCCTTCTCTTTCCCTTTTTTAAATTTTCCTTTAAATCTGGGAGGGAATTTTACACATAGATGCAAGGGGGGCATGGAGGGAAGGACCAACTCTTAGAAGGTTAAGAACCACTGTTTCAGTCAGTCGTTGCCAGGAGAAACGAAGATCGGAGATAAACCAGCGTAAAACCTAAAACCCGTTCTGTCGCTACGTTTCATTTATTTATTTGTTAATTTTTTTTTTTACTCTTAAACCTCATACGATAGCTATGTAATAAAAGAAATGAAAGTAAAGGAATGCGGATACCAACACGGTTTTACGGCATACTCAATTTTAAATATATATCAGAACGTTCAGAATGCTAAGTAGACTTATTTCAGAATCGTTGTTTTTCAGGTTGCAAAAATATTTTTAATAAATTTATATAAAACCTTTTAAATTTGAGAACCATACTTTTTTCCTATACTTCCACCACGAATTTATTTCACTTGAGAGGAATGATGGTAAATTCCGTTAAATTTCATATCTCCCCCGTGTAATCCGCACGGATTACGTTTCATATTTTTGCTTCCCATCGGGTTATAAAAAAATGTGTTGTGACACCAGCAGGTAGATGGGGGTTGTTGTAAAAAAATGTAAAAAAATTTAAAAAAAGATTTAAAAAATTCAGATCGTTGAAAAACACCTGACTATAGAAGATCACCTTACGTGCAATGTCCTACAATGTCCTTTGGTAAGTGAGTGTGGCTGAGGTGGAAAGGGGTGGGGTGGGGGTCGTGGATGGGGAGGGGGTGGGTGAGGGTCGTGTATGGGGAGGGGTCGTGGATGGAGGGATACGTTGCATGGCTGATTCCTTTAACAAAGAAACCCTGAATTATTTACGAAATGTTGATTAATATTTTTATTATAAGATTATTTAATATTTCATTATTAGTGGTATAGTTATCACTACCATTACAATAATATTGCCATAGTCTTCAGTACAAATATTCTATAGTTTTGCTGTAGTCATTACTGCTGTTACGTTATTAATGACATAATCATCCCAACTACTGCCTCAGTGCCATAGATTTCAGTATTATTATTATTATTATTATTATTATTATTATTATTATTATTATTATTATTAATGTCTCGTCTGATACCCATGTTAGGATTATTATTATTATTATTATTATTATTATTATTATTATTATTATTATTATTGATGCTGCTTCTACTGCAGTAACGATTTCCGCCCATCTCCGCGGGAAGAGCCATTCGGCAATTTGTAATCGAAAACTGACGGAGGAGGAGCAGCGTGGAAAGGGGTTGGCGGGGCTATAAGGTTGCAATGATAAGTAACTCGAGGCTCATTAGTCCTCTGGCGCCGAAGGACTTCTCGCGCTGAAGTCGTCAGGTGAGGTCTCCCTCTGCTATATAAATTGAAGGATGACTCTTTGGAAAACATAAAATACGGAAGACTGACCTTCCACTTCCCTTGTGTCAACATTTCCAAAGCTTCGAAGTAGCCTTGTAGACGGACAAAAAAATAAAAGAAAATAAGAAACTTGGATTTGGAACGCCATCCTCTCCCATGCTCGCAACACCAGCCATGAAATGTATATTTTCGGGCTTATGAACGGATGGATTTCCTTTGAGCATTTTCTGTCACATCCTAAGGACTCTCACACTTCTCTAACAACCGTTTGATTTTCCTTTTCTTACTCATCAGTTTCATTATTATTATTGCCGTGTATCTGGGTCATCTTTTCACTTGAATCACCTGTCCCCTTCTTGAATACCAATGCTTTTTATGTCTGATATATCTGGTAATAATATAGCAGCTTCATTATTGACATTGGGTGTTATTATCTTAAATGACTGGTAATAATATAGCAGCTTCATTATTGACATTGGGTGTTATTATCTTAAATGACTGGTAATAATATAGCAGCTTCATTATTGACATTGGATGTTACTATCTTAAATGACTGGTAATAATATAGCAGCTTGGTAATAATATAGCAGCTTCATTATTGACATTGGATGTTACTGTCTTAAATGACCACTCTAGCGAAGTTGGCATAACATGCACTTCGTAAATTCTCTCCTGGAAACGACGTACTTTGTTCTGTCCTGCCCTATGAGAGTTAAGATTTATTCACCTTTTACCTTTTTGGTCAGGATAGAGGTTAGGATAGACTTTTTTATATTATTATCTATTTTTGATCTCTTGGAGTCTTTTTGGATTCAGGAGCATCTGGAGACACATGCAGCCTCTTTTTTTTTTTTATCTACCATTCATCATAGTAGTTATTTTCTATGCTATCTATCTGTTCTTTCAACCATTATCTTGCTAACATCACAGTATCAGCTCACCCTTCTCGCGAATACTTTAAAACTGTCAGCAGCTCTCATCCCATCTTGAGTGGATACCTAGTTATCTACAAACACCAGCTATTCATTCTACTCTTCACAGGCATTCAGCTCATCTATGCTATATCCTCTCGTTTCATTTACTCCATCCGTAAACAAACTAAACATCTACAGACTAAGTCTCTTAGCCTGGTTAGTTACTGCTGTATAAATTCGTGCAAACTTCACATTCATCATAAATTTCACTTTGGTATGAGCATATCCGGTACTCTCTACATTGATTTTATGTAGTTCCTCCCATGATTCATTTAGTTCATTTAAAACCGTTTCTCTTCAGTCTCAAATATTAGGCGTATAGTTCCATACAACAAATCTCATCTATCCGTACATACTTAGCTTTGATTAAAACTCTCTGCTCTTCCCATGTAAACCCTTCTTTTATAGCTCAATTACTCTTGAACCTGTGTTTTTAAGTAAACGAACAGACAGATTGATAGATGAAAATCAAGTTCAGGTTATCTCATTCCCTTTCTCATAACAATATAATTAAATCTATAATTAATCAGTAAAAAGAGGAGACTTGTTTACCTAGACACTTGCCATCCTCATAACATCCTCATTCTATATCTCCTCAAAAATCCCCTTTCAATCTCCCTCTTCCCGTATTGAAATTGGATCAAGAACAGAAGCATCAACATCCTGCTCTCTCTCTCTCTCTCTCTCTCTCTCTCTCTCTCTCTCTCTCTCTCTCTCTCTCTCTCTCTCTCTCTCTCTCTCTCTACTCCTCCCTCCTCTCCACTTCCACCTCCTCCTCTCTCCTTCTCGTCCTCACTTTCACCCTCCTCCTTACCACCTCCTCCTCCTCCTCCTCCTCCTCCTCCTCCTCCTCCTCCTCCTTGTTATTTCAGCTGCCGTGAGCAAGATCTTTTCCCACACCCTACTTGACCTCAGCTCGTAATGTCCTCGTGTATGAGGAATGTATTTCAAGACACGCGTTGATTTGCTAAGTTTATGAGGAGTGAATGTATGGGTTTGGAGGAGTTCATTGGATTTCATTAGCTCTTGTTTGTTTTTGTTTTTTTCTCTCCCTTTGACCCTTTCGTCTTGGCGTATCCATGTTATTGTCTGTGATGCTGTTGAAATTACTGCTCTCAATTCGTTTGTGTACTTTCGTCGTTATCGTCATAATTATTGTTATTATTATTATTATTATTATTATTATTATTATTATTATTATTATTATTATTTGAGCCCTTGATTTATGTTAACTATTGAAGTAATTAGTTACAAATGGAAGTGCGGTGATGTTCTTGCGAAGTTATGCTCATTGAAAACATCTGCTTGGAGTTCCGTAGGTTGGATTTTTGTCTTTCATCTTCTCTTTTTACTTTGACCATTTTTTTTTTGCACACACACACACACACACACACACACACACACACACACACACACACACACACTTATGTGTGCGTGTGTGTGTGTGTGTAAAGGTAAATTTGAAAGGGGTGAAGTTTTATCAACAATTAAGATTTAGTTTTACCATTAATGTTACGTTTCGTGTATTTCCTCCTTGTTTATTATACTTTACCTAGTTATTATTTACGTATTTATTTATTTTGAAATCTTCCGTCGGTGGTTTCTCTTGTCAGTGTTAATCTGTTTGGTCATAAAATTTTATCAGTGATAAGATGTCTACTAACTGAAATGACTTCTTTCAGGGGTCCTGGTTTCCTTCGTTATATTGAGATACACAACATCACTAATATTATTTTCCATCCAACTACCTTTTAAAGGACATTTCGTTGGAGTTCTATATTATATTCAATGTCTATGCTTTGGAATTCCCTTCCTGCTCCTGTAGCGATTTTTTTTTTTTTTTTAAACTTGCATTCGTTGTCAGAGTGTGTGACAAGTGAGTTCTGTAAGGCATTTCTCAGTGTCTTTAATATATATTTAGTTTTTATTTTTTAGTTTTATAAGTTTATTTACGCAAATCTAAGCTTCATCTTCGTAGGTATTTTAAAGAAAACTTAAACTTACTATATCTATAAACTGGGAATATTGGTCTTGGATGTAAAAAAAATATTTATTTACCTTTTAAAAACAGTAATTAGAACGCACTCCGTTCTTGATTTTGGGTGGATTTGCCCATAAACAATACATAAATAATATTTTTCATTAACACCGACAAGAAGACGGTATATATTCAATAGGCCTCGCATGTAGTCTTAAACAAAAGCTAAAATTATCTAAACCTTCACTCCTATCCTGATGTTTGTAACCTGTGTCCATACAAGTTCAAGTTCTTCAGTCCGGATTTCATTGCAGGCGTCCATTATTCTATGGCAGCCTATTTCGACAATTTTCTGATAGTCTTTAAATGTGAGTTTAATATTTCATGTTCGTTTTACATACTGGTGGGAGTTTTTGGATTGCTTCTCTATAGCTGGACTTCCGTATTGGCGTAAATTGAAAACTGCAAAAAAAAAAAAAAAAAAAAAAAAATTCTTCATGCGTTGGTGAGTACTGCCATATTTATGAAATATTTATCAGAACATCTTGTGTGTGTGTGTGTGTGTGCATGAGAGAGAGAGAGAGAGAGAGAGAGAGAGAGAGAGAGAGAGAGAGAGAGGAGGGTTATTAAGCTTAGGATAAAAAAAGTGTCTGCTCAGATAAGGGAGAATGAGCTGATCTTGTTTGATAGTGTGAAACGGTTGAGTGCCTGTTATCTCAAGAGAAGTAGATTGATAGCTATTGAGGTTTACACAAACTTGCTTGAACTCTATAACCCCAGTAAAAAATAATTCTTATAAAAAAAGATTCATCATTTGTTTGTTTACGTTTCTCATATGACTTAAATCCATTTCCCTGGAAAAGGCTTTGAATGAGAAGAATCTAAATTTTGACAGTTTGAAATCCATACTTCTGACGCGACTTGCGAAGGATGAGAATGCAGAAGATGATCTGTGACTTGTGTCAAGCATGAGTCATCGATTTTATGTCCATCCCTTAATCCCTACCTCTCCCCCTCCCCTGTAACCCCCCCGCCCACCCCTCTCTCCTACCCCATATCCCCTCGGGGGAAAAAAATTAGTAAAGCAGATGTGAGCTAACTCGATACCACCACCCCCACGTAACTATACAAACAGTGACTAGCGATTATGTCATCATTTGTGATGTATATAATGTCACTGCCCGTATTTTTGTGGATGTAATCTGGGAGCGAAAGAATGTGTATTAGCTTGATTACATCATGCAACAAGCAGAGATTTAATTGGTTATTTGTAGGTTTGTAGGAAGTCGTTCTTACTTTTAAATTAAGTCTTCATTGATAGGTCTTCCGTTCTTCATATATTTTTCCCGTGGAGGGTAACACGAAATTTGTGTATTTCATTTTAGAAGGACACAAAGGTCGCTCCTTTTTGGGGGTTTGTTGATGAACTGCTACGGCAAGTTCCTTTTGAAATGTAAGTTCTTATGAGATTTAAATTTACAGTTTTGCTGGTATCTTCTTCTGGAAATTAATTCAGGGGCTATAATGGCGTGTTCCTCGTGAAATTTATTTTTAAAAGTCACATGAGATTTAATTTTACAGTTTTCCGGTTATCTTCTGGAAATTTATTCAGGGGTTATAATGGCGTGTTCCTCGTGAAATTTATTTTTAAAAAGTTATAGTGTGTCCCATAAGAAAATTACTGATATAAATTTAGTATCTTCCGTATGAAATTTATTGATAAATAATGACTGTGTTCCTTTTAAAACTTACTTAAGGTAATTTATTGTGTTCATTATGAAATTTAGCGACAAGAATTTAGTGTTTTCTGTATGAAACTTACTGCTAAAAATTTACTGTTCCCTGTAACACATAAAAATGAAACAGTTCCGTGAGTTCCT
>NC_089761.1:23308143-23330643 GCF_040412425.1 Macrobrachium rosenbergii | reverse complement strand
TGTTGGACCAATTCTTCAGCCTTGGCGAATTTTTGAGGTCCCCGAACGCTTTTTTTTTTATTTTTTATTTTTTTTTTTGCGTTTGGAGGTTTGTTTCTCTGTATGACAGAGAAAGGCCAGTGTTACCATTTGACAATTTTTACCATTTTTGCTTAGTGAAGCCTTATCGCTTAACCAGTTTTTGCTAGGTGAAATAATACTTTTCCTATTTTTATGTGAGATGTCACCACTTTGTCAGTTTTGCTAAGTGAAATCTCATCACTTTGCCAATTCTTGCTACGTGAAATCTCACCTCTTTGTTAATTTTTGCTAAGTGAAATATCATCTTTGCCAATTTCAGCAAAGCGAAGTTTCTGTTAAGGAAAATCACATCATCATTTTTGCCAAGTGAAATCTCATCATTTTGCCAGTTTTAGCTAAGTGAAATCCCACCACTTTACCATTTGTTGCCAAGCGAAATCTCTCATTCCTTTGCCAGTTTCTGTTAAGGGAAATTACATTACCATTTTTACTAAGTGAAATCTCATCACTTTGCCAGCTTAAACTAAGTGAAATCCCACTGCTTTTCCATTTGTTGCTAAGCGAAATCTCTCAATCCTTTCCCAGTTTCTGTTAAGGGAAATCTCACTACCTTGTCAGGTTTTTCAGTACGAAATATTTTCACTATCAGTATTTCGCTCAGTGAAATATCATCATTTCGGCAGTTTATGCCGAATGAAAAGAATATGTTGAGATAAACCACAAAAATGAGCGAATCATCTCTATATTCTATTTATCTAATTTTGTACTACGCAGCAACAACAGTCCTGTTCATTATCTAAATTCAGGGAATAGTGACTGGTTATCGTCTTGGGCTGCATTGCTAATTCATCGAGATCCTCCTTAAAAGAGATTATTTATCCAAGTATTTACAAGTGATTTGATCGTTCAGCTATATTATTTAAGTTTTTTTGGTATGTTTTCCAGATGAAATTCTACTACTGTCTCTTGTTTTTTTTTTTTTTTTTTTTTTTTTTAAGTAAGGTTTTTTTCTTTGTTATTGTGCTTGCTTGCCTTCTACGGAAATGACGTGACTTTTCAGTACGATTCTGTACATTTTCATGTGAAGTTTGGACAATTTTTCCTTATTGTTTGCTTCAATTTACATGAAATCTTCACGATCGCTGAACCTGTCTCGAAATTTCTAAAAAAGAAAAAAATGTATCTTTGACCAAAGGATTTTATTGATCAGTTCAGTGAAACTGATTACCACAGACTCCTCGAAGAGTGGACCTTATCCTGATGTGGCCTACCTACCCAAAGTGTTACGTGACAAATTATACGTTATTTTGAGGATGGAGATCAGTGACAAACTGTTCTTGCTCGAGCCCCGAACCTTTGTCAACAAGAAGTTGCAGATTTGTCTACCATTTAGCAAATAATGTGCTTTAGTAAATGTTTTATTTTGGTTTTTGCTGTCACAGTTCGCGTTTTGTTTTGTTGTTTAATAATTAGTATTCCCTGTAGGGGAATACTAATTATTAAACAACACCTCACGCGCGGTGCACTGTAGGCATTACTTAAGGTTCTCTGCAGCGTGCCTTCGGCCCATAGCTGCAACGCCTTTCATTCCTTTTACTGTATCTTCTTTCATATTCTTTTTCCATCTTACTTTCCACCCTATTCTAACAGTTGTTTCATAGTGCAACTGAGAGGTTTTCCTCCTGTTACACCTTTGTAACCTTTTACTCCCAATTTTCCTCTCAGCGCTGAATGACCTTATAAGTCCCACTTTTCAGCCTTCGGCCTCAATTTTATATTCTGTTCTATTCTAATAAGTATCAAAGTATCACTGAAGTTCAGTGATAATTTGCTGCTTTTCACTGTATTTCTTTTAATTTTATTCGTTTTATAACAATCCCTGTAGCGTAATGTATTTTGTATAATTAAATGTATACTACATTATTTGCTAATTTTAGAAATCCATAGTACCGGTTGCGACCTTCGACTGCCATCTAGCGGCTAGTTTGAAGTTCGATTCCTCATCGTTACGGGTGACCACCTCTCTCTCTCTCTCTCTCTCTCTCTCTCTCTCTCTCTCTCTCTCTCTCTCTCTCTCTCTCGTGGCAGATCTCATCTTCTAATTAACCCTTTAGACAATGAAGCCTCTGACGCAACCGCAGATAATGAGAGCTCTCTAATCAGAGCCATCTTCAGTTGTAATTTGACAGTTGGTAAGGGGACTGGCCTATGCCCACTTAGAGTTAGAGATGAGGAATATGTCTCTGTCGTTCTCATATGTATATATAATATATATATATATCTATATATATATATATATATATATATATATATATATATATATACATTTGTATATATATATATATATATATATATATATATATATATATATATATATGTGGATGTGTATACATATGTATATAATATATATATATATATATATATATATATATATATATATATATATATATATATATATAGTGTGTATGTGTGTATTTATATTTTGTTAGTAAGCCCTTTCCCCTATGAAGTTTTGCTTCAGAGGATGAGATATCATTGACAATAATAACCTTTTATTAACAATTCAAGTTTCGAAAATGATTCCCCCATGTCCAAATTCTACAAACAGAAGCAGTCACTTTTGAGAAGTGATACCTTCGATTGAAATTTGAAAGGGTTAGTTGGAAGGATTCTTGAGAGGTTTAGCTTCAAGGATACCTAAAAGGATTCATATCCTTAGAACTTTAGTTTTTAGTTTTCTGTAAAAGAAAACTATTGTGCCGGCTTTGTCTGTCCGTCCGCACTTTTTCTGTCCGCCCTCAAATCATAAACTACCGAGGCTAGAGGGCTGCAAATTGGTATGTTGATCATCCACCCTCCAATCATCAAACATAGCAAATTGCAGCTCGCTAATTATTTAAGTTTAAAGTTAGCCATAATCATGCGCCTGGCAACGCAACAACACGGCACCTTGACCGGCTGAGAATTTCATACAGCATTGTACGCTGTACAGAAAACTCGATTGCGCCGAAAAAATTCAGTGCCTTTTTTACTTCTTTAATATTTCATAAACCTTAATTTTGTAGGACTTCCGAAAGATTTAATGCATAGGTAAAGGAGGTCCGGTCGGGAAATAAGTATTTTAAGTGGTTATTTTTCGCTATTTTATTTCAGTTTCTTCGCATTTTAAGCTTCCTATGTGGAGCATTATACTTCACAATATCTTATCATCACCATCGTTATCATCATCATCGTCGTCATTATAATTATCATCATTATATTCAGTGTTTTCAAAATGATAATTTAGAAAGTGTATATATGATAGGTAACTATACTTTTAAAAGTAGATCTCTCTCTCTCTCTCTCTCTCTCTCTCTCTCTCTCTCTCTCTCTCTCTCTCCCAGAGTGTTGGATATCTCTCATTCCCGCTCTCTCATTAACCTGTCGACATGCTAACAGTTGTGTAGAGACTTTTGCGTATCATCCAATTCTCCGAGTCGGGCAGACGTAACCGGCCGTGCTAAATTATAACTGTGTTTACTTTAAGGCGGCGACGCGCCGTAACATCAATAAACCCTTTGTTATTCCCTGGGACACGTTGTAATTGATGTCGTTATTATCTCGCTAATTAGGATGTTGTGGTATTAAGCAGATATTGAGAAGGTCTGCCGCCATCTTGAGTAAACAGCTTATTTCTTTTTTTCTTTATTTTGTGGGTGGCGGGTTTTATTAAGTTTTTCGGTAACTAATAAAGACTAGATTTAGGTACTTTTATTAGTTTTATTCATTTTCTTGCAGTTGGAACGCTTAATGTATTTATTTATGTATTTATTTCAGTCATTCGTTATCTTGTTTATTGTCTATGCTTTTCCTTGTGTTCTGTCGTATACTGTAAGATATGAGATGCTCTTGTATATCCTTGGAAATTGTAGTCACTTTCATGACGGGCCTTGAAACTGTTTTGGTGTAATAAGACGAAACGTTTTGTTAACATTAGAAAACCTTTGCAGCTGTTTCCGTAGATAATTACCATTTCAGATTCGGTAGAAATGATCACAGAAGGAAATGAACCGTTCATTAATACACACACACACATACAGTATATATATATGTATATATAAATTTCCGATCCACATCAGGATCGAACCTAGGTCTTTCAATTGAGAGACCTGGGTTCGTTCGTGTGGAATCAAAAATTATTTCATTTAATAATAATTGTGCGCTAAAGTGTTTATATTTATATATATATATATATATATATATATATATATATATATATATATATATATATATATATATATATATAAAACTGGTACTTCCCTTCTCTCTCTCTCTCTCTCTCTCTCTCTCTCTCTCTCTCTCTCTCTCTCTCTCTCCAAGACCCTTTTCACGTGTGTTTCCGTGCTCGTAAGTTCATCTTATTCCACTTTGGAGAAGCAGGAGGCCCCTTTCCAAAGGATAGCATTACGCTCCGCTCACTTGTTTCTGATTACAGTGATTCCGTTGGGCGGAAGGCATACGCGGAGCTCTTCTCTTCCTCTCGTCCAGTTTTTTTTCTTTTTCGGTCTTCATGCATAAAGAATCAAAGCCAGCGATCAAAAATTAACGAATGCATTATAAGATATGGAGGTACAGTTACGAACATGGACATGCATGGCAAGATTCGGAATTCTTTTCCTCCTCAGTGTTTTCTTCTTGCATAGTCTTTTAGCTGGTGTCGCTTCCTTTGCTATCATCCGGCCTGGATATATATACTGTATATATACCTTATACATATACACATTATGTATAACATATATATATATATATATATATATATATATATATATATATGATATATATATATATAAAGATAAAATTCACCAAGGAAGGGAAACATTGATTAAAGGTGAGGCCTCGACCCTTTCGTCCTAGAGATGAGTCGAAAAGGCCTCGCAGCACTCAGCGTTCCTCGTGGATTTTATTTTCATTTATATATTCATCACGTTCCATATTTTCGTGATTCAATTATACAAATATATGTATGTCTCATCTATAAATTATATATATATATAGCATATATATATATGTTACATATATATATATATATATATATATATATACACTGTATATATATATGTGTTGTGATGTGTGTGTGTGTGTGTGTGTGTGTATAAAGAGAGAGAAAGCTGATAGGAGTCAGGAGGTAATTGGTGGCGTTGAATGTCCTGCGTTGACCAAATAGGACCTGAACAGGATCACGGGGTGACTCTGGGGGCTGGTTTTGAATAATTGAAAAACGTTACTCTGCTTTCTCGTACAGTACCAAAGGGGAGAAGATGGGTTTTACGTTGTAGTAATATGGTAGTTTTGTTTGTGAAGGTTAGGTTAATATGCTGACTTTGTGATGTTATGTTATCTCATGTATGTATGTTATATATATGTGTATATATATATATGTATACGTGTGTGTATATATATGTGTATGTATATATACATATATATATATATATATATATATATATATATATATATATATATATATATATATTTATATTATTTTCTTATATGTTATTTTTCATTCCTTGAGTATTGAGTGAATTTTGACTGAGGTATTCCTTAATGAACAATGAACAATATCCTTTTTAAACATTTCATTAGACTACGAAAATATTGTACTTGTTTTTGTTTTGTGTGTGTGTGGGTTTGATTTTCAATCTGAGTAGCTATGTGAGTATTTATGCCTAAAATTTTTATCATTTTTAAATCGTTATTGCGCCGTTTCTTAGCAAGCTGCCAAGACTGGTTGCTTTATATCGCGGCATGAGAGTAACATCTCTGCGTGTCAAAGGGTTAGGCCTACCTCGGTTAGGTTTACAGCAAATTATTGCTGTTTTGTGGTCATAATTAACAGAGGCTTTAGTGTCTCTTCGATTGTTCAGTAATTATCCACAGACTTTTAGCATTTTTTTTTTTACCGCTTAGTAGTGAATCTTCACATTGGTTGAAAAATAATCGCCTAAGGATTTTTGGGAACTGTTATCATCTTTTTTTGAAGATTTAATTGTTTTTATTTTGTTGATTTCCAGTGACTTTTAAATGTCAGTTACCCAGGAAAAGAGCAAAGGTAAAAATTAATAAATGAAATATTTATTGGGCGCCCACGCTTCGTTTTAATACACTAAATCATTTTCGTATCAGGTAATTACCATGACCAAAGAGATACATAATTATTTTTACCTTACAATATAAAACTAAACACTACACAGAAAAGCGAAGACAATCAATAAGAAAAGATCAATTGAAATTAATGTCCTGGCCAAACCTGATATGGGGAGTCATACGCGTCGCTTTGCTGTAGAATAAAAAGAATGGAATATGGTAAATATCAAAGACGTCCGATTATCAGGTATATATTTTAAATCGTAAACTTTAAGATGAGAAACAAGTCCGTGGAGTAGGGATGTGAATTCGATGAAAACTGAATGTTTTGTCATTATGAAATTATGACTTGTATAAGAAAATCGGTAGAGAAATAACAGTTACCCTACGGGGTGCCCAAGCTGTTATGTGCTTTGTGACATTTTAATGGCATTATTTTGGGGACGAGGAGATCGAGGCTTTATATATATATATATATATATATATATATATATATATATATAGTGTATATATGTATATATATATATATATATATATATATGTAATATGTATATTGCATATATATAAATATACTATATATACATATATATATATATGTATGTATACATATACATATTTCATCTCCAAGTGTTACTATTGCCCAATGACAGTATTATTTTTCCTAGTTTCAATCACGTATGCAATATGTTTCTTTGGAAATACCCAATAAATGTTAAAGAAAAGGAAACAAAAGCTGTGGGATTAAGATACCAAAAGAAACAAAAGGAACTCGGAAATTGGTACGACCTTTCTTCTGGTGGGAACTTCCTGTACCGCCCGACAACTTCGCAAGCTTTTGCTTAACTTCCTACCAGATTGATGTGCTTTATCTTTTCGCTAAGTATTTCTTAGATAATTAAACTATCAGTATAGCAGACAAAGTAAATGAATGAAGTGACCATTTAGCAGGCAAAGTAAATGAAATAACCATCATATCAGATAAAATTAATAAATTATCATATCAGACGAAATGGACTGATTAAGTATTATTACAGCAGACGAAATAAATAAATAAAGTAGTAAATATAAACGACAAACCAAAATATAAAATAAAGTTAGTCAGGTGCTGTGAAATACCTGAGTTACCCTAGCGTGAAATTCAGTTCTTCAATAAATAAAACTATAGTCCTTTGAAGCTATAGAGAACGTAGCCATTTTTCCGATCGATATATCTGCCGCAGGATTCATCGAGTCCTAAGCAGCGATATTTAGCAACATAAATAAGGACCAAGAAGGATCACCGTCACAAAAACGCGGCGATTTTTCCATTTTTTTTTGTATTTTTTATTGAGAGTAAGGTGATTTATGGCGTTATTTTTTTTTTTTTCATACTAAATGATTCCTAGTGGAAGGAGCCGTCAATCATTTGATAAGTATGTGATGCTTTTTGATATATATGTATATATAATTATATAATATATATAAATTTATATATATGTATGTATTAGAATAATTTAACAATTATGACATTCTTTTTGTTATATATACAGTATATATAATTATATAACATGTAAATTTATATATGTATATCTATATTAGAATAATTTAACAATTATGACATTCTTTTTGTTTATATATACAGTATATATAATTATATAACATATGTAAATTTATATATGTATATCTATATTAGAATAATTTAACATTATGAGATTCTTTTTGTTATATATACAGTGTATATAATTGTATAATTATATGTATTTATACTGTATGTATGTATATATATATATATATATATATATATATATATATATATATATATATATATATATATATAATCAAATAGTAATATAAGCATTACTTCCTTTACAGATTATCTTTAAGCCAGAATTACAGCAATCAAGTTTGACGCCCCATATTTAGTTGTTTATGAATACCAATGATCATGAAGAATAAGATAACAGTAACAAATAAAAAATTAAATTAACTAACAATTGATTAAATAAATGAAAAAAAATAAACAAATACCCATTTAATCTCCATCGCGATTACCGTCACTCTTTATGATACTGATAAGTCCCCCGTGGGATTGCGAGACTCCTACTACAGATTCCCTCCGTCTCTCCTTTGTAGCCGAGGAGAGTCCTAATCAGGAGACCTCTCGCCATTCCCGTCCGGAGAATATCGCCGGAATGCCAGGCATCCTTTTTCCCTCCAGAGGATTAAATACGAAGGAAAGTGTGCAGTCATACTAATGGAGTCTTCCTTCGTTTCAGGATCCTTGGTCTTCATGATGGGGGGGTCTTTTTTTTTTCCTAGTAATTATATCAGGAGGCGTCCATTTTTAAGTGCTGGGTTGCTATGTGTATATTATATAAATATAATATATATATATATATATATATATATATATATATATATATATATATATGAAATGTATGTTTGTATGTATGTATGTTTCTGAATGCATGCATGTATGTATGTATATATATATATATATATATATATATATATATATATATATATATATATATATATATATATATATATATATATGTGTGTGTGTGTGTGTGTGTGTGTGTGTGTGTGTCTGTCCATATCACGTGTGCATGCGCTCTAGCTAATGATCGTTTTTCTCTACAGTCATTTGAACTTGTTTGTGTTGTGGCGCGCAGGCGTAGGTCTATACCAATATATTTAAATAAAGAAAGAATGGACGCATCCATGCGTGTATTTGTGACTGTGTATGTGTGTGTGTCAGAGAGAGAGAGAGAGAGAGAGAGAGAGAGAGAGAGAGAGTAACAAGGAAAGGGAGGGAATATGTGTTGGGAGCTGAAATATTGTGATGGAGACAGTTGATGTTTAGGCGAAGCTTTTATTGTCTCCTAAAGATATCTGGAGCAGAGATTCTCAACGACTTTGCAGTGAATATAAGTCTCTCTCTCTCTCTCTCTCTCTCTCTCTCTCTCTCTCTCAGGAGAGAATCCCTCTGGGGAAAATGGACTGGTGTGAAAGATCGCGCAGACTGGATATCTTCGAGTTCGTAACTTTCACACACACACACACACTGCTGGGTGGGAGTTGGGTGGGTTGGGAGGTCGAAATGTGGTTGTGATGCCTTTTGTACACAACGAGTAAATGAGTAGAGAAGCAAGTTGAAAACAGCGCTTCATACAAGGTCAGAAAATTACGCAATTCATTACATTCTGGTCAGTGTAACTGCCATAGAAGATGTAAAAGTAGATGAAAGGGCAGTATGTTGAAATTACAGTTTGATTTGTGTTTCACTTTCGTTTAGACCATTTTAATAGTCTAATATATCAAAACAAATGAAAAAGTCTGGCCTTTAGGTTGCATCATTGTGTGCACACACACACACACACTCTCTTATATATACATATATATATATATATATATATATATATATATATATATATATATATATATATATATATATGTATATATATATATATATGCAGTGTATATATAAATATATTTATATGTGTGCATAATTGTGTGTTGTGATGCATACTTGTTTATGTGTTTTTTTTAGGATTTCGTGTGCACACTTTGCCAGCATTTGGAATATATATTTTGGTTTCACTTCACGGTTTTGTAAGTTTTTTTTATTATTAGCATTAATACCGATATCTCATGCATTGTTTTCATGCAAAACCCTATTTACTTTGGAATGGAACTCGCAGTCCCAGGAAGTATGATTTTCTGACTTGCCATCTGGTGTTGCTAGGATGCGGAGAGGAAATGGAAAGAGTCATTTTTTAAACTTTACTTTCGCCCTTGTTTTATGTTTTAGGGGCCGCGAAGACATGGGGGATTGGGGTGGGGGAGTGACGTTGAGAGAGGGATTCGGGAGGGGGTTGGACATTACATCTTCACCTACCTTATCAGTTCAAGATCTTTATAACGGAAATGAATTTTTCCTTTTTTATATTTTCTGTTTGTTCCTTGTAATCAATGAAGACTGAAATATCGACATAGAACGTAATGAAGCCTATGCACAAATTTTACAGGAAAGTAAATGTGTCGTGCCTGTTGGTTGGCCAGACTTCTGAGGTCCACACCAGAGTTCCTACTCCCTCCCACACCTCACAACAAAGAAGAAGATTATCACTGCTGGCAGAAGGCCTGTTTCATCTAAACCAGTCACCAGTCACCTTATTCCTGAAAATTTTCACTTCTTAACAGTTAATAGTGAAAGTCTTCAAACATTTGTTTCAAGGACAGAAAACAGTAGAAATGAAGGTCGTACATTTAAAGTGAAAACTAAGAAGAGAAAGCTAAAGAAAGTAAGAAAGTCTGGGAGGCTGTGCGTAATATCACATGTCGTTGCGAACGAACGTTACCAGTTCCAACATGGCGGCTAACGTCATCCTTTTCGCTGACATCAGAAAAAGGGAAAGGAAAAAAATACGAGAGAGAGAGAGAGAGAGAGAGAGAGAGAGAGAGAGAGAGAGAGAGAGAGAGAGAGAGAGACGGTGTCCTTGATTGAGCAGTGACAGACAAGCCAAGGTCTAAGTCTTGAGACAAGCCGTCTGGCAGGGACAGACTCAAGAGAGACTTCAGCGTCTGTAGCCGTCGTCGAATCTTCACCAATGGAAGACGCCGTCGATTTGTCGAGAGTCGAGGCGGTGGTTCTTAAGCAATGCCGCCCTTTTTCTCGGGTCGACGATGACGTTTGCCCGTCAAACATTCGCAGTGGCTCGAAGGATATGAGATAAGATCCGCCAGATTAAATGGCTTTGGTCGATCGAGAAGGGGGGAGAATATAGCGAGAGAAAAGGGTGACGCAGATGAAAAGATAAAGTGAGTCGGTTATTTGTCCGGAGGGCAAATGTATGGTGTGGCGCAGAGCGTCCGATTGAGTGGACTCACTGGGAAAGAAGATATTGTAGTCTTATGGGATGGAATCTAGTTTGTCTTTAAGGGTTGGTTTTCTTTTTTTTTTCACGGTGTGATTCTGCTTGAATCCAGGATTTTGCCATTAATTTAAAAAAGAAGGATCACGGTCCATTTTTCATTAAGGTAATATAATTTGTAAGATAGAATTTGAAACAAGTAAAGAACTCCCTTTGCAGAGAGATAAGAAGAATAAACAAAATATGTAATTATAGGTAACTGATGTTTAAAAGTTTAGCTGTCTTAGCTCAGAAGAATAGGTAATTCTTAAATCTCTGACCTTTAGGTACAGCAGTATCCGGGTAATTACAGTTCCTCAAAGACTTATTTTTTAGACTGCCTTCCAGACTAGGCTATGACATTTAGAATCTCAGTCGAGACTCGCAAATTAGAATTTAGTTTACTAAGTTGAAGTTCAAGACCTACATTTCAACTTCGGTGTATTGAAAGTTAGTTATTCTTGATTAAGATTCTAATCAAGTAAGCAATTAGGTTCAAGATTTAATTTGCGATTTAAATATGGAGCGTGGAAACTTGTGGGTTTAAGCGTCGTGAATTTTAATCTCGTTCCTTGGCAGTGGTTTCATTTATAGCTGTAAAATCATAAAGGATCGAACAAGATCATTTTTTTTTATCAATAATACAAACTTCGGAATCGACAGCACTTGTAACCAAAGTTCTGGTTAGTGTATAGACCAGTGAGTCCCAACCTTTTTCATTTCATCACCCATTTACTGACTTCTTCAAGTTTGTGTTACCCACATCAAATGTATCTACAGTAGTATAGATTCTGTGAATCTATAATAAAATAAATAGATAAGGGTTATTAAAAAAAATCAGCACTTGCGAGCTCCAACTGCCAGTCTGCCAAAGTTGCCAACTCATGTTGTTATTCAGTTTCTAAATTTCAAGATTTAATCATAAACCATATAGTAGCCTTCCATTACCCACACAAATTATCCAAATTACCCACTTGTGGGTAATTACCCATAGATTGGGAACCACTGGTATAGACTAACTTTCAAGTGCGTTGAAATAAGATAATAATCTGACTGAAGAATCGGAACTTGAACCCCATCTGTCTGAAGAATCGGAACTTGGAAACCAATCTGTCTAAAGAATCAGAACTTGGAACCCAATCTGTCCGAAGAATCGGAACTTGGAACCCAATCTGTCTGAAGAATCAGAACTTGGAACTCAATCTGTCTGAAGAATCGGAACTTGAACCCAATCTGTCTGAAGAATCGGAACTTGGAAACCAATCTGTCTGAAGAATCGGAACTTGGAACCCAATCTGTCTAAAGAATCAGAACTGGGAGCCCAATCTGTCTGAAGAATCGGAACTTGGAACCCAATCTGTCTGAAGAATTGGAACTTGGAACCCAATCTGTCTGACGAATCGGAACTTGGAACCCAATCTGTCTGAAGAATCGGAACTTGGAACCCAATCTGTCTGAAGAATCAGAACTTGGAACCCAATCTGTCTGAAAAATCGGAACTTGGAACCCAATCTGTCAGAAGAATCGGAACTTGGAACCCAGTCTGTCTGAAGAATTGGAACTTGAACCCAATCTGTCTGAAGAATCGGAACTTGGAACCCAATCTGTCTGAAGAATCGGAACTTGGAACCCAACCTGTCTGAAGAATCGGAACTTGGAACCCAATCTGTCTAAAGAATCAGAACTGGGAGCCCAATCTGTCTGAAGAATCGGAACTTGGAACCCAATCTGTGTGAAGAATTGGAACTTGGAACCCAGTCTGTCTGACGAATCGGAACTTGAACCCAATCTGTCTGAAGAATCGGAACTTGGAACCCAATCTGTCTGAAGAATCAGAACTTGGAACCCAATCTGTCTGAAAAATCGGAACTTGGAACTCAATCTGTCAGAAGAATCGGAACTTGGAACCCAGTCTGTCTGAAGAATTGAACTTGAACCAATCTGTCTGAAGAATCGGAACTTGGAACCCAATCTGTCTGAAGAATCGGAACTTGGAACCCAATCTGTCTGAAGAATCGGAACTTGGAACCCAATTTGTCTGAAGAATCGGAACTTGGAACCCAATCTGTATCTACTGTTTTAGACGACAAACTCGGATAATTCGGATCAGACCAAGTGTTTGTCAAAAGTAAAAGTTGTGACATAACATAGCCTTTCAAGATTGGTGATTGGGATCGACTCATATGTTCATTTCAGTTGGCGCAGTAACTAAAATTCATAATAATTGATAATAAATGCTGTTGTTGCAATTGTTCTTGGTGATGATTTAGTTGTTCCGTTAGTTATTATAATTATTACTGTAGCTATTGTAGGTCGTTATATTTACAATCATAATGAAAACCTGAAGTCTCTTTCAGTTCTGAATATGGTAATGGGTCGCCTTAGAAATAAAAGATTAATAAGAGAAAAATTAAATATATTCAGAATTGTCACTTATTGCTCAAACTTTAAATTCACAGTCCTCAATTTTTTAAAAAAATGAATCGTAATCACAGTAAATTTACGGGTTACAGAAGTTACTTTTCTGTTAAAATACACTTTATAGATGTTATTAGGTTTTCATATTTATATAATTTTATTCATGTGCAACTTTCATGTATCTCTTCCGTAAAGGAGAATCGGCTGAACAGACACTGCATCCTTTCAAACATTTTAGACACTACTCTTCTCATCCAGATTATCTGGGTTTACTCTGTTCTGTGATTCAATTCTCCCAGCTTAACATCATGGGTTGTACTTATATCTAAATACCTGTATATATATATATATATATATATATATATATATATATATATATATATATATATATATGTGTGTGTGTATGTGTGTGTGTGTGTGTGTGTGTGTGTGTGTTGATATTTATTGGTCACACACACACACACACACATATATATATATATATATATATATATATATATATATATATATATATATATGTATATATATTGTGTTAATATAAAACGTATGTGTGTGTTTGACATTTATCGTTCACAGATAAATTTTCTCTATGAAATATTTACAGCACCTATTTAACCTATATATCACCCATATCGGCCCCCATCCATAATAAAAACCGAAAGAAAAGGAGATTTCGAATCCATTCCCAGATCAGATGATATAATATACATATTCTATGAAGGAGGCTTTTGACCTTCATCCAAGAATTATGAAAAAGGAATATTTCGGAGTATCCATTTTTTTTTCTTTCCTATCTCTCACTTTTCAATAAAGAGGTGTCGCGAGAAATGGCGAGGAAATTTTTTATATATTCACTCGAGGTTTGGCCTCGCGGCCCCTCTCGGAAGTGGGAGGCTGACCTCCCCGCCTCCTCCCCCCTCCCCATCCCTCCCCTCCTCCCCCTCCCCTCCTCTCCCTCCTCCTCCACTCCTCCCCCTCCCTCCCCCCTCTCCTCCTCCTCCTCCCCTCCCCCCCCCTCCCTCCCCTCCCCTCCTCCCCTCCCCTCCCTCCCTCCTCCTCCTCCTCCTCCTCCTCCTCCTCCTCCTCCTCCTCCTCCTCCTCCTCCTCCTCCTCCTCCCCCTCCAGGAGGCACCCTCACGGCTGAGGTCTCTCTCTCTCTCTCTCTCTCTCTCTCTCTCTCTCTCTCTCTCTCTCTCTCAGAGCAGCGATGGATGAAAAGGGCAATAGACTGTTAAGATGAGAAAATGGAGAGTCTAAAGGGAATAATTTTAAAGATAATAATAATAATAATAATTTAGTCTTGTTGAATTCAAGTAAAAGTTTTATAGATAGATCTTCAGCTAAACAGAACAGTAATATTTTTATTTGGTTTTAATCAAGGGAATAATTTTAGTAATAATAATACTGTTAAAATAACAGCCTCGTTGACTTGAAGAGAAAATCTGATAAAAAAAAAGTCAAGAGGGAATCTTATAAAAAAAAAAAAAGGTCTTTAGATAAACAAAAAAGTAATATTTTATTAGGATTGCTTAACATTTGGGCGATTTTTATGCTTTATGTAATGATTCCATCGTAAGTATGAGAGAGAGAGAGAGAGAGAGAGAGAGAGAGAGAGAGAGAGAGAGAGAGAGATCAGATCTTGAGGAATTGATTTTCGTTGGCGCTTATCACTGAATTTCTTTTTATTTCACAAAGTATTTAGATTTTAAAAGTAGAAATTAAATTTCCAGTCAAAAGTTTGTTTCTACTGTCTATGAAAATGGTAGTTGTGTGTAGGGGACCCGGAAGCCGGTAAAAATGTAAAAAAAAAAAATTCTTAAAAACGTTAGGAAAGTGTCCTTTGAACGTTTTTATTAACGTGAGAAGGAAAATACAAGTATCAAGCAGCCACGTATCCAACCACGACAAGTTTTTCCTTATAGCTGAAAACATAATAAACTTTATACTTAAGTACATATTAAACTTTCTGTCACAGTACCCACTCTTCAGAAACAGCACACGCATCGTCTCACGCACAACATAAACGTATCTAAATATCTCTAAACATTGCGAGTATATTGCGTCTAAGATTATAGGTCCTTTTCCTTCTCTTAAATCCTTCTATCCCTCGAGGGAGGGAGGCGGAAGGAAAGAGTGAAAGAGAATGTATGTCTTGTCAGAGAAACGGAAAGACCTGGTTTTCGTCCTCCCTCCCAGAGGAGCTTTTGAGGTTAAGGAGAGGAATCAGTTTTTTGAGAAGAGCAAATATATAACAGAGGAAATCGGCGGATTAATGCAGTGGCTTCTTTTTTTCAGAAGTTTCTGAGGATTTTAAGGGGGGAATGTGTAGGTGATGATACTTTTTACAAATTTATATATTCATGTATATAGTCAGTTTTTTTCTTTTTTTTTGCATGAAAGACACTACGGCAAAGGTGGATGTCTGTGATCTTCAATGGTACTTTTAAAAATAATTTGATTTGCACATACCTACATACTTTCTTGCTAGAAAATTGAAATATGGGGTACAATGGAGTTTAAAAAAAAACAATTTATTTATTTATATATTTATTTGTCAATTAATTTACTTACTTAAATAGTTATTTATTTATTATTATTATTTTTTTTTTGCATCAAATGCACTTCGACAAAGTGGACGTTTCCGATCTTAATTATTGCTTGCTTAGATAATTTGCTTTGCATATACCCACAAACTTTCGTTTTAGAAAGTTAAAGTACAGGGTGCAAAATAAAGTTGAAAAATGCCGATATACATAAAACAAAAGAACAAAAGGGGAAAAGAGAAAGGTGTTCTATTTCGGGAAGTAACTCTAACCTTTACCGAACAGTAATGATTTTGGCAGTGCACAGAGAAACACTGTTTACGCAAGAAGGAATTTCTTAACCCGTATATGCCACCCCGAGGGGTGGGTAGTGCCGTTAGTGCACCTTAAGCGGTGCACTGCAGGTATTACTTAGGGGTCTTTGCAGTTTCCCTTCGGCCCCTAGCTGCAACCCCTTTCATTCCTTTTACTCTACCTCCTGTTACACCTTTCAAACCTTTTTACTGTCAGTTTCATTTCAGCGCTGAGTGACCTCATAGGTCCCAGCGCTTGGCCTCTGGCCTAAATCCCTATATATATATATATATATATATATATATATATATATATATATATATATATATATATATATATATATATATATATATATATATATATATATATTTTTTTTTTTTTTTTTACCCTGTATATGGGTTTCACAGGAAAAAGCCAACAATCGTCGAGATATTCTTATCAAAATCCTGCCAGTTTTTATTAAACAATCATTAGTTTACATATTTCATCTTCATCGCTGCGCTGAATAATCCTGATGGGTTCCGGCGCTTGGTCATCGAGGCCTAAATTTCATAATTAGTCAATCAGTACTATAAACGAGGATTCAGCATAAATTATATATAGAAGCCCTTGTAGATTCAGAGACCAGATACGTGGAACTGCTTTAATTGAGAAGACCAACATCATGGGTCTGTCATAGGGAGCATAGAAACCGTACAGGATTACCCGTATCATTTTTGGATCATATTGAAAAGGCGTTGAAGGCTCCGTGTTCCTCTGGGCTTGCCCGCAACGTAAAAGAACGCCATAGCCCTGACTTAGTGGCGGATGTATAGTGTATACATATATATATATATATATATATATATATATATATATATATATATATATATATATATATATAATCGAAAGCTACAAACGTATTTAATATCAATTCACTCTACCTCCCGGAAATAATATATTTTCCATATATGTTACCGAAGGGGAATTTTTAGTTGATAATAAGTCCACCGTTCCGTGAGGTCGAACCAGCGACGGACGAGGAATCAGGACTACAGTGACACTAACGCTGTCGGCCGACAGCGTTAGTGTCACTATAGTCCTGATTCCTCGTCCGTCGCTGGTTCGACCTTCTACGGGACGGGTGGACTTATTATCAACTAAAAATTCCCCTTCGGTAACATATATGAAAAATATATTATTTCAAGGTAGAGTGAATTGATATTATAAGAGCCATAGCTTTCTGATTGTATATGAATCACGGTGATGTGATAAATAGTCATATATATATATATATATATATATATATATATATATATATATATATATATATATATATATATATATATATATATATATATATATTATATTTATTTATTTTCATGTAGAATCTACTGGTCACTTTTTTACCGGATGCGTATGTAATTTTAATAGCCACAATGCCCTCTGAACTTCTCGAATTCTTCCTGCTTTTTTGGATGCGCTTGTCACTACAAAGCCCTGAGATCCAAGTGGTCAGGTCGACAACGTGACCTAGTTGTAATTATGGAACCTGAGTTCGTTTCCCGCTACCGGAAATCATAATTTCTTCATATTTCTTGCACTTGGGTCTTAGGACCTTGTAGTGACAAGCGTATCCAAAAAGCACAGAAGAATTCGAGTAAGTTAAGAACATTATATTATTAAAACTACACACACACACACACACACACACACACACACACATATATATATATATATATATATATATATATATATATATATATATATATATATATATATATATATATATATATATATATATATATATATATATATATATATATATATATATATAGCCTTTCAACAAATTTCTAATCAGGAGAACCAATATTGATGTCATTGTTCCTGAAGATTTAAAAGATTCTGCTTCATTTATCCTTCCTCCATTTAGTGTTATTTTATCCCTTTGTGCACATTCGTTCCTCAAAACCTATGTTTTTCTTAGGTTCATTTCGAGTCCCGTCTCCTTAGATGCATGATGTGTTCTTTTAAGTGCATTTTGTAAATTTTGTGGTGTTTTGCAGATTAAAACATCATCTGCAAATTAGGAGTCTGTCAAGTTTTAGTTTTCTGAAAATAAAACTATTGTGCCGGCTTTGTCTGTCCGTCCGCACTTTTTTCTGTCCGCCCTCAGATCTTAAAAACTGCTGAGGCTAGAGGGCTGCGAATTGGTATGCTGATCATCCACCCTCCAATCATCAAACATACCAAATTGCAGCCCTCTAGCCTCAGCATTTTCTATTTTATTTGAACTTAAAGTTACCCATAATCGTGCGTCTGGCAACGATATAGGCCCGGCCACCACCTGGCCGTGGTTAAAGTTTCATGGGGCGCGGCTCATACAGCACTATACCTAGACCACCGAATGATAGATCTGTTTTAGGTCTATTTTCGGTGGCCTTGATTATACGATGTGCGGAAAACTCGATTGCGCCGGAGAATCTTCGGCATTTTTACTTGTTTGTTGTTTCTCCAATCTAGACAAGATTTGTTAATTGCATATTCACCCTTAATAGGAATGTGTGAACTTGATTCATTTATTTCAAGAGAATTGTGGAAAATTTATAGATTCTAAGGAATGTAGTTGACTTGATCCTAAGAGCAACAAAATAATATTCATAGCAATTTTCTATTTAAAAGTAAGTCAGGGCTGAGCGCATATGCGAAAAACAAGATTAGTTTCGGCAAACTCACTCTCGTTCATAATAGAAAACCCACTTCTTTTCTCGCTCCCAATAGTTAACATCCTTTTGTATGTTCGTGTGCACGGCATTTTCCCCAGTGACCCATAGATATCAGGCTCTGAGTAAATCGAGAAAGAGTTGGGAATGTCACAGGTCTGAGTGGAGTCGAGAGGACCCTCTAGTGTTGACAGATAATGAGAGTCGAGCTCTGTGTCAACTTTCTGAAGTTTCCCATCCAGACGTGATTCCGCGTTTTCTTTGATGGCGGAAGCCGGACTGTAATCAGATTACCGCGAACTTTTATGCATCTTTAAATTTGGCTTTTTTTTAATTCAGTTTTTTTCTGTCTCAGAGAAATAATGATGAAAATCGAAAATGCAAATTGTAAAATTACTACAGTTGAAGATAAGCTTTCGAACGCTGAAATTCTCAGACATTTTTCACTTTATTGCTCTTGCTAAAATATGTATGTATATATATATATATATATATATATATATATATATATATATACAGAGTTATATATATATATATATATATATATATTTATATTTATATAATATATATATATATATATATATATATATATATATATATATATATATATATATATATATATATATATATATATATATATATATATATATATAATAACGCTTTTATATAAAATCTAACTTCAGTTCCGTAAAAGTATGATGTTAAGCTTGTATAATTTCTTAAATATGCTTTGAAGTCTTTGGGAAATATACCTTGCTCATTTGACACAGTTTGAAGTCTATCTCTAAATGGCAAAGCTTTGAGGAAAAATCTGTACAGTAATTCGCCTCTAATATTTAGCTTTCGCTAACTCCTTTCACATGTGAAAAATCATTTCGTTCATATTAAACTCGAAAAATGGAATTACACGTGGTGTTTGAAGAGCTCCCTTTTATTGTCGCATACAAAGTCAATAGAAGCAATAATAATATTATTGTTTTTATTGTTAACATTAAAAATTCAAAGTTATATTTTTTTAACTATATTTTAAAAACACTTCTATAGTTACATAACTTTGGATACGTTTCTCCATTGTTATTTTTTTTTTGGTAGTAGTAGTAGTAGTAGTAGTAGTAGTAGTAGTAGTAGTAGTAGTAGTAGTAGTACTTTATGAATATAGGGTAACGTTTATTCTGTACTTAAAGAGAGGTTAATCGCAGGGTTATGTATCACCGTCTTGTCCAACTCGTTTATACAAGCTGATGACGTAACTAGTAGCATGTCAGTGAATGCACTGAACAACCCTTGCGAAATCTTCAAGGATCCTATGCTCAACGGAGGAGGTTGAGGCTCCTTTATTTCCTTGGCGATTTCAGGCCTTTCAGTGAAATTATTATCATTATTATTATTGAAAAGGATGGCTGTATTCTGCGAATTTATCTTATGCAGTGTCTTTTCTATTTTCCTTGAAAATAGAAAAGATCCTGTATAAGATAAATTCGCAAAATACAGCCATCCTTTTCAATAAGACCTGTTTGAGGGACGGTCTACTTCCATCACATTATTATTATTATTATTATTATTATTATTATTATTATTATTATTATTATTATTATTATTATTATTCAGAAGATGAACCCTATTCATATGGAACAAGCTCACCGAGGCCATTGACTTGAAGTTCAAGCTTCCAAAAAATATTCATTTAAAAGAAGTAACAGAAGGTAAGACGAATTAGAGAAAGAAGAGGTCAATTATTAAAAAAGAAAAAATGAATTAACAAATTAACAAATAAAAAGATAAAAATGTAAGTAAATTATAAAATACATGGAGAATTGCTTTAGGGCAGAAATGTATTGCATCTTCGCTTGAACTTTTGTGGGAAAAACTTATACTGAATGACACTAAACAGAGAAATGAATGAGGGGAATTATGAATGTAACCAGCAGGCTGTATATATTCCAATTCACGTTTCTGGAAGGTGATCTCGCTACCTGATCACCTTAAATGAAATTGAATCTGATTCATATAAAACGATTAATGCAAGTGTAGAAGGGTTGTTATAACAGTTGTGAAATGGCCGACGCTTCGGATGCTTAGGTTTAAAAAGAAAGAAGAAGCGTCTTGGAATTTAGAAGGGCAGCCAAAATGATGTCTTGGAATGTTAATGTTGATGGTCCGGATGGGGAATTTAGGTTATTTAGGAACAGAAGTTTTTTACTTTATTTTCTTTTTAGATATCGATGGTCACAAGTAAACCTCGGAACAGTTTGTGAAAAACAAATGGAACTTTATTTCACTGGAAATATAATTGGTTATTATACATTTCGTAAAACTGATGAAGTCACATCACGTTTCTGCAAAGACTTTAATTATAGTAGTGTGTTGCCAGTTTTTCTGTATGGTGCCCATGTCGGTAAATTGTCATCTTACGAATGACATTGCTGTAAGTAACTTACGATAGAAATTGAATGACGGAAGTGGAGAGAAGAAAAAGAGTAAATAAAAAAATATTACGACTTAAAAAAAATTGCTCTTTCTCGGAACACTTACAACAACCCTCTTAGCTGATATTATTTTTTTTTTTTTAATATAACCCTTAAAACTCGGCGAAAAAACGCGTGCCACTCTACGTTGGCCGTAACGAATCGGCTCCTTCGAAGTCCCTGTAAGCAACATTTACTATGGCAATGCTTATTTTAGTAGCTGTGTCTTAAAACGTCAAAAAATATTGGCATTTTCCGTTATTAATGACTTGGACGATACTGCTCGGCTCAATTTTTTTTTTTTATTTAATTATTTTTCTTTTGGTAGTCTCCCCTGATCTAGGAAAGAAAATAAGATCACGTGGCAGTAGATGATATACAGGAGGCGTGTGTATGTTTGTGTATACTTTTATTAGTGTATTTTTGATAGCCAGAAATACCCCTCCCTTTGATATCTAGTCTTCTCAAGCCTTGAGTCTGAGTGGCCATTAAATGAAGCCATGATTTCCGTGGTTCCCGTAGGGGGGTTAGTGTCGTCAGTGCACCTCATGCAGTGCACTGTAGGCATTGCTTAATGTTCTTTGCCTTCGGCCCCTAGCTGCAACCCTTTTCGTTCCTTTTACTGTACCTCCTTCCATATTCTCCTTCTTCCATCTTACTTTCCACCCTCTCCTGACAATTAATTCGTACTGCAACTGTCAGGTCTTCCTCCTGTTACGCCTTTCAAACCTCCTTACTGTCAATTTCCGTTTCAGCGCTGAATGACCTCGTAGGTCCCAGTGCTTGGCCCTTAGCCTAAATTCTATATTCAGTTCAGTTCAGTTCATGATTTCCGTGGTAGGATTCTAATAGGTACACTTTAGAACACTGCAAAGCCTCGCTAAGGATGCGTCCATTCTACAGTATAAGAAACAAACATACATTGGCCACTTGCCACATAATTATAACAAACAGCTCGAAAACAAGTCAGCGACAGTAAGGTGAGAACGAATCTTTCAAGGTTTGTAGAGATAAGCGTACCCAAAATGTGTGGGAAAACGTT
>NC_089761.1:23248143-23295643 GCF_040412425.1 Macrobrachium rosenbergii | reverse complement strand
GCCGGATTTGGGGGCTCTTTTCTCACTCCTCTCTTCGATATTCGGAGGGAATCTCTCAATGAATCGATGGATTCGGAGAGTTGTCGAAAGAGCTCACGAAACTTTTCATTATAATTTCTTTCGTGGCTTCTGTTATCGGTGATTCGAGTCCCCATCCCCCTGTCTCCCTACCCCTCCCCCCCCCCCCTCTCTCTCTCTCTCTCTCTCTCTCTCTCTCTTTTGTATCCTTTTTTATGTTTCACTCATTGATCGTTATTTACAGGGGTATACTGCTATGAGAAGACATATCGGTTAATTTAATGTCGTCTTTGCGAATATAGCTTAAGCACAACGCACACTCGACTGGACAAAATTCTCACCGAACAAACCAGTAGATGTCTGGGAAACGTTGCCAATGCATAGGCTGTATTTGTCAAAGAGAGGGAACTAGGTTCAGTGAAGTGGAAACGAAGTGTAATACAGATTAAAACAAGAGCGTTCCAACCTCCAACAACGCCTCTTCCCCCACCCTCCCCCACCCCCCCAAAAAAGTCCCTTATCCAATTTCGGAGGTCTCCAGATTCAGACATCTCCATAAACTTGATCAATAGTTTCAGTCAAGAGGCCCACCTTTAGTAAAATATTTTAGCAGTTAGAACTTCTTATAGTGTAATTATGTTAACAAACAGTCAAGGAAATGAACATACAAATCGAGCCAAAATCGTAACATCCTTGTGGATGTAACAAAAACAAGTAAAAAATGCTCCGAAGCTTCTTTGGACAATCGAATTTTCTATACAGCCGCTACAGCGTGTAATCAAAGCCACCGAAAATAGAGCTATCTTTCGGTGGTTTCGGTATAATGCTGTATGAACCGCGGTCCATGAAACTTTAACCACGGCTCGGTGGTGGCCTATCCTATATCGTTGCCAGAAGCACGATTATGGGTAACTTTAACCTTAAATAAAATAAAAACTGCCGAGGCTAGAGGGCTGCAATTTGGTATGTTTGATGATTGGAGGGTGAATGATTAACATACCAATTTGCAGCCCTCTAGCCTCAGTAGTTTTTAAGATCTGAGGTCGGACAGAAAAAGTGCGCATGGCAAAAAGTGCGGACGGACAGACAAAGCCGGCACAATAATTTTCTTTTACAGAAAACTAACAGCTGATAAACGAATATAATTACTTCAAATTTTGAGCCACTGCCTGATTCGCCTCAGAGTTCCGCCACCTTTTTCTGCTATGCTGTCACTTCAAATAGATCTTCAGTTGCTTGGCTGCTTGCCACTCGCTTCCGTTTGGTTACTTATACGAGGCTTGGGTCTCAAATGTCTGTTGGAACTTTGCGGAGCCTGAGAAACCCGAGTCAGTCTTCTTGATGCGGTGCTGAATCTCCCTTCTTCCAGACTCCGAAATTCTTTATCAGTTTTTGTGTACCTAATTGTTTCCTTTGAAGATTAAAGATAACTACTGGTTGAAATTTCATCACTAACATTTTTTTATTGGTTAGTGGACCATTGTTGATTTGATTTCATCTCGTTGTGAAGAAAAGAATAATTTTCGACAAATGCTGGGGAATAAATATGACTTTTGCGTCGGTGCAATAATTGAGAAAGCCTGGGTAATCATACATGCATGAATTAGCCAAAAACTTGTTATATGGATGTTTGACCTAGCGATAACTTGTCTTAAAAGTCTCCTGCAAATGTACTAGCAACAATTTTTATTGAACGCGACTGACTGAAATAAGCCGAGGACACCCCTGTTTAGAAGAAATAGCTGAATCAACAAATGGGATTGGTCCATGGACACAATTTTAATTCGTGGGACGATTCAGTAAACTGACCAGAGCAGTGTTCATTTTCATAGTTTCCTTTGAGAGAGAGAAAAAGAAAAGATGAGAATTATATTCAGAATTGATTTTTACGACAGTAAGGATAATATACCATCACTATCTTCCATGTTAAAGACGAAAACTGCGTGATGAATGGCCGATGATGGTCAGGTTTTCTGTGTGAGAGAACAATAGAAAAGTGTCATAAAGGTAGGCCTAAGTTATCGCCAACCAGTGTTCCTTCTTTATGGTTTGGCGTAGAAGATAAATGCGTTTAGGCTTTGGGAAAAAAATACCAATATATCAGTTTCACGGTTAAAAGTAGATTCATATAGTGACGTCATAGGATTTTAATGATGGTTAGATGCCTAAGTGGGTTTGGGAGGGTGTCGAAATATTGAAACAATTCTTCAATATAAGTCGAGAGGTCTTTTCTAGCCCAGGCCTGGAGTCAAAAAGGGTAGGGGAAGGGGGAATGGGGGAAGGACTTCAGAATCATAAAGAAGGAAATGTTATTGTCAGTAAACGGAAGCAGGGAGAGAATCCCAAAGCAGGCCATTAAAGGCAAAAAAACAGTCACTGTACATAGCAGTGAATGCTCTCTCTCTCTCTCTCTCTCTCTCTCTCTCTCTCTCTCTCTCTCTCTCTCTCTCTCTCTCTCTCTCTTTGGTTATATATATATATATATATATATATATATATATATATATATATATATATATATATATATATACACACACATATATAAGGTGCGTGAAAAGGTGACATAAATGGTGTTACGAGGTCTCCTGAGTAGAAAGGGATCCTCCCTCAGGTATTCGACGAAACAGCTCACGTGATCAATGTGGGGGCCATTAATATTAATCACCTGTCGAAAGAGGCGAAGAAGCTAGGTCCCCTATCTTTAAGTATTTTAATAGTATTCGATACCTTTATTTATGATTCAGTTGTCAGAATAAGGGAATGGGCCTGTACATGTGATAAGACCACATTAAAATTACCTGAATATAGGTTAGGCCTACGTTTTATACGGTTGTAAAAATATCCACTATGTGGAAGTGACCTTACGTTCTTTTACAAAGTTTTCATATTCTATGAATTCTGTATTCAAATTTTAATAACCGTAGATCTCTCTCTGAAATTTGGAGGCTTACACTGATGTAATGTATTTATTTATTTTTTATTATACCTTTATTCTGACTGCTTTGCCCATATTTGTATATTTTCCTTTTCTTTAAAACCATATTATTTATATATATATATATATATATATATATATATATATATATATATATATATATATATATATATATATCTCGAGTTGCATGTGCAGAGAGCAATAGCTTATTTTTCCCCAACGTGAATCTTCTCCCATACCAAGAGTGATGAAGATCTGGAAACTGATCTTTAAAGATTAAAAGAAGAAATAACCTGAATTTAAACATTTGCTCTTAGGCTAATTCCAGTTTCCCTTCAAAAACCATCGAGACATTTGACCTCCAGCCTATATTACTGGAAGGAAAATGTTCCCTTCTTTCCCACCCCCACCCCTTCTAGAAAGATAACTCTTCGACAAAGACGTGTACATGTCCCTTTATAGACGCAATTTCCCAGAAAAAGACGTTAAACGAAAAAAAAGGGACTGTGGTGGGGGTATTACCAGAAGAGGTAGGGGAACCGGTTTTAATCCCATCCCATAAGGTAACCGAGAAGTTAGCATAACTTCCGCCGAGTGGGGAAGTTTATTTGACCGCTAAGCGAGAAATCGATGACAATTTTTATTCCCGATAAAAAATGGCAACTTTGTGCCGTCTCATTTGATTCCATTTGGGAGACGTATGGCTGAGACGAGGAGGAGTTTAAAAGGCAGAGGAGGTTTTAAAAGGTGGTTGGGAGTCTAGCGTTCCCCTCCTCCTTGGCTAATGGATGCCTTCAGGAAAAACATTGGTGCTCTCTCTCTCTCTCTCTCTCTCTCTCTCTCTCTCTCTCTCTCTCTCTCTCTCTCTCTCTCTCTCTCTCAGACACACGTACATTTATTTGTTGATTACGTATCGATTCTGTTATTCCAGCAGCTTTAAATGAACCCCTGCAATGTTTTATAGGCTAAAGAAATGTGCTAGGATGGGGTCAGTAATTAATATTATTATATTTTTTGTTGTTTGTGTTTGTATTCATGGTAATTAAATGCATGCGGGTGAACATTTTTAATGCTGCTAGAAAAAGTTGTCATTGTAAAGTTTAACTTTCTTTATATAGTTTTCTTTAGGAGTTTATTGAGAAAACGGCATACGGCATTTGTATTTAAGGGTAACTCAACCATATAGCGTATGTCAAACTAACGCAGCCCTGATCACATGTATTGTAATTTTTTACATAATTTTAATTTGTAAAACAAATAGCGTATGAAGTATTCAGTGTCGTATTGTATAGGAATTTAAATGCATATAATAAGAGATAGTTCCGATGTTAAGCTTTTCAGAAGTCGTAAACTATAGAAGTTGATCTTGTCATATGTTGAAAGAAAACGGTGCTACTTTGGTACCTCCGAGGTGCTAGTACTAAGCATGGCGGAAGCGTAGTGGAACGCCGTGTTTAGTACGAGCTCCTCGGGGATCAAAGATATCGTTTATTAATATAATTTGTCGACCACACAATATAGAAATGGGTGTATACAATACATTGATCCCCGAGGGGCTAGTACTAAACACGGCGTCCCATTGAGCTTCCGCCATACTTACTACTAGCACCTCGGAGGTGACGCGTAGATAACAGCCAAAGTAGCACCAAGAAAACTCTTGTGTTTATAATAACGTCGTCTCTGTTGAGTAGCCAGAATTCACAGGTCCACACGGGGCCTCTTTACTTTCTTGTGTATAACACCTAATTTCTTTGAGAAGTTAAGAAGTTACTTTCTGCCATTTGTGAATAATAGGAATTTAAAGTTTGAAGTTCAACAAATAGTAAAACTCAGATGCTTTTCATTAACGATTTTCTTCTTCCTGATATTTTTTTTAATGAATAGATTTTATTTCTTGTTTTGGAAATGCATCATTATGAAAAATATTGTATTTTTTTATTTACAAAATTTATAATGGTTGAGAATCTCCCAGCCTCATTTAGAAAACTCGTTAATGGAAATTTTTTTTGTGGGAATTGACAGATCTTATTCATAGTTTAGAAATCTCTATAAAAGTATTTTACTATAATGGTCTTGATTTGGAAAACGTATAAAAATGAGTCTTATATTTATTACTTACTCGAAAAATTAAAAAAGACTTGAATAAATCACCCTCCATTTACAAACCTTACCACGAATTGAAAAAATCTCTTACCTTCCGTTTTAGAAACTTGACAAGGTATTAAAAAAAAAAAACCTTGCCCTTCATTTAGAAACCCTGAATTAGAAAAACCTCCCTTTTTCTCTCTCTCCACTTAGAAACCGTATCATGTTCATTGCGACGCAAACAAGCATCCCCGGAAGCGAAGACAATGCCGGAAGATCCGTGTCATTAATAAAACCTTTTGTTTGGAGTTCAAGTGGCACTCGGGGAGATCTCGGTGCCATAACAGTGGATGGCACTTGATACGGAGAAGGTTTTATTCTCCCTTTCGATGTCCGTTGACTTCGCAACAATGTGTCCTCCATTAGGTCGATGGGTGGGACGAATACGGTTGCATTCTGTTGTGAGGCGCCCGGGAGGGTGACTAACCCCCGGCGCCCGGGAGGGGGACTAACCCCCGGCCATACCTAAATCGGTAATCAGTCGAATGCAAAAGAATTGTCGCAAGTGGTGTATAATTTTTTTTGTTTTTTTTTTAAGCATTGATTCTGAGCAAACGCTTACAGTCAGCGTTTGAAAAAAAATGTATGCTGTAATACAATTTTGACATTTATTTTGACGAATTAGGAATCAATGCAATTGATGAGAAAATGCTCGAATTTTAGTATAATGTCGAAGGCATTTTGTATCACACACACACACAAACACACAAATATATATATATATATATATATATATATATATATATATATATATATATATATATATATATATATATAAATATATATATATGTATATATAAATAGATATATAATGTATGTATGTATATATATATATATATATATATATATATATATATATATATATATATATATATATATATTATTTTATCATCAAAGTGTGATTTGCTGTAACAGCATACGTAGCCTACTTGTTAGAATTATTTCCCAGTTACTATTAGGAAGGTGAATCATATACTTAAAAACTGAATTGTGTATTCAGATGTTCAAGCAACACACACTGAATCCTCGAACAAATCTTCTTCACTATTCCTCATAAAGGTGTTTTCGGCACTGGAGCGTTTCTTCGTCTCCTTTAAACCTTAGATGAAGATCGGAGCTGAAGATCGTCTCTTAGGGGATATTCAATCTCAAAATATTTATATTGCATTTGCTCCGGTATTCGCGCTGTAGTTAATACGTTGATTTGTCTTATTATTATTATTATTATTATTATTATTATTATTATTATTATTATTATTAGCTGAAGATCGTCTCTTAAGGTTATTAAATCTCAGAATGTACGTTTCATTTGTTTAGGTATTCATGCTATAGAAAACGCGTTCTCTCATAATAATAATAATAATAATAATAATAATAATAATAATAATAATAATAATAATAATAATAATGATAATAATAATAATAATAATTATTATTATTATTATTATTATTATTATTATTATTATTATTATTATTATTATTCACAATGTGTCAGGGTCAATTACCAGCTTTCACAGAAAAGGGAAGGTAGACTTAAACGGGAAATGTAAACAAAATTATAAACAATTGGGACGTTCATCACCATTTAATTAATAGCAAAGAAACGGGAATTGAACTGACAACAGTCTCACATAGTGAGATACAATCAAAAATAAGAAAATATAAAAGGAGCAAACATTTCCATATGGAGATAGTTACAAAGAAGAAATTAAAAAAATATATCTAAAAAGGAAGAGAGAGAGAGAGAGAGAGAAAAAAGACAGTCGTACAATTCCATGACTATTGAGTTAGAGGAAAGTTTTCCCCCCGACGGCACCTCTGCGCCCTGCGGAATAGCTTGGTAATCCCCACTCCGGAGTCATATTACTATAAACCTTCCAGGGCCAAGTGGCGTGAGCAGAATCGCCTCTTGTTCTCCTCTGGAAGAAGAAGAAGAAGAAGAAGAAGAAGAAGAATCCAGACGAATCCAGAGGAAAGTTTTGAAGGTTTTCAACAATGACAAAGTCAAGTTGAAGTCATTAGTATCGTATAAAGGCGGCTCTTTTCGAGACTAGATATAAAGAGTCATGGAAGGCTGGTAGACGAAAGTAGTTAAATGTTAAATTATTAGCAGTGCAACAGGGAGATTTTAGGAGATTGCGAAGGACGGACAGGAAAAGTGGGTCAAGAGAAACAAAACCCCAATGTAATTAAAACAATTGAAATAGGAATACTTCGAATAGTATAAGGAGGATAGAAAACTGCGAGCGTGACTTCTGGATAACATTGACTTAAATAAGGGTTTGTCGTTAATCATAGACATGATAAAAAAAATTGTTCTAAAGGATCCACAATAATATAAATGTTAAAGGCTCGAGTAGAAGTTTATAAAAGCTTTCGAACCCTTCTCAGGGTTCATCTTCAGTCAAAATAAGTAATTTAACATAAAATGTGCTGAGATAAACATAAAAATCCAAATAAAAAGACACTGATGATTGTTGACACCGGTAGTTAGCTCGCAAATAGACTAGGTGATGAAGAACGAGGGCAGTTCTTCTAACTAGGTGATTTCCTTTCCTCGACTGATATTCCTGGCTGCAATTTGCTCTCGTGATAGAGAGCTTGTCTCCCCCGCCCCCCCCCAAATATATATATATATTCGTGAGAATTTGGCCATCAGTAAATTAGCGAAGGAGGTCCCTCTTGCGTTCCTATGGAGGGGAATGTACTTTGATAATAAAAGCATTGAGTTACTTTAAAAAATCTTGAGGCATTGAAAGTTGAGTAAAGTTTCGTTTAGCTCGGAAATAGCAGAAGTAAACACAACTTCAAACAAGTAAAAAATGCGCCGAAGTTTCTTTGGCGCAATCGAGTTTTCTGTACATTGTATAATCAAGGCCACCGAAAATAGATCTATCTTTCGTTGGTCTCGGTATAATGCTGTATGAGTCGCGGCCTATGAAACTTTAACCACGGGCCGGTGGTGGCCTGGTCTATATCGTTGCCAGATGAACGATTATGACTGACTTTAACCGTAAATAAAATAAAAACTACTGAGGCTACAGGGCTGCAATTTGGTATGTCCGATGATTGGAGGGTGGATGACCAACATACCAATTTGCAGCCCCCTAGCCTCAGTAGTTTTAAAGATCTGAGGGCGGACAGAAAAAGAGTGCGGACGGACAGACAAAGCCGACACAGTAGTTTTCTTTTACAGAAAACAAAGTTGGGTAGAATGGTAGGAGTGGATCCAGTGGTTAGGGTAATTATTCGTAAAGGTGTCAGGAAGGAAGGCTAATGTATTAATAAGGATCCAGACAATTAATTCCAGCGGCTAAATTAGAAATTAAATAAGAAAACATAAAAAAAATAGCTTCTAAAATCAAACTGGCCTAGAAAACTGTACAGATATTAAAACAATGAGTTGCATTACCAACGTTACCAACAACCCATTACCCTAGGGGGCTAGTGCCGTCAGTGCACCTCATGCCGTGCACTGTAGGCATTACTTAAGGATCTTTACAGCGTTCCTTCGGTCCCTAGTTGCAACCCCTTCATTACTTTTACTACACCTCCGTTATTATTCTTTTTCTGCCAACCTACTTTCCACCCTCTTCTAACAACTGATTCATGGTGCAACTGCGAGGCTTTCCTCCTGTTACACCTTTCAGACCTTTTTACTGTCAATTTCCGTTTTAGCGCTGATCTCGAAGGTCCCAGTGCTTGGCCTTTGGCCTAAATTCTATATTCAGTTCCATTCTCTCTCTCTCTCTCTCTCTCTCTCTCTCTCTCTCTCTCTCTCTCTCTCTCTCTCTCTCTCTCTCTCTCCTGTTAAGATAGTTGTTCATTTATATTGCGCAGCATTTTTGACATTTTATATTTCTCCCCTTCTCACCCCCCTTCTTATCGGAGTTGAACTTGGACTTAAAGGGCATCGGGAGTGTCACTATTCATCTCAGCGACCTCAAAAAGTATGGATTAGACTCAATATCTGTCGTTTTCGGTTATTTTTTACATTTCACCCCCTTCCCACCCCCACCCCCTTTGGAGCCAGTGATGTCGTACCCCCTCAGTATTCTTCTTCAGATAGTAAGTATACCAAGTTTGGTTGAAATTGCTCAATGCGTTTCAGGGTGTATGTGGAACATACACACACACACACACACACATACATACATCCGTTTTTATATACATAGATTAAAAACTGAGTAATAAAAATTATCAAGATATTAAAAATTGAGTAATGATAACACACACACACACATCCGTTTTATATATATATAAATTGAAAACTGAGTAACAAAATTTATCAAGATATTAAAAATAGAGTAATGATAATCAAACGTTTTTCTTGGACTGTCACCAGTAATATTTTGTGGTTTTTTGTGTACCCGTTCCCCTAGCGCCGTGTTTCCTTATTTCGGAGGACTACATTAAAGTGGGGTTAAAGTCATTTGAAGGAGCTTAAAGAATATCGGTAGTGATTATGAGAGGACGAACTTTCGGGGGAAAGTTAGCCCTCAGCAGATACTTAAACCGAGGTGTTTGGGGGCGATCTCTACTCACACTTAGCATATGAATGAGGCGGAGAAGTTTGATAGCGCGGTTTCCCTGCTCTTTCCTTTTTCATTATTATTATTATCCTAGATGAAAAGAGGTTTAGTGTCCTCTCTCTCTCTCTCTCTCTCTCTCTCTCTCTCTCTCTCTCTCTCTCTCTCTCTCTCTCTTATCCTCGATTGAGCTTTAGAAGCTTTTAACTAACCGTTAGATATTGTTTATCCTCTCTCTCTCTCTCTCTCTCTCTCTCTCTCTCTCTCTCTCTCTCTCTCTCTCTCTCTCTCTTATCCTCGATTGAGTTTTAGAAGCTTTTAACTGACCGTTCAATATTGTTTATCCCACAATTGATTACACCAAGAAATTTTTGAACTTTATAGTCTGCAACTTAGGCAACGTTTTAAAACATTAAGAAACTCAAATCCTATATAACATTCTGCTTACAAATTTGACAAGTAAATTTCTTTTATCGTTAGGCTTCTTAATCCCGGGACGGGCAAATGGGTGAAGTCCAAGGTTTGGAATTCTTTTCCTACCTCCGTATTTCTTTCCTATTTTCGTCTAGATTTGGGCATTAAATCACTGAACTTTAAGTGCGGATAAGGCTTGCCAGTTTTGTTTTTTCGCGTGTTGAAATGGATGCTGCCCCATCGGCCTTTGCGTTAAAAATCTGTATTTCATGCTCCTGTAGTGTCCACCTGTAGCTGCTTGAAATGGTTTAGATGTAGTTTTGTAATGATTCTATTTCTCAACTTTTTACCAGTATCTGATTTTTAGGGGTATTTTATATTTCGTACCTTATATCCTTTTTGTTTTTAAATGTACTTTATATATCATGTCTTTTACCTATAGTCCAGTTTTTTAGCAGATATGTTACTTGTAATGCAGTACTATGATGTTATATTTAGGTTTTGTATTACATATCTTAAATCCTGAATCTAATGTCTAGATGTATTGTACATTTCATTTCTTATGTCCGCAATTTTCTTTATAGAGGTGTTATTTATATCATTTATCATATCCAAAACCTCTTGGAATTTGATGTCTTACAAAAGTGAAACGAGTGTCTGTTTGTGGAGATGAGGTACGTGGTAACAGAATCTTTAGATGTGCGTCCAGACAGTCTGCTTATGAGAATGTGTTGAGTTTCACTGGTGCTGTTCGAAATATCTTCAATGACTGCTTGTGAGGTCAATCATGTGTAAAATCCGAAGTAATATGATTTTTTTTCAGTTTGTAACTTTCAGTACCATCGCTACCAGGGTGGTCAGGATGATACTGTAGTCTACAGGTCTTCTTGGCCTGAGCGAGCCTCTCTCGCCACTGTCTTGTCTGTAAAGTATTCAGAATGATGATGTCTTCACTCAAGATGTGTAAATGTGGAAATTTCAGCCCGCAGGTTACCGTCCCACCTCTTTCTTATATTAATATTATTAATTTTGGGGGGGCGGCTTAGGACAATATTAGTTGTATTTATTTTTTCATGGCAATCCAGAAGTGGTAACAACTTTGTTCAAATGTCTCTTCTCTCTGAAGTATCTGCGTAGTTTGGCACGCTGCTGCTACTCATTACCTCGACAAAAGCTGGGTATTCTGAAACGTAACTCTCAGTTCACTATCTCGATGTTGCATTACAGACTAAAAACTTAGTTATTATACGGTATCTAAAGACCTAAGAAAAATCTTCAGCCATCTGCTAACGCTGAGCATCGCTAGACCTATAGGTGTCAGTGAGGTTGTAGTTGAGTTGTAACTGAACTCGAGACCGATTGTGTTGATAGTTATTAATGAGGTTGCAGTTGTTACCCAAATGTCACACCAGTAAAGACCAGTTGAGTTAATAGCTGTCAGTGAACTTGTAATTATATCTGGACTTCCTCAGCACTGAAGACTAAAGAAATAAATAGCTACCAGTGAGGATGTAGGTCTAACTTGACTCTCATAGCACTCTAAGACCAAAGAAATTAATAGCTATCAGTGAGTTTAAAGTCCTAACTCGTGTGGCGCATTACACGAGACCAAAGGAATTGAAATCTGTCAGTGAGATAATAGTTGTAACTTAACTGTTGCAGTACATAGACCAACAGAATTTAATAGCTTTCAGTGAAGAACTTATTGTCACCCTACTGTTATAGGCAGGTTTCTTGTAGTCATTTAACAATGCCATTCCACAAGACTAGCAAAATTAGTAGCTATCAACGAAGGGAGTAGTGCCGTCAGTGTACCTTACGTGGTGCACAGTAGGCATTACTTAAGGTTCTTTGCAGCGTTCCCTCGTCCCCTAGCTGCAACCTCTTTCAATTCCTTTTCCTGTACCTTCATTCTTACTCTTTTTCTTCCATCTTTCCACTGTCTCATAACGATTGTATCATAGCTCAAACTACGAGGTTTGCACCTTTAAAACCTTTTTACCCTCAATTACCCTTCCAGCGCTGAATGACCTCACAGGTCCAAGCTCTTGGCCTTTGGTCTAAATTTCATATTCCATGCCATTATTAGTGTCTGCACTTATGACCCACTGCCTCGGCGAGAATAAAACGTTCTCACCGAAGGCTGACCACCACAGTGCCTTTCAAATTCTTCCTTCGTCTTTCCTCTGCCACTGGTGTCTTCCCTTCCCATTCTTCGAAATCCTTCAAATTGGGCTAGATCGCCCAAGCTCACATATACAGAGTTGAGAGAAAGAGAGAGAAAGAGCGAGAGAGAAAGTTAGTATGCGTGTGGCGAAAAGGCCATTACAAAAAGAAAGGCTTCAACTACACTTCCCCTCAGACTACCAAGGATTACCGGCTAATGATTCTCTCTCTCTCTCTCTCTCTCTCTCTCTCTCTCTCTCTCTCTCTCTCTTACTGACGGACTGGTAGAAATGATGGTCACCGTGCCACTTCTGAAATTATTTTTTAGCCACGAATGTGGGTTAGGAGTTTGTTCTGAAGCAAGATAATCCCGTGAATAGTAAGATTGAACTGAATATTAAGATCGGAATCACTATGGTTATCAGAAGTGCGTGTATTAATATTTAGAGTCATACAAGGAATACAAAGTAAGATTAAAGATAACCGTATTATCCGGAAAGGGAGAGACCTTGCCCTTGGGTGTACGAATGAAAGTATGGCGACAAGAAATAATTGTTTAATTGAAGCTAAAATTCAAATTGATCCACAATTCAGGTCGTGTAGACAGACAGAGTCAAGTAGGCCAAGGGAGGCGGAAAAGAACCGGCCACCCCAAAAATAGACGGTATGATAAATAAAAACTGACGGAAGTTGGAAAAAATTAGATAATATATGATATTAAAGACGAGATAGACCCCTCTTTTCATAGAGTATCTAAATCTCAACTAGATATTCTGCGGAAGGGAATACGATCATAATGTATTCTAGGGGAATAAATATTGTGGTTTGTCCTTTGATTTATCAACGATCAGCGGTACATATTTTGTACAGTAAGTCGTTTTCTCTAGACCTTGGTTTTCAGGTATCTAGACTCTAGGATAATGATCTCAGTTGGTAGAAGTCGACTCTCCATCAGATTCGATGGAATTTGATTTGAATTATGAAATTTAGGCTGTCAAGGCAAGCGCTGGGGCACTTACGCTCATTCAGCGCTTAAGACAGTGAAAAGAGGGAGTTAGTGTGGTTTAACAGCAAGATAAAGAGATCCATAAAATAAAGGAAATAAAATACAAGGATCTAAGAAGTAGTACTTAGGGGTGTTGGACAGCAAGACTGAAGGAAGGAAGTGGGAACGGAGGTGACATAGAAAGCTAAAGAGTAGGTGCAGCTAGGGTTAGGCCTAAGAAGCTGAGCTGCAAAGAACCTTTAGTGGGCCTAGTGTAGACCGAGTATGCCACAAGGGAGGCTATACAGAGAGAGATTTCAACTCGAAACTGAGGGGAAGCATGGGTTTTGCCCCTCGTATGTCATCAATTCATGTCTCAAAACTTAGTATCTGATAATCTATTTTTTTAAAGGCGATTGCTGATAAGACAACGTTATAAGTTGAACACTTTATTTTATAGTTATGCCTTGAAAGGTAGAAGTTGCTACCACTGTATTCATAAAAAATGTGTAGTAATTATATTGTAAGTCTGAAATACTGCATTTTTTAACAGATATCCTTTAGGTAAACAATATTATACAACCCTAATTTTCAAGCTGCAAACAGTTTTTGATATAGAGATTGTAATTCCAAAACGGTAGAATTTAAAAAAAAGTGACCTTGTCAGATGCCACCTTACACCAGTGATTTAATTATCAGCATTCAAAGGTACAGAGACACTCTCTCTCTCTCTCTCTCTCTCTCTCTCTCTCTCTCTCTCTCTCTCTCTCTCTCTCTCTCTCTCTCTCTCTCTCAGGGATAGGGTTTCTTCTCCCTTCCTCCTGACTTAAAGAGAAAAACATTATTCTATGGCGTCTCAGTGTTTCCTAGCAACGGAGAATGAAGGAGACTCATATCGCGACAAGGGTTAAATTACAAACGCCGAAGTTGGTATGTTTTTCGGCTCCAGCTTGTTTGCTTAACATTACCTGCGAAGGATTAGCGAATCATGAATATTGTCGAATTGTATTTGTCTTAATTTATCAATATTTTCAGTACTTTTAATGGTTTTTTAATTGGTATACCAGTTATATTACCGAATTGTATTTTTCTCAATTTATCAACATTTTCAGTACTTTTAATTGGGATACCAATCATGGCTAGTATCGAGTTGTGACTTGTCTTAATTTATCAATATTGTCATTATTTTTAACGGTTCTTTAATTGGGACACCAATTTGGGTATTATCGGATTATGATTTGTCTTTATTTATTTTTCATTACTTTTAATTGTTTTTTATTGGAATACCAATTATGGATATTATCGAATTATGATTTTTCTTAATTTATCAATATTTTGGGTACTTTAATGACTTTTTAATTGAGATACAAATTATGGATATTGCCGAATTGTATTTTTCTTAATTTATCAATATTTTCAGCATTTTAATTGTTTTTTAATTGGGATACCAGTTATGGGTATTCTCGAGTTGTGATTTGTCTTAATTTATGAATATTTTCATTACTTTTATTGGTTTTTTAACTGGGATACAAATTATGGGTATTATCGGATGAGCTCTCAAAGTATCCGTGTAACTAGCACCTGTGACTTGGAGGTGATATACGGAGTAGAACGACTTTAGGCAAATCAGATAATTACTCTTTGAACCCTAACGAAAGTGTCTGAAAATGGAAGGCTTCGAAGTTTGATCGGTTTACCAGTTTAATTATTTCTTGCCGGGCTACAGTGAATAGAACATTTCTCTCTCTCTCTCTCTCTCTCTCTCTCTCTCTCTCTCTCTCTCTCTGGAAATCCATGCATTTTGCATATTTCTTTTGAAGTAAATGGATCGAGTTTACACCTTCTTTGACTTATATTTTGTGTTTATCTCTCTCTCTCTCTCTCTCTCTCTCTCTCTCTCTCTCTCTCTCTCTCTCTCTCTCTCTCTCTCTCTCTCTGTGAAAATATATGCATTTTACATATTTCTTTTGAAATCAGTGGATCGAGTGTACACCTTCCTCGTCTTATATTTTGCTTTTTATTCATTTATGTACGGATGTATGTATGTATGTATGTATATGTGTTTGTATGTATATATTATGTATGTATATATAAGTAATCTTCCCAACTCTATCGAAACACATTGGTTTCTGGTATGGCATGTGCAGGAATTTTTGTTCTGCAAGCACAGCTAATTAATGAACGGCGAGTATGCTATAACTCACGTAACTGCGTTTAATTTCCCTTGACTTGATTCATTCATACGAACTTTGACATTCCTTTGAAATCCCGCCGCGGTGAAGATGAAGTAAGAGTGTCTTGGAGGGAGGTTATTTCAAAAAGTAATTTGGTCGAGAGGTCTTGGTTGAGCCCATTAAGTGAAATTAGCCTAGTCCTCGTGGGGAGAGAGAGAGAGAGAGAGAGAGAAGAGAGAGAGAGAGAGAGAGAGAGAAGGCGTATTTGTGGGATTAGTTGGTCAGATTTATCACTGTTATAGCTTTCTCTCGTCTTCATTCTTCGATACGCTTCCCTTAATGTCTTTGAGTTTCAGTATCGAGTCTGTATTTATATCCTCTGTTGGTGCTTTTAGTTTTCTGAAAAGAAAACTATCGTGCCGGCTTTGTCTGTCCGTCCGCACTTTTTCTGTCCGCCCTCAGATCTTAATTAAAAACTACTGAGGCTGGAGGGCTGCAAATTGGTATGTTGATCATCCACCCTCCAATCATCAAACATACCAAATTGCAGCCCTCTGGCTCCAGTAGTCTTAATTTTATTTAAGATTAAAGTTAGCCATAATCGTGCATCTGGCAACGATATAGGCCAAGCCAACACCCGGCAGTGGCTAAAGTTTCATGGGCCGCGGCTCATACAGCATTATACCGAGGCCACCGAAAGACATTTATTTTCGATGGCCTTGATTATATGATGTACAGAAAACTCGATTGTGCCGAAGAAACTTCGGCGCATTTTTTCCTTTATTCTTTACGCATGCGCACTTGTTATCCATTGTAGTTATCTGATTGCCGTCCCTACACCAGCGATCTTCTTAGGGTCATAAACCCACGTCCATAACTTACCTGTATCACAAACATATTTAAAATAAGTCAACGACCGTAAGTGGCTAAGTGGAGAACAAATCCTCAACAAATGCCGGATAACCGTATGAAGCACTGGCCAGGGCAACCAAGAATTCGTTGACATGTCTTCAACCTGTTTGTGGTGTGTGTGCGACAAGTTATCGACGTGTTTATGACATGTTTACTCTGGTGTGGCCAGGTTCTCGTGACTACATTTTTCCTCCTGAAAGACTTTCGATCTTGGTCTTTCTGTGTCATTATGAGTAATCCTTTTCATATTCCGTATGGGAAAGATTCGTTTTTGTTTTGTTATTTTCGTGTTTCCAATTTCTGTCTTTAGATTTTCACCAGATTTGACAGTAGAGATACTTAGCTGACAACTTACCGTATCACTTAGAGTCTGTAGAAGTGACCTCGAATTACAGGACTTGAACCCCTCAGACTTTATTCTGAAATCTTGACATCGAGTGGACTTCTTCCCTTACGACTTATTAATAAAATTTTCATGATTTTGAAATGGGGTTGTTTCTGCTCGCAAGCGAACTGATAGTTTAAATGTTGCTGATAGAAAATGCTGCTGTTTTTATCCTTCCCAAACCAGAATCAGTGGTAACGGAGTTTGGGGAAAACATATGCTGGGAATCTGTTCGCTGAAAGGCGTGATTTTGAGATATTTCTACTAGTCTAATATTTACAGCAATATTTTTTTCAATAATTAAAAAATGTGGAATGAATGGTGGGTAGAAATATCGAGATTTTTATTCATTTGAATTATATTAATGAAAATGCTATATTTACCATATTTACCAACAATTGATGGTGTGTGAAATTCGCAATTGTGTCCTAAAGTGAATTTTGTGAAGATTATTGTTATTTTGGTACAGAGTTATCAGATGTCTAGTTGTCATAACAGTTATTAAATGTAGTTGTATACTTAGTAGTATCATTGAAATAATAATATCCTTTATTTTATACAGATGGAAGAACGATGCTTGAAGGCTTGCAAAGAAGCTTCCCCAGTGATACTTGTCAGGGGGCAAAAACTCCTGGTGTCTCGAGACTTACCAGCGTACTCACAAGCCCTGTCACCTACTTCTCCCACTCCGTTGAAGCCCGCACACACCGGACATGCAAACAGCAACGCCTTCAGAATCAGTTCAGCGACGCATTCAGGACGTGAGATGAAAGACAGGGTACCAGAAGGTGATCAGAATTCCTTGAGCAGGTTCTCCTTGCTGGATACCACCGAACAGCGCGTGAGGATGGTTGCTGTCAACGGGTCCGTTTACTACGCTATGGAAGGTTAGGATTGATTTTTTAGTTTTCTGAAAAGAAAACTATTGTGCCGGCTTTGTCTGTCCGTCCGCACTTTTTCTGTCCGCACCTTTTCTCTCCGCCCTCAGATCTTCGAAACTACTGAGGCTAGAGGGCTGCAGATTGGTATGTTGATCATCCACCCTCCATTCATCAAACATACCAAATTGCAGCCCTCTAGCCTCAGTAGCTTTTATTTTATTCAAGGTTAAATTTAGCCATAATGTGCGCCTGGCAACGATATAGGCCAGGTCACCACCGGGCCGTGGTTAAAGTTTCATGGGCAGCGGCTCATACAGCATTATACCGAGACCACCGAAAGATAGATCTGTTTTCGGTGGCCTTGATTATACGATGTACAGAAAACTCGATTCGGCGCATTTTTTACTGATTTATTTGTTAAGATGTTTGTAGATTTTGATCCTGCTGTGGAAGCTTTGAAAGGCTTATATTTGTAATTATGGAGTTTTGGCCATTTGGGTGTATGCGTAATATTCTATAGAATTAGCTATTATTTATCTTGCGGGATATGTTGAAATTATCTTCATCTAATGCATATATATATATAGATAGATAGATAGATAGATAGATAGATAGATAGATAGACATAGTGTACTTTTAAACCCTTATTTAGGAATGCTTATATGTATTTTAATTTGCGTCAGTGTTGCTGTCCTTAGAATGACAGTTCTGTAACTTGATATTCTCTTTGGGACAATTATGTTTTAAAAGGCCCAACCTTGTTGTTATTCGACTGTTGTGGGTCATACGTGATGGTCCAAGAGAGAGCAAAGTAGTAGCATACTCAGGTGATCGGTGCTTCTTTGAAAGTTTTACCGTTTTTCATTATATGACGGTATTGTGAGGTTATTTTATGTGGCCAAGTTCTCTTTAGTGGGGTAGTGCCGCCAGTGCACCTCATGCGGTGCACTGTAGGCATTACTTATAAGGTTCTTGGAGCGTGCCTTCGGCCCCTATCTGCAACCCCTTTCGTTCCTTTTACTGCATCAACGCTCATATTCTCTTTCTTCCATCTTACTTTCCACCCTCCTAACAACTGGTCCATAGTGCAACTGAGAGGTTTTCCTCCTGTTACAACTTTCAAACCTTTTTACTGTCATTATCCGTTTCAGCGCTGAATGACCTCTTAGGTCCCAGCGCTTGGCCTTTGGTCTAAATTCTGTATTCTATTCTGTTCTATATATCCGAGTTATATTCGAGTGTGCGTTATCGTAATTTCTGTCACCACGTTGTTTGCACTAAAGAAAAATATCTCTTTCTCTCCATTATATAATATATATATATATATATATATATATATATATATATATATATATATATATATATATATATATATATATATATATATATATATATATATATAAGGATAAATGAGGCTGGGACTTTCTGTCTTGTTTTCCTCTGGCAGTCCTTATAGAAGAAACACTTACACACACACATACACACACACACACACATTCATATTCATATTTGTGTTTTTGTAAGTGGATACGCTTGTTTATCATAATGAAAAGAATAACACGGTCAGAGAATGAATAATAACGGAAGGAGAGTAATAAAGGAGGAATGTTAAGAAGAATTGTACATCAATATGAATATGTATATATAAATGTATATGTATGTGTGTATTTGTGTATATAATATATATATATATATATATATATATATATATCATATATATATATATATATATCATATATATATATATATATATATATATATATATATATATATATATATATATATATATATATATCATATATATATATATATATATATATATATATATATATATATCATATACAATATGGTTACAACTTGCTTTTCTACTTGTCTACCTCCTTGCAACCTTGTTTGACATTGTATCATTAATTTCATTAATTTCCTTCCTTACTGACTATTCCCCTTTCTTGTTTTTATCCCTCTCCCCATCTTCTACCTACCCTCTTCTTCTCGTACTCTCATCGTTGTTTCTGGACCATCTTCTTCAGTGGCGGATTTGAAGGGAAACGAGAAACCCTCTTGAAGTCAGCGTGTTTCGTACGCAAATCGACATTATCGCCTTTAAGGCCCGAGAGCAGAAGGATTCTTTTCCTTTAAAAGAGTCATCAGAGATCTATCTATCACACTCCTTAACGGCGTCTACATCTGAAGACCCTAAGAACGACAATTCTTTATGCGCCTCTATCCAGTCGAGCCATCATTCCCTAATCGCCTCTGAATAAAGGGACCCCGAGGTTGAAAACTGCGTCTTCATTTGGCGCGGGACTTAAGCTTGGCACAGACCGAAGACTTCGAATCTCGAATCGATAAAAGATAACAAAGAAGTGTCTCTTAAAATTGGGCCATTATGCTCATTCGGGGGTTCTGAGAGGCTTGTAATTTGTTACCCCACAGCTTTTCGAGATGGGAGAGATGCAGCATCAGATGTCAGCAACGAGATAGACGACTGGGCTTGTTAAACTGTTGCCGGTCTGATTAAGGGAAACAAGATTCTTGCCTTTCCGACGGAACTGCTTGATTTGGATGATTTCCAGATCCTCCTGTGGGACGTTGTGCTATAGAAGGATGTCTTCTCTCTCTCTCTCTCTCTCTCTCTCTCTCTCTCTCTCTCAGAGCACTTGGCTCGCATTTGCAAGGATTCGATTCTGGTATATGGCCGTTTTATGAAAAATTCAGCGTGTTGTTGCTGATCTAGATAATGAATTTGGAATGTGGTTAGTTTGGGTGGAAAAAAGTCGCTGGGTAACCAACCCCATTAATTAAATATTCAGAAAAAATTTGCATAATTTTTCTTGTTTAATGAATCCTCTTCTGTAAAAAAAAATGCTAAAAAAAATGCAAACATTCACTCTGCTCATAATGCATCATGACCCATTTAGGCTCGCATCAGTCACCCAAAACTTGTTGAAGTTTGCTGCTTCTATCATGTGTCGTAAACATTGCGTTAATGTTCAGTCGGTGTTATACTTCAAGTTTGCTGCCATACTATTCATCTGCCATTTTACAACACTAACGTATAGGTCTGCCATCATCCACTGTGTGGTAAAACTAAAGTCCTTTTTTGCATAAAACGCTATTATTAAAAATGCTTATTTATATGAGCCAACACTATGTGAAAAAAGTCGAAAAAAGAGAGATGGGAATAATGAGTGAAATGTAATAAATGTGTATAAAGAAATGTATAGATACTTTATGACGATGTGAGGACAGCAATGGCAACGGTTCTTGGTACTCTAAAAAAAAAAAAAAAAAAGTTTGTTTCTCCTAAGCTTGAGTTCCGGTGTCAGCAACACTGCCAATAAGAATATTCCAAAATTTTACAATAATGTGCCCCGTAGAGGGGAGGGTTAGTGCCATCAGTGCACCTCACGCGGTGCACTGTAGGCATCACTTAAGGTTCTTTGCAACACCCTTTCGGCTTCTAGCTGCAACCCCTTTCATTCATTTTACTCTACCTCTGTTCATATTATCTTTCTTCCATCTTACTCTCCACCCTCTCCTAACCATTGTTTCATAGTGCAACTGAGAGGTTTTCCTCCTGTTACACCTCTGAGACATTGTACTGTCAATTTCTGTTTCAGCGCTGAATGACTTCATAGGTCCCAACGCTTGGCCTTTTGCCTAAATTCTATATTCCTGTTCCTACAGTAATGTTAATGTTTGATTCATATTTACTATTAAAAAAACTAAAAAAGGAAAAAAATATAAATGTCTACGGATAGACCTCATAGGTCCCAGCGCTTGGCCTTTAACCTAAATTCTATATTCAATTCAATTCAATTCAAAAGGGCAATGACCCGACAGAGGCCAATGAGATAGCCATCCCATTACGTAGCCCAGACCTGAATGAAACAAGAAAAAAAAATAATGGAAGGATTGAGTGTGGAGCTTAGACATGAAGAAAGGCTAAAGGGTAAGGAAAAACAGAAACAGGAAGAGAAATCCAAAGTCTGGTAGTAGAGGGAAATTAGTCGCTGAACCATGCAGTCCTAAGAGGATTACTTCTTTCCACACTAAATTCAAGAAGAGTTTGTCTGACGTGTTACAAGGCTGACTGGTAGGAAGACTATGAATTCATCTATCCGCCATTTTGACCAACGCTTTTCCCTGGATGATAATGTAGCACAACAAATATAATATGATATTATATAATGTAACACAGTATGGTTCATCCGCAAATATGCGCGCAGCACATACCTCGTACTTCATCAAGTTCTGAAAGCATTCATGCAAAATGCAAGCCACGACGGCGGAAAAAGCACGAAGTATACCCGGAAATATAGAGGGGGGCTCTTACAAGCAGTTTATCCGGCGTTTCCCGACGCCCAAACTCCTGTATTATTAAGACTGAGTACGACCCCTGCGCCCGCCAAATGTTTATATTCATGAAGTGATCTCCGAGTCCCGCCGACTATAGCGCCTCCTTCTCTCTCTCTCCTTCTTCATTCTCCTCAAATCCCTCCTTCATTACGTCGGGGGGAAGGGGGCTGCTGTAAGGGGACTTTTATCCCATTCATTTATCAGTTTAATCTCCCGCAAAAGTCAGAAGAATGCGGTTCTGTCGTTGGTGGGAATTTGTGAGAGACATTACTCCTACTCACGAGAGGTGGCAATGAAGTTTAGGTGCTGGGGAGTGTGGTGGAATGTTTAGCCAAGACTACGGACACACTGGTCTGTCTTCCGGATAAGAAGGAAAGGATGTGTGCGCGTTTACGTTGGTGCTTTTCTGCCAATGTGTATCTTTATGTTGCTGAGTGTTTGACATGCTATAATTTTTCTTTATTTCTGTCATGTTCCAAATGGTCATCTTCGCTTTATTTATGTGTGAGTTGCGCCATGTTATTTACCTGTATGTTACCATCGTCGACAGAATGGAAAAGCACCTCTAACATTCATCTTTGAGTATGGGGCTTCCCCACCTCCCTTTGTGCTTCCATTTCTGTGGTTTCTCATGCTTATGTTGTTTTGGGGTCAGGCAGCAGACACTTGATAGCACTTTGCCTGCAGTTGCTGAGTTTGATTTGGACATCCATTCCAGACTGTTCACGATAACAACAAGTAAAAAATGCACCGAAGTTTCCTCGGCGCAGTCGAGTTTTCTGTACATCCGCTACACCCTATAATCAGGGCCACCGAAAATATATATATCTTTTGGTGGTCTCGGTATAATGCTGTATGAGCCGCGGCTCATGAAACTTTAACCACGGCCCGGTGGTGGCCTATTCTATATCGTTGCCAGAAGCGCGATTATGGCTAACTTTAACCTTAAATAAAATAAAAACTAGGTACCAATCATATGTAGTATAGGACATAGCTGTAATATTGAAAAAAATATACATAATAAAGACGTGCATACTTCAATTTGTCATTATAAATCTCATTTATGAGAATAATTTCGATATGATGTATTTTATGTCCATGTGCTTTATGTTCATTACTAACTAACTAATCGAATTTACGGTCTTGCAATGTCATTTCATTATAATTAGAGGTGAGCACTTGAATAAAAATAACGTAGAAACAGCACAAATCACTGCAGGTTATTTTATTTCAGAAAGGATACTTATACATGCCACTCTGTACTACGCTAATGTATATCCCATTTTTAAGACATGGGAAGGTCTTCTAGACATAAGAATTTCGACCATGGCACTCGGCCAGTAGTGTCTTGCATACCCGACCCGGGGTCTTGTCACACAATCATTTTTCATGGAGGTCTCCCGTCCAATATGACTTGCAGAAGTTCTCGCGGTGGGGGAATACTAACTCGCGTGAGTGCATATGAATGTTTGGGTCTTTTACCTTCGAGTGAGTTCCTACAGTCGAATTCAGGGCTGCGACCAAAGCTATAACGCCAACTGGGACATTTATTGATGGTAACGATAATTTGGACAATTTTTTTTTTACTGCTTACATCGACACAAATACGCTCGCGCGCGCATACACGCACACACACACATATATATAGATATATATGTATATACAGTATATGTATATATGTATTTATATATATATATGTATATATATATATCACACATTACCACAGGTGAAAAATAAGGGACGGGTTGTAGGTCCTGACCGGTTCGACTTTATTTCCAAGTCAGTAAATGAATCACATATAAAAGTGATTATAATCATCATCATATATATATATATATATATATATATATATATATATATATATATATATATATATATATATGTTTAAATAGAATCCATTGAAACCCATGTAAACGGATGCACCCATACAAACATGCATACATACATATGTACAGTAAACTCATTTATATTGCCGTCAGTGCACCTCATGTGGTGCACTGTAGGCATCACTTGAGGCTGTTTGCATCATCCCTCCAGCCCATAGTTGCACCCACTTTTTAGCCTTTTGTTTTGTCCCCATTCCCGCTTTCTTTCCTCAGTCTTGCTGTCCAACTCCTCAGACTATTACTTCTTAGGTTTTCTCCCAGTTCCACCTGTAGATCCTTGCACTTCATCTCCTTTATTTTCCGGAGATCTTTATCTTGCTGCCCAATTACTCCAGCTTCTTCTTTTCACCGAATGGCCTAATTAATATTAGCGCCTCAGTGCTCGGCTTAACAGCCTTAATTTCGCAAATCAGCCAATCACTGAATTTTTTTAAATCGACATAAAATCTATATAAATAAGAAAGATGAAACTCTTAATAACTGAATCAAACTTGTAGCCCAAGTATATGAAATAATTATTAGCCACAATCCCCTAACGAGAATTATTTTCCTGGCTGAGGAGGAGGAGGAGGAGGAGGAGGAGGAGGAGGAGGAGGAGGAGGAGGGGAGGAGGAGGAGGAGGAGGAGGAGGAGGAGGGGAGGAGGAGGAGGCTGGTGGTTGCTACTTCAGGACCCTATTAGATATATTTAGGATCGTCAGGTAAGTGATTATTGATCGAAGGGGGAGGGTTTTAAGCGGTGGCTCTTGCCCCATTAATCTTTAGGGTCAACAGATATCCTTCACTCAAGGGGGCCTGTTGAATAGGTTCTATATCTTTAATAAACAAAGGTATATTAAGTATATTATATATAGGTTTTAATTTATGGAATAATTTCGCTCTGTTTCTGTATAAAAATTTCTAAAGGTTTCTTAATTTTCCTATTTAGTTTTCTGTAAAAGAAAACTGTTGAGATGGCTTTGTGTCTGTCCGTCCACCCTCAGATCTTAAAAACTACTGAGGCTATAGGGCTGCAAATTGGTATGCTGATCATCCACCCTTCAGTCATCAAACATACCAAATTGCAGCCCTCTAGCCCAAGTAGTTTTTTTTTATTTAAAATTTAATTTAGCCATGATCGTGCGTCTGGCACCGCTATAAGTGCCAACAACACAGGCCACCACCAGGCTGTGGCTGAAAGTTTCACGGGCAGCGGCTGAGAGTTTCATGGGCCGCGGCTGAGAGTTCCATGGGCCGCGGCTGAGAGTTTCATGGGTCGCGGCTGAGAGTTTCATGGGCCGTGCATTAGAGTTTCATACAGCATTACACGCTGTACAGAAAAATCGATTGCGCCGAAGAAACTTCGGCTCATTTTTTACTTGTTATGTCTTGGAATGATTTTTAGTTTGTGACTACCTGGGTTTTTATAAAGTTTTGACAGTGTCATAGGTATCAATAATTTTACCTTTTTATAGTGAAATTTTATTGCTTTCAGTGTAATTATGGCCCTAGGTCCGTTTGGTTTTTTATTTTTTTTTTATTTATTTATTCTGGGTATTGAATACAGCACTTTTGGTGTTGTAATGATTTTTAAAAAAAATATTCTAGGCACTGAGTACAGCACGTTTAGTGTTGTAAAGTTTTTTTTTTTAATTTATTGTGGGCATTGAATACAGCAGTTTTGATGTAATGATTTTTGAAAATTATTATGGGCATTGAATACAGCAGTTTTGATGTAATGATTTTTAAAAATTATTATGGGCATTGAATACAGCACTTTTGGTGTTGTAATGATTTTTAAAAAATTATTCTGAGTTTAAATAAAGCAATTATGGTGTTGTCATGATTTTTAAAATTTTACTCTGGGCATTGAATACAGCACTTTTGGTGTTGTCGTGATTTTTAAAACTTTACTCTGGGCATTGAATACAGCACTTTTGGTGTTGTCATGATTTTAAAAATTTTACTCTGGGCACTGAATACAGCACTTTTGATATTGTCATGATTTTTAAAATTTACTGTGGGCATTGAATACAGCACTATTGATGTTGTCATGATTTTTAAAATTTTACTCTGGGCATTGAGTACATCACTTTTGGTGTTGTCATGATTTTTAAAATTTTACTCTGGACATTGAGCACATCACTTTTGGTGTTGTCATGATTTTAAAAAATTTACTCTGGGCATTGAGTACATCACTTTTGGTGTTGTCATGATTTTTAAAATTTTACTCTGGGCACTGAGTACATCACTTTTGGTGTTGTCATGATTTTAAAAATTTTACTCTGGGCATTGAGTACATCACTTTTGGTGTTGTCATGATTTTAAAAATTTTACTCTGGGCATTGAGTACATAACTTTTGGTGTTGTCATGATTTTTAAAATTTTACTCTGGGCATCGAATACAGCACCTTTGGTGTTGTAATGTTTTTAGTATAAGAATATTAATCATGAGGCATTTCATGCTCTGACCTAATTTCAATGTTTGTTTGTGTTATTTCTCTATTTCTTAAAGTATCGGTTTTTAAACTTGAACTGATAATCAAATCATCGCAATAATGTCTGTGTGTTTGCTCGTTAATCGTATATATATATATATATATATATATATATATATATATATATATATATATATATATATATATATATATACACAGTATATATATATATATTTTATATATATATATATATATATATATATATATATATATATATATATATATATATATATATATATATATATATATATATATATATTATATATATATATATATATATATATATATATATATATATATATATATATACACACCACACATACATATTTACACACCCACAATATATATATATATATATATATATATAAAATATACATATATATATCGATATATGTGTGTGTGTGTGCAGAGAAAGAGAGAGAGAGAGACCCACCAAAACAAATACAGATAATTAATAAGCTAACGCGCATAGAACTGCAGAAGTATTTCCAGAACAAAAGAAGACTAAAATAAAGAAATAAGAAACCGAAGAATTGTATTTTCTTTTTGTTTCTCTAGACACTTCTCGCCACACGAAAGAAGCCGACGAGCTCTGCAGGTCATCGCTCAGGTGGACAGAAGGTCGATCTGGCCACTTAAAAGTGACAGGAAAATGACCTTTGGTGTTGCTTCTTTCATTCAGCTCTCGGACTCATCTATCAAAGATGTCTGGAAAGGCATCATTTTTATCTCTTATCGCTCCTGGATGCTGGAGGAGGAGGAGGGGAGAGAGAGAGAGAGAGAGAGATACTATTTTATTTAGGTGTTTCGGCACCCACTCACACGCATGTATATACTGTCTATATATATATATATATATATATATATATATATATATATATATATATATATATATATATATATATATATATATATATGAATAATTTTATCACATCACCGTGATTCATATACAAACATTAAGCTGCAAACGACCTAATATCCAATTCGCTCTACCTCGGAAATAATATATTTTTCATATATGTTAACCGAAGGGAATTTTTTAGTTGATAATAAGTTCTCGTCTTCTCGTAGAGCAAACTTATTATCAGCTAAAAAAATTCTCCTTCGGAGTAACATATATGAAAATATATTATTTCAATTAAACAAAATTGAATAGATAAGACGTTTATAACTAATATCTTATATATATATATATATATATATATATATATATATATATATATATATATATATATATATATATATATATATATATATATATATATATATACATGTTTTTATATCAAATATGATGTATAAAATATCACTTAGTATAGAATTTACTTTGCCTTGGGAATATCTTACACCCAAAAGGTTGGTAAGTACTCGTACATGTGGGTGGGCCTTAGTTATTCCGAAGGTAAAGTGAATTCGATGTTAAATTATACGTTGTTTAGTACTTGTGAATACATATAAATATGTATACACACAAACGTATATATATATATATATATATATATATATATATATATATATATATATATAATACTATATATATATATATATATATATATATATATATATATATATATATATATATAATATTGAAAACATGTTTCCCATCATTTGTTTTTTTTTTCTGATTGTCAATATAATATTCCAGGTTTTATCAGAGCACTTTTTAGTACATAACGCTTTAGTAATGACAGTAGTTCATATCTATTTTGAATGAAAACAGGGCAATGTTTATATAACATATAAATTTCAGCATTTCTCATCCTTACAGAATTTTGCGTTATTACAGTAAATTGGCTCGTTGTGTGTGTCCTTAGTGAGAATTTAAATTACCTCCTACAGTCATATCGTTTTAGTTTTGTGTAAAAGAAAACTATTGTGCCGATTTTGTCCGTCCGCACTTCTTCTCTTCGCCCTCAGATCTTGAAAACTACTGAGGCTAGAGGGCTGCAAATTGGTATGTTAATCATCCACCCGCCAATCATCAAGCATACCAAAGTTCAGACCTTTAGCCTTAGTAGTTTTTATTCTATTTAAGGTTAAGTTTAGCCATAATCGTGCGTCTGGCAACGCTATAGGACATGCCACCACCTGGCCGTGGTTAAAGTTTCATGGGCCGCGGCTCATACAGCATTATACTGAGACCACCGAAAGATAGATCTATTTTCGGTTGCCTTGATTGTACTGTACGCTCTACAGAAAACTCGATTGCGCCGAAGAAATTTCGGCGCGTTTTTTACTTGTTAATCGTAAATTTCAAAATTGTGTTTTTCTGTATAGAATGTTAATTTTCGGTGTGACAGATGCACCCGTTGATTTTCCAGTTGATCCATACAAGATTCCCTGATTGATTGACTCGATTCCTGCCAAATGTATTAAATTATGTTCGTTGATTAGTTGATTGTGTCATTGCTCACCATGTATGTTTGTTTGCTGATTGACTGACAAGAGTGACATCCGTGTAGCATTGTTAAATTGGCAGCCTTGAGTTGACATTACATAACTGACAAGTTTCCATTTCGATTGATTGGTTGACAGAGGTACCTTGTTGAATTGGATGGTTAACGAGCTTGTTACTCTTTGTTTTGTTGACCGATTGACTAATGAGCTGGTGACTGTGTCATATACTTAATCAATTGATTGAAAAATGGTGTTACTGTATATGCTATTGAAGTGATTTGTGGGCTGTAATGTGTTGATTGTTATTTTAAGGAATTTGCAGTTAACTGTAACTCAGTCAGACTAAACATTAGCAATTGCTTGGTGAACTGAGACCTTGGTTGGTTAGTGAACTGAATTGTTATTCATAGATTAACTTGCAAATGTCAACACACTTATATCACTGCCCCTTAATGAATTAATATTCAACGAGTTTGCTAAATTTCTGGACTTTTTTATGCTCTAATCATCTATTGCAACCGAGATGGATTAATCCAAAATTTGAAAAATTATTAATATTTCAGAAGCTATTTGAAGGAATAAATTGGCCGGAATAATCAGGAAACGATGAAAACTCCAAGATTCAGGAGGGCGTAAAAAAAAAATAAGGCCGATTTTAAAGAATTATAGGCATTTAATGGCGTGAATTCATCCGTCATTGTCAAGCTCTGTCACAAGGGAGCCATTACTCCCACTTGGTTGCTTCATCCCCTTGTAGCATCTTCTGCCTCTACCCCGATTCCCCCCCTCCCCTTCCATCAGCATCCAGTGTTTACTCTCTCTCTCTTCTTCTTCTTCGTCTTCCTCTTCTTATTTTTCTTCTTCTTCTTCTTCTTCTTCTTCTTCTTCTTCTTCTTCTTCTTCTTCTTCTTCTTCTTCTTCTTCTCGCTCTCTTTACCCTTCTTCTTCTTCTTCGTCTCTCTCTGTCTCCCTCTTTTTGCCCTTCTTCTCTCTCTCTCTCTCTCTCTCTCTCTCTCTCTCTCTCTCTCTCTCTCTCTCTCTCCTCTCTTCTCCTTCTTCTCCTTCTCCTTCTCCTTCTCCTTCTTCTTCTTCTTCTATTGATTACCGATGCCTGAAAGTGTAATATTGGAACGGCGAGTTTTAAAGGTATTCATGGCTCCTGTTGTGAAGAAGCTTAGAGTTGGATCTACGGTGGTTCGTTGTTGATGTTATGAAGCGGGGTGGGGGTGGGAGGGAGGGGTTAGTCGTTGGTACGAGGAGATGGACAGACAGATAGAGGGTTGGAGGAGTAAATAGACAGAGAGACAGGTGATTGGGTGCGAAATGAGGTCAGCGAAATCAAGATGAAAGTGGCAGGAAAAGAATTATGTTGGTAATAAGGGAAGAAAAGATGTGGAAGGCCTTTTGTGGAAGGACAGGTACGCGTAAAGGAACTTGGAACGTTAGTTTCTTTGGTTTTAGGTTTCTGTCCGTCCGCACTTTTTCTGTCCGCCCTCACATCTTAAAAACTACTGAGACCAGAGGGCTGCAAATTGGTATGTTGATCATCCACCCTCCAATCATCAAACATACCAAATTGCAGCCCTCTAGCCTCAGTAGTTTATCTTTTATTTAAGGTTAAAGTTACCCATAATCGTGCGTCTGGCAACGATATAGGACATGCCACCACCGAGCAGTGGTTAAAGTTTCATGGGTCGCTGCTCATACAGCATTATACCAAGACCACCGAAAGATAGATCTGTTTTCGGTGGCCTTGATTATACGATGTACAGAAAACTCGATTGCTCCGAAGAAACTTCGGCGCATTTTTTACTTGTTTATTCATGAGGCTGAAAGGTGTCCAACACTGATGTTTTTCCATTTTGTTTGCGAAACCGTTGTTGTCATTAATGTTATGACGGGATAATAATATGGGAAAAAAGGACAGTAGAGAAAAGAAGAATGAAGATATGTATATTGATAAATAAACAAGTAAATAAGTAGATAGTTAAATAAATAAATAAATAAGTGAACTTTGAAAATAGGTTGGCAAACAGTGGTTACATGGTCACTACCCGGTGGAAGTTATCTGATTCTTCCACCTGAGATATCCTAGATGCCACGGGTGGCGGGCCAAATACTTTGTTTTTTGACATAAAACCTAAATAAAAGGAGGGGTGTTAAACCCGGGGCCATCGACTTACCATGAAAAAGTCAGACATAAAAATTGTAAATTGTAAATTCTGTTTTATCTTCTCCTTATATAACGTATATATGTATATATATGCCTGAGGAGAGAGAAAGTTTGGTCTCTGAAATATAGCCTTTATTTTCCACGTTTTGGCGTTTCTATGGGCTCCCTTATATTTGATGTATATATATATGTATGTGTGTGTGTGCATATATATAGTATATATATAATGTCTATATATATATTTATTTATGTATATATATGTAAAACTCAATTTAAGCATTACAATCTTGTTCATTTAAACATTATTAAGCCACAAAAAACTCGTTAATATAGAAATCACTATACATCGGAGGTGACCTGCACCCAAAGGAGGGAATTACGAATAAGTTCACCTATTCTGACCAGGAGTCGAAACCTAATATTGAAATGGGCGAGTGGATAAGTCGACCACTTCGAAAAGTACAGTTTCTAATCCTGGGTAGGACTGATGCATTTGTCCAATATCTTTCCTTTACTGTAGGTGTAAGCTGTTCCCAAGATATGGTTAATGCGATATTAATGGGCTTTTTGTGGTTCTCTCTCTCTCTCTCTCTCTCTCTCTCTCTCTCTCTCTCTCTCTCTCTCTCTCTCTCTCTCTCTCTCTCTCTCTCTCAAGACACACACACACACATATATATACATATATATATGTATGTATGTATGTATTTATGTATATATATATATATATAATATATATATATGTATTAACAATAGATAATTTTGAAAATCACAAACCAAGCATAATGTAGAGTAGCCAGGTTTTATTTATTTCCGCAACTTCAAGAGGTTTCAACGACTTTTAATGAACCATTTTCTCTCCCCAAGGAACTCACAGTCTTCATTTAGCTTTCCTGTACCATAGATCGTTTGGAACATGGAGTATTTGCAGTGCTCAAGAGGTTCCGCAAGGGGGACTGATAGTAATGCTACACTTCTTTTTGAAGTTAAGGAACGCATACATCAACACTCAACTTTGTGAGGAATTAAAGACATGCAGTAATTCTGAGCGAACTTAAATCCTCTTTTTCTCTCTTTCCTTGTGTTTCAAGTGTAGATTGGTTTTCATGTTTTTTTTTTTTTTTGGCCCGAAAATTTGTCCATTTCTTGAAATACCTGTGTTTTCGTGTTGTTGAAATTTCTTCTCTAATGCCTTTTTTCACATTTCTTAATTTTGTTTCACGCCGTATGAAATGTCCGTAGATTCTGGTTTGTCACCTTAAATTCTTTTGATATATTTCTGACATTTCTTCATCTTTTTCAAATGATTTTAGCCTGATCTTTCCCAGTTCTCAGTTCATTATCTCGTTTCTCATCAGACTAAACTGCAGTGCCTGTAATTGGTATTCCAGCGAGCTAATGCTTTCCAGACATCATGAGGTATTTCCTTAATAAAACTGAACTTCTCCGAGGAAAATTAAATAGACGATATAAAGACTGAACTTCTGCAAGTCCTTCTTGGAAAGACGAAAACTAAAGTTTTAGGAGGAAAAAACTTTAACAATTAAGCGAGAAGAAGGAGGAGAAGAAGAGGAAGAAGAAGAATAAGTAAGCATCTCTTCATTCGGGTCTCTCTGCTCCATTTCCATCGGTTGCTCAATCAGTCCAAAGTCCAGGCTTCGATTTAGCTAAGGGGTTATTACCAAACTTTGCGTTTATTCCTAAAGAGAGGCAGTAGGGGCCATTGTATGCAAATAGGGAGATGGAGAGGAGGGTATAGTTATTTTTATTGGGTAATTAGCGTAGTTGTTGTTTTGTTATTGCATTTTGGTAATCATGCGCATGTTCTTCTGTGTAAGTACATTAATGAGAAATAAAAGGCAAATGTAAAAAGGAAAAAATCTGAGTACACTAGAAGGTCCACTTGGATAATAAAGGTTTGAAATCTCTTAATATTCAAGGAACTATCTGTTTGCGTATTCATCAAGAATTTCATATGATCTCAATCGCCATCGGGTGTTTGCGTTACATCCAAGATGAAACCAGTCTCATTTTTGTCTACAGCAGAATTTTGAAGATTAAGTTACTCAAAATCATCATTCACTTAGTTTATGTGAAAATAGACTTTCTGAAATCATGTTTTGTGCTTCTTTTTTGTTTTCAAAGTTTTTGCATATTTAACCTCAAGGATATGACACCGAAAAAGGCAAAATTGAGTCCCAGCCACTCCGTTGTCACACGGTACATGACCATGTCAACGTGAATCTCCTGACCTACACGTCCCCCTAACATCTTACTCTCAAATTTCTACCATCCCTTTTTTCCTACCCGCTTGTCTGTCAGCCTTCCAGCACGCCCTGGACATCGGAGACGTGTTTCCAAAAGCCAAAAATCCACGGTTTTGAAAAACAGCGCAAGAAACGGCCGGAAAAAAAGGAACTTTTCTTTGAGGCCTAGTTGACGACCGGGTTCGCGATGTGCCAATTCCGTTGTCACGGTTCCTCCGTGGCTCCAGGAAGGGTTATCGGCAGAACGGTCAATGGAATGTCATTCTGCCATTTCATTAATTAACCCGTTTGTTATTCTCTCTCTCTCTCTCTCTCTCTCTCTCTCTCTCTCTCTCTCTCTCTCTCAATTCAAGGATGGAGATGGACGCAAATTGGATGATTAGATGGTGGCTGTTTTCGAAGTCTCTCTCTCTCTCTCTCTCTTTCTCTCTCTCTCTCTCTCTCTCAGTATTTATATCCGGGTCTATTTTACTTATGACTATACAGTATTCTGTTTTGATACGAGATTGATATCACATGTTGCAGGGTTCGTCCTAGATAAATATTGTTGTAAGTAAACGTGGAGAGATATTCAAGAGTTGGACTTTGATAGTGGCAGTTTTATAAGCGTTTATGCACACGCAGACATTGTTGTATTCACATGCACGCATATGTCCATTTGCTCGTGTGAATGGTACTCTTCTTCTCTTACAGAACCTGGTAGAAAAGATTCTAACCCAGTTTTACTCCAAAATTAATCTAAGTTTCCCAGTTTAACAGTTTAACACTTAATTTTTTCCTGCAGTATCTTTATAGCTCCGTCTTCATTATGAACATACTTTTTGTAAGCATTATGTTGTTAATATAACAATCCCTTCAGTCGTAAAGACGGGGAAAGTTATGACATTAATTTAGGATAACAACACAGTATTTTTCTTCTTTTTTTTTTATTTTGCCATGACTGTGGAAGATGATCATTCTCCCAAAATTCGTTTCACTGCTAGAATTGCTGTTACTTATCCTTCACAGGCTCTGTACCTCGCAGGTTGGTAGTGCCGTCAGTGTACCTCACGCGGTGCACTGTAGGCATTACTGGAGGTTCTTTGCAGCGTCCCTGCGGCCCCTAGCTGCAACCCCTTTCATTCCTTTTCCTGTACCTCTGTTCATATTCTCTTTCTTCCATCGTACTTTCCACCCTCTCCTAACAATTTTTTCATAGTGGAACTGCAAGGTTTTCCTTTAAAACCTTCTTTACTCTCAATTTCCCTTTCGACACTGAATGACCTCATAGGTCCCAGCGGTTGGCCTTTGGCCTAAACTTTATATTTCATTCCTTTCCACGAGCTGTGTTTCTACTACGCCTGTGCATTGTCGTGGGCAGTCGCCAAAAAAAAAAAAACTCTTCTTCTCTCTTTACCAGCGGAGAAGGAGACTGGTAGCATCTCAAGTCTCGGCTGAGGATAATACCTCTTTAATTTATGCGAAGATGTCGAAGGGTAGAGCGCCATTACGCGTCATTTTTCTCTGAATGAAGCCAAGTTACATAACAATCTCGGCTCATTCTTAGCGTACCGCCTCACCCCCTTCAATCTCTTGTTTGGACCCAGAGTGCCTCGTCAGATTTTGTTGTAAACTGAGATTTTGTTGTTATTCTGTAAAGATGATGCGTTTTTTTTTTTCATCTGTCAGTGAGTTCAACAGGTTTGCAGATGCTTTTATTAGCAGATGCTCACGTGTCTGCGTGTAAGTTTGTTAGGACGTGTAAATACATGCACAATTCTCTTTGGAAGGGTGGATATTGTCATGGACTTGCTAACATGCTAAAGTTAAAAACCAGGATAAAAGAAGAAGTAAAGTTAGTTACTGGAACTTTACAATTCAAAGAGACACACAGCGTGAGAATTACAACCCCATCCGTTTTGTCGATAGAAAGAATAGGAGAGGAAATGTTCTCTTTCCTTCTGTCTACATTCCATTGACACAAGGGATGAGGTTGTAATTCTCACGCTGTGTGTCTCTTTGAACTGTAAACATCCAGTAACTGACCTTACTTTTTTAAATCGTGGGTCTAACTTTAGCATGATACTAAGTCCGTGACGATATCCACTCTGTGTTATCATCTTATCGTATGTGTTATCACCTTACCGTTATGAATTTACCGAGTGAAATTCATAACTGAAGTAAGAGAAAGAAAATACCCGAAGGATACCTGAATTTTAGATACGTAATTTAGACCCTGTTTTTTTTTTTGTTTTTTTTTCCTAGTTCGTGTTTTTTCCGTTGAGAAAGAAAACATCCCAAGAGATCCAATATCCGCTCTCTCTTTCACTCTTTATGTATGTTTTCTTTGCTACGAGAATTATTTGCGTTATGAATATATGCGGATATTTAATATTTTATGCGAGGGGAAACAGAGATGGAAGGGATACAAGGAAAAAGTGTATTGTAAATCTAGTTTTATAGGATTATGAAAATTTCACAGGTTATTATAGGAATTCCAACATCTCCATTGTGAACTGTAGAAACGTGAATCATTCGTGAAAAACACACTCCTTTACTTGCAGTTGGTGATAACCGCTTCAGTGTTGTTTAAAAGGAAAGAAAGTAGTTATATCAGTTATATGTTCTGTGTTCTTAGTCATCTTGATTGTCATTTTTCCAGTTTTTGTTAAGTCGTTTTTCTGTCAGAATTAATGTCAGGTCTTCGGCTTTTTTCATGATCAAAGAAGAAAACAGCTCAAGTTTCATGCGTTTTGTACTGATACATGTACTATATGTGTTGAAGTATTATTTCACTACTTAATCTCTCTCTAAATTAAATTATGCTGCAGTTATTTTGTATTTTATGGCAGAATGACGTTACAGCGGCTAGTGTATGCAAATATTTATTACCGTAAGTTTCCAGATATAATACAGTATTATTCCATGTGGATGTGTGCTAATATATGTCTGTATGTCATCGGATCATATATTATATGATATATAATATATTATAATACTCATACTACCATAAGTTTCCAGACATAATTCACACTTATTTCATGTGGATGTATGATAGTATATACAGTATGTATGTGATTGAATTATATACTATATAATATTGAGTAAAAAGCCATAATAATACAATTGAGAGACTGTATTTTTCCTTTTCAGTTGGCTGATGAGGACAGTTGTGCAAACGGTCGAAAGCTCCCCTGTTTTATCCTTTTTGTATTTTGAAAAGTACGGTCTCTCATTTACATTAATGTGGCTTTTTACTCATTATTTCCTATCACAATATAGTGATGCACCACAGACTATATAGTATAATGTAATACTCATATTACCATAAGTTTCCATATATATATATATATATATATATATATATATATATATATATATATATATATATATATATATATATGTATGTATGTATATATTATATATATATACACTGTATACTGTATATGTGTGTATGTATGTACTGTATATAAGTATGTATGATTGGATACATATATATACAGTATATATATTGTATATGTATGTATGATTGGATACTATAATACTCACTCAGTCTCGACTTCTTCCACAGACGAAGCTATTGGTGGAGGCCGTGTAGGAGCCCATGACTGGAGGGTGTTGGTGTGTCTCACCTACACTGACGGAGATTCGTCTGTTTGTTTACCCAGGAAACTCTTCCCGCTCCTTGGTCAACACCAGAAGGTGAGAGAGAGAGAGAGAGAGAGAGAGAGAGAGAGAGAGAGAACAAAAACACGGAAATTTGACGTTAGATACTCCTAGAGTTTCTTGGAAATTCGCTAGATTGAGTGTCTTGCTTTGTTTGTTTGTTATTTTATAATTTGCTTACATTTTTATAAATTTTGTATTAATTTGTTCATTTATTTTTTTACTAATTACTGATCTCTTCTTTCTCCATTCCTTCTTTTCTAATATTTGATGTCTTCTTTCTGTATTCCCTGTTACCTTCTGTTACTTTTTCAAATGAACTCCACATTCTGTGGAGGCTTGAGTTTCAAGTCGGTGGCCCCTGTGGGCTTGTTCCATATGAATAGGGTTCGTCCTGTGAATAATAATAATAATAATAATAATAATAATAATAATAATAATAATAATAATAAGAATTGTGTTTTCCATTTCTTTGATGACTAAGAAGTTCTTCCGTGTTCGTGTGTGGTTTTACACCTTTGTGATTCCATTTGAGTTATAATGAGGAGTCGCGTTGCACATTTTACTTTTTTTCTTCTTTTATTTTTCCAAAGTTTGACTAAATTGCCAGAGCATATTCTTGTTTTCAGTTTACAAATTATAGAGATTCAATGCTGTTTTCTTCATGTAGAATTGGTGTGTATTTCTTTTTTTATTCCTTTCAAGAAAGCATTATTGACGTCCTTTTTTTTTTTACCTCAAATGCGAGGAGGAAAGAGTGATACTTTTTTTCCTACCCGAAAGGAACAAAGTGACTACGTTTCTTGTGTTCAGAGGCGAATGTGATAAATCACTTTTCATTTCCTTACTACAGCAAACGGGGTGGGGGGGGGATGGGAACGGGTTGGGTGGGCGGGTGAGAAGTAGGCAATTCAGTTTGTCGTAGACGGGAAACTAATAAAAAAGTTTATAGAAAGGCAAATCAGTTAATCCTGTAGATATACGATTTACCTTGCAAATGGAAGTATCCTTCTACAGGCAGACGAAAACCGACGTAAAGTTATGAGGTAAATACGCAGAAGGATGTCTTCTCATATTCTTAAAAACGTGTGAGAGATCAAGGTGCTCTCAGCTACTTATAATATGGATAGTGACATGAATTACCTTTAGTTATTATTCTTTCAGTGTTCAGTAACTTCGTTTTCTCTGGATGAATAATATAAAAGAAAATATATTTTCTTTTACACTGGCCGTAAAATTATAATATTTTACTGTAGGTGAAGGACATTGTGGCAAAGTTATGTCATTTATTAGACTTCATTTCTTTGGTCTAACATGAGTACTCATACTTAGAAGAGAGACTGGTATTTTGTATTTTCATTAGCTTAATATTATTTTGAGATTTCTATGTAAATTAGATTTTTGAAAAAGTCTGGTAGCAGGCAGGCCACACAGTTCTACGAAATATACATATATACATATATATATATAATGTATAATATATATGTATATATACATATGTATATAAAGAGAGACAAGAGATAATTGTGGCCGTGTGTCTGTTCCCTATTCTTCCTGATATGGATCCTCTTTCTCCCCCATCATTTCCTGATAGGCTTCATCTCTTTCTTCTCGTCGACGCGCGCCTTCTTTCGTTTCCTGATCTCCCTCGAATTAACTCCTCCGAAATACATGAACCTCTGAGCCCGTTAATGAAGGGTCGTCTCCTGCAAGTGCTACTCATATTATCATGATCATTGCTAGTGAAAAGTAAAGTCCTCCAGACGGGGAATATTTAGGTTTCTGGTGTCAGTCTCTTGGTTAGGGAAACTCGGTCTTTGATGTTTAGGGAAAATTCCTCAGATTTAGGGATATGTACTTTACCCCAACAGAAGCGTTTGCCCCCGTTTTAGGGAGATCCGGGGAACTGCCATATTCTAACTCGTTCCTCTAATAGCTTGTAGTAATACTGTATATACTGAAAGCGCAATTTAACGGTTAAATACGAAGTAAGAATAAAATGCTTTTTATTGACGTTTTAGCCTTCTCTTTCTAGAATCAGCACGAATGGGCGATAGCCGCCCTAATCACGCGGAAGACGAACGACGTAAAGATGTTTGTGATTGTGATCAACAGCTATCAATCCTCCGTTCCTTTTCTCATTTCTTTTTCTCTAGACTGAGTCACGAGTTGTGTATTTCTTTGTTTCTGGTGTTGTCGTTGTCTCCTTTTTTTAATTGATAATAGTAGTAGTAGTAGTAGTAGTAGTAGTAGTAGTAGTAACGTATACTGTAAAGTTTACATAAGTTTGCATGTCTTCAGACGCATTTTAAAACAAGATTTTTTTATGAAAAAGTATTCCATTTATGATACTGAACACTCTTTCAACAATATGGGAGAATGAACACTAATATATGTCTGTTTATTTATATTTATCTTATTTCCAACGTACAGTAGGCATTCATTATATTTCCATACGAATGGCGAAGTTGATGACCCAACTCAACGTATATATATGGAAGCTATTGCATAGTTGCGCTGCCAAATGAAGTTGATGTCTCCCTCCCCACTCCCACCCCCCATTCATTTTCTAAACCTTGCCTTCGTATTCGTTTCCCATCGCTCTCTAATTATTTCCATTCGTGACCGAATTCATCCCGAGTTCAATCCGGGCTGATCCGGATTTAGTACATTAACTCCTCCCTTCGCTCCCGCCAAACCGCGCGCTGACTTGTTGGAACTCAATGGAGCGTCACCTCGTCACTTTGGGATGTTATTGTTCGAACAGAGAAAATGATTCCGTCTGGAGGATTCGTTCAAAGGATTCCGTGGATATGTACGAAGCGATAATAAGAGGTCTCTTTGTTGGTGTGTATTCGTATCAATTAATTTTTAATGATAGACTGTATCGATATGTTTTTTTTTCCGTTGACGGGATTTATGAGATAGGGAAAATGTTTAGCGAAAGTTTGGGCTAAGTCTAGACCGTGTGACCTTGTAAGCGTAGCTACGTTTGTATATCGATATGGTGAGCTAATATACATATGCCTATTATTAATTTTTGCAATAAAAAAATAGTATGAAAGATGAAAAGCAGATGAATATTGAAGAACATATAGGAAAACGAAAAAACCAAACATGAACATGAAATTTGTAAACCAAACACGGATACGAAGTACTCAGACCGAAGAGGCATTTACTATTCAAAGGATGAGAAATAGTTAAGCAGAAAAGGCATTTCTTATTCAAAGTGATTATTTGATAGAGAAATCTAGAGCTTAACCAAGCACAGATTTCTAAATATAGAGCGGAGTGGGATGTGAAATATGCAAACCAAACACGAACACCGAATTCATCAATGAAATGTTTATTGGGAAAATTAAATTAGACCTAAGCATATAGCTATTACTGCCCAACTACCCCACACACGCTAACTATACCTAAATAGAAAGGAAATATATTCACGCCTCGTTTATCAAAGAGAAAATTATTTCCTTTATAGAATTTTGCAAAACTTAGATTTGTAATGAGACTTGTCGTACTGAATAAAAACTTGGTAAGTTTAAAGCCTTCGTAAATATTTAAGCTGGCCATAATTATGTTTATCTCTCTCTCTCTCTCTCTCTCTCTGTCTCTCTCTCTCTCTCTCTCTCTCTCTCTCTCTCTCTGAGTTTTAAAACGAGCCTTTGTATGAGTGTAATAGTTTAAATGCTGCTGAGTAAGTAGATTTTTCGGAAAAGCTTAAAATACCCTCTCTCTCTCTCTCTCTCTCTCTCTCTAGTGAAATGAGCGTATATAAAGAGGAATTTTCGATTCCAATGAACTTCAATATCTGCCAGTGCTGTCCCTCCCCCCTCTCTCTCTCTCTCTCTCTCTCTCTCTCTCTCTCTCTCTCTCTCTCTCTTTCCAAACAAATACGTAAATTAAAGTAAGCACAATTTTACGGCAGTAATCAGGAAGATAGGTAATCGCTGCTGCAGAATTCCTTCAGTCAGTAAATTACCTTTCATTCCCTTTAGTTCTCCTGTGGCAGCTCTCTTTGCATCATTACAGTTTCTTGACGCATGTCGAAAACTTTCCGACGGTTTATTTAATAGAAGTGAAGGGAATTGACTCCCATACCTCAAGGAGAGAGTGTTTTAGGCTGCCTTTCTTTTAATCACATCAAGTTATCATCGTCCTTTTAATCTGAGGAATCCACACGTAGTTTCGTAAAGTCAAACGGATTCGAACATCTCGATAACCATACTTTTCATCCTATTGACCTTTCTGAACATTTGTATAACTCCGTTTTATTAACCAAGAACGGACATTTCGAAGTCATGGGCATCCTTCTTATTCCCCTTCACCGCCTTCTGCAGGTGGGTCGGTTGCCAGGCCTCCGAGGGACGGTGTGGCGAAGGGAGAGTCTCTGCGACCTGCTGCATTCTGCCAGGCTCGTGTCCCCGATTCGCGCCCTCGTTCCGGCCTGCTACGCCCTGCCCGCCCATCACGCTTACCTAACTGCGGCAGCTCACGCCCTTCCCGATACCTCGGAATGGGTGGTTAAGGCAGCCCACTCCGGGAGAGGCGTTAAAGTGATTGACAATAGGAAGTTATTGGAGGATTTACGAGACAAACGGTAAGATAAAGAATGGAAATGTGTGGTATCAGTATTTAAAAAAAAAAAAAAAACAGAAATGTAAAAGGACCTTAGTAAGATACGTGTAATTAAATAAAACAAATTCATACAGTTTTGATTATGTATAATTCACATGGGATTGAAAATAATTTTAATGGGATGTTTCATAAAAAATATTTAGGCTTTATGAAAGGTGAGCTTAACACCTTGAATCATCCAACAAGCAAATAATGTCTGAACGTTTTGTTATACAATGGCATTTATTTTGGCGTATTATTTACTGTTTACACGCATTATTAATACATAACTAATAAATTATGTGTAAAGTCCTCACTCGTCCCGTTAATCCCCCCTGCTTCAGAATAAAGAACGTATGTATTTTATTTATGTATTTTATTAACAGGTTGGGCTCTGGGGAAGTCGTGCAAGTCCACTGGGGGCCTCCCCTGCAGGTGCTCGGTGCCACTGTGTCGGTGCGGTTGTATCTGTTGATTACGTCACTGCAACCTCTAAGGGCGCATGTCCATACCCATGGAGAAGTCATGTTCAGGCATTTGCCCAGCAGAGGGTATGCCAAGGTAAGCGGGAGCTTAGTTCGTTTGGGTAGAACTTACACGTACACACGCGCGCACACATATATATGTGTCTGTAAGTATATGTATGCTTACATACATACACACACATACATATATATATATATATATACGCACATATACATATGTGCTAGTGTATGTGTGCGTGCGTATATCATCACCTCAAACCCTGGATGTCACAGAGGGCCTCTGTGAAACTACGCCATTCGATTGCCATCGATTAACCTAAATCTCCTTCTCGTAATGTCTTTTTGTGTAACGATTTTCTTAGCATCTCATCTTGCTGTAATATACATTTGCCAAAGTATATAAGAAAGACTCTAGCGGCCTTCCCCTAGAAAATGTGATTAAAGCCGTACAAACAACACGAAGATAAGTATCTATATGTAGCTTTAGTATAACCATATATTACACAAACTTAAGCAAGTATGTATTACATTCAAGCGCTGGAGCACTTAGATAGTCCCACTTTCTTCTGCAGATCCAGGATCGAGTTTGGAGTTGGACGGAGCTGGTGTCGTGGGTAGGCCGGAATTCTGGCGAAGAGGCCATGAGGTCTCTGGTAGGTCACACTGAGGCTGCCCTCACCGCCTTGGCCCTTGCCATAGACCTCCTGATACCTCCCAAGGTGCACAACCTCAGGAAAACCTCTCGGAGGTTCAGGTAATGATTTCATAATTTGATCATTCAAAGTTGTAGGAAATGCAACGGAAATGGAGTCCCGTGTGTTTGGTACTCTCACAAGATATCTCGAAAATTTATCGATAGACTCCTGATAAACTTTGTGGAAACATGGATTTGCACTTGGAATAATTGTGTATAAAAGCATTATGTCAATTTTTCCCAGTGGTTGCCTTTTCCAATATCTTTCGTGATAAAGATAGATTTTCGAAAATGATAAAATCTTATGCATTCCAACTAGACTAATCTTATATAAGATTTATTGTTGGAAGGACGAACTACGTTGTAATGCAATACATAACCAGTCTTGTTTGTTTCACCAACAGGTGCGAGGGATGTTACCAGCTCCTAGGAGTCGACCTCATATACAACTCGACCTACCATCCAGCAGTCATGGATGTGACCGGTCAACCTGACCTGTCCTTCAGCCAACAGGAAGCGCCATCTGTCCAGCAACAACAGAGCCGTCAGCAGCGCCCCCCTGCTGTTTTTCACCCCAGCCATGTTTTCGGCAGGTCAAAGGTCACGAGGGACATGTTGCAGGTCCTGCTAGGCGAAGCGAAAGTTGCTCAGGAGGTCAATCAAGCTTTGGTTGAAACGGCTGATAATTTAGGTTAGTTTTGATTTAGATTTCTCTTGACTGAATAACATTAATGGTATTTTTATTATCCTGACTTCAACCAAAGAGGAAAGTCTACAATATATAAAATACAGCATCAAAGCTTGTAACACCATGGGACCTATGTCACTGTTGCTTCTCCCTCCCCCCTCCCCCTTCCCCTTCCCCTTCCCTTCCCCCTTCCCCTTCCCCCCCCTTCCTTCCCCTTCCCCTTCCCCTTCACCTTCACTTAAGGCACACACAGGATCAAAATAAAATGTCCCTGGTTCAGCGTAAGTCACTGAATGGATTATTTTCATATTAATTTTGTAATATATTTCGAGTTGCGTGGTATTACACCTAGATGAGATTCCCACCTGTTGAGTTATCTTCAAAAATATTATTATCATTATTATCATCATTATGCAGTGAACTGAATTTTTTAAAAATCTTTTTTCGCCTCATTAAGATGTGAAGGATAAGAATGTGTACTTAGCGTTATTGTTTCTACAATGTAAAAGCACACTTTTTTTTTTTTTTTAAGAAATTTTCTGGTCTACTTCTCAAATGTAGTTTATAGACACAGCGCCCATCATCTTTATAATCTTCAGATTGCAGGTTTATTATCCTGGGACTTATGTGGACAATCCCCGCTCCCCCAACCTCCCGCTCACTCATCATATTTTATAAACCAAACGAACTCATGGTGTTATCAAACTTAAAGTTCTTCAGCTAAAAGATCATTTTATTTTTCTTAAAACTATTAAATTGTTTAATGTTTCAGCGCAAAAGTTTTGTGTGTGTGTGTGTTATTATTAATACGAAACTCAAACGCGATAGAATGCAACGGAATATCCGAACACATTCTAAAAAATTTATTTCATGTTGACAGGATACAGATTTATCTTACCTTTACCATGTATGAGATATAATTAACTACATTCAATAACTGTGTTTATTTATATATCTTTTATTTATTTATTTATATATCTTTTATTTACTTATGTATTTATATATCTTTTATATGTTTATTTATTTGCCAGGCGTCGTGGGCATCGACTGCCTCATCACGCATGACCTCTGCCTGACCCAGGATGACTTGGATTACCTTATCCAAACACGTAGAGAGAGCGGCGTGCACGCAACCGCCGTGAGAGACAAGACGCCGTTAAAATCAGATCAGTTCCAATATTCAACGGTTCAGGAAGAGGGAGACTGGACCAGGGATGAAGACAAAAGAAAGGAGGAAGAAGAAGAACGCGCTGATGACGTCACGGGAGGAGGCGGGAATGACGTCATCAAAACAAACAGGGTGAATCAGAATGATCTCGACTTACTGGAAGATTACGAAGGAGAAGAGGAGAGGGTGGACGAAAATGCCCAAAGAAAGGAAGTCGATAAAGCGAAAATAGATCAGATAACGACAAACAGGTTCGCTCAAGACGGATTCACCATGATTTACCCGTCCCCGATTGGCAGGGCGTACGACCAGGTAAATTCAGAGCGTTTGGTAGAATGTCGGTAAGGCGGGAATAGATGCGCTGGTTATATCGTGTGTTGTTTATGTAATCTGCATTTTGGGATTTATTTTTAATAAGCATTACAATCCCATTCAGGAATATGTCTCATTTAATGTAAGGAAGCCCGGGTAACCAGCTGTGGGCGTCTTTTGACTCTTTGATTATTCCAGTATGTAAACTACAGTATAGCCATCCGAAGGTTATAAATACCCCTTTCGATAGTTTTTGTATGTCTTTGTAAAATCAAGTATTTTTTATATAAGAAACAGAAGCAAGTGACATTCTATGGTCAGATTCGTCTTCTAAAAATTAAATTGATTAAGGAATTGGAAATTAGTTCATAATTCAGTACCATAATTTTAGGTAAATGATACAGCTCTTTATAAACACTGAATAAAACAAACACTTTCCATCAGAGTTTCTTATCTCTTACTTATACTTAAGAGTATTCTTTGAAAACCCTTTATTCCAATATTGAAGCCTTTACCAAACGTATTTCCACATAACTTCCCATTGTATTTCAATTCAGCCACCTTTGCTTTCAAGTCACCTAGCAAAACCACCCTTTCGCAGTCTCTAAGCCCAGCCAAGTAAAGATTCACTTTCAGGAAAAAAAACACACTCACTGGACGTAATCATTCTTTGTTCCTTTTCCTTCACAATTTGTCATTTTTACCTGCAAATGTTGAACATTTCTCTTCTGCACCACATCCACGCATATTCAGACCCCAAGAATTAGCATTTATTTCCACCACATAAATAAAAGGAATGGGGCTGCAAACCCCCATGCTTTGTGCCATTGAGTACAGGGATACACCTAGAATTAATGACAATAAAAGCTTGAATTACCTTTATTTATTTATATTTTTTATTTATTTATTTATATATTTGAGTTATATATATATATATATATTTTTTTAGGTCATCGCCGATTTATATCATGCAGTTTCTGCCAACACGAGCGCCGCTTTTGCACCTTCCGCATATCTCTTGACGTAAGTGATTGATTTTTTTTTATCAGCTTGGCATCACAACAGGAAAAAATCCTCGACAACTAAAATATATTTTTTATTAAAAACAAAGGTTTTATACTCGATACAAGAGCCTCTAAAAGCAAATGTTTTGTACCCGGTACAAGAGCCTCTAAAAGCAAATGTTTTATACTCAATACAAAGAGCCTCTCATGAAAATTCATTCTTGCATTTACTAGAATCATAAAACGTAAATTTTCCTTTAATGTAAATTATTATTATTATTATTATTATTATTATTATTATTATTATTATTATTATTATTATTATTATTATTATTATTATTATTATTCAGTAGATGAAATCTATTCATATGGAACAAGCCCACCACAGGTACCATTGACTTGAAATTCAAATTTCCAAAGAATATTAAAGGAGGTAAAGGGAAATACAGAAAGAAGAGATACCACTTATTAAAAAGGAGAAGATCAATTAATAAACAGATAAATAGATGAAGATGTATCAGTATGCGAGAAGAATACTATTAGGGTAGCAATGCATTGCATCTTTGCTTGAAGTAAAGAAGTTCCAATTTCACGACACCCTCTGGGAGGCTGTTTGATTATTAGAAAATCCGTGATATCAGTGCATATATGTGTACGTATGATGAACAGCTTGAATACCTCCTTCATGTGTTTGTGTATTACAATATCTGGATTTTATTCTATCATTATATAGAACGTTCATCTCTCAGCTTTCCTTGTAAATTTATATTATTACTTTTCTTAGTCTAAAGTTATGATAGTAGTGCTTTTATCGGTGCGTTATTTCTTCTGTAGGATACAATATGTGTTAGTTTATCATCAAAATCCTGTTTCTTGTATCTCAAATTAATTTTTCATTTGATACTCCGGAATTTTCACATTCCAGTAATTGCACCGAGTTGCCATTGACAATAGATATACTGTGTAATATGATGTTCCTTCTGTATCATTTAGAAAGGAACGAAGCCATATTACAGCAGCGCAATTAAATTAAAACATATTTTTCAGCATTATTTTTCAAAGTGTACACTGATTGGTTTGTTGTTACAATTGTAAGTGCATTGATGTATAATGACCGCTTTAAACTTTGAACCGTTTTGAAGTGTTACGTCTTAAAGGAAAAGCATAAATTCTTTAAGAAAGAATTCCCATTAAGTATGAGGTCGTATCCTTTTGAAGGGAAAGCTGGCGTCACACCACGAGAGATCTGCATAATTTGGTGACCTCGCTCGAAGCCTACCACCGCCCTCTGCCCCCCGGCCTCCCGCCGATGCTAGCCAGGTATTGGTCTGAAGTAAAACGCCTCATTAATAAAAAAAATTAAAAAAAAAGTCCTTTTGATGCCTTTTTCATGATATTTGCTTGGAGTCTGCCACTTGAACATTATACTTGAATACGCTGTTTAGTTTGGCGAGCTCCGAAAGTTGGGACAAAGTGGTTCGAGCTCTGTTAACGAACCTAGAAAGTTATTAGAATCTCAATATAGATGAAGACCTAGGTTAAATAATTTATAATTAATCGCAAGTATCCTTTATTATCGTAGCCTGGATCTACGACAGAGTGAGGACGTCCAGGAGAAGTGGCTGAAACACCAGGAGAATCGAAAGGAAAAATGCATGGAGGGTAAGTTACCTTTGGATTATTCTCTCATTCGTGTCGGTTGCAAATTGGCCTCAGGCTAGGCTTTATTCTGTTGCCACTAAGTTCATTTTTTGGTCGAATTTGGATAAAAAGAATCTTCGTATTTAA